>NC_063169.1:68062933-68367933 GCF_023159225.1 Perognathus longimembris pacificus | reverse complement strand
CAATCCTCTCAAAAAGACTACAAGTAAAAAAAAAAAAAAAAGAGTCTCCGGTACCAGCTGGATGCCGGCCGGGGCGGTTTGCGCTTGCGCTTGTCATAATCCCACACCAAGCAACGGGTGGAAGTCTGGGCAGTGGAGAGGGTGAGCTCGCTCAGGGCCGGGGCCAGGGGGCCCTGTAAGTTCAGCCGGGCAGCAGGCCTGAGAGGCGGGTGGGCTATCACCCTGGCAGAGGGCATTCGGGTCACTGCCATCACAGAGCTGTCCTGGGCCTCAGGCCAGCGGAGCGAGGGTCAGGCACGCGGCGGGCTCGCTGCAGGCGCGGTGCCCCGGGACATCGCTTCCTGACATTTTGAGGGCAGAACTGAGCTGAAATCCAGCATTTGTGCTCTGGTAAAGACCCCATAATCCTACCTCCAACCAGTCCTGGGGGAAATATATCAGAATAGGAGTAAACAAAAGCATCTATGCAGTCGTTATTAAAGATGACATAACTAGGAACAAAAAGAAAGAACGAGAAGAATTTAGCCATCTCCTGAATATGAACTCAATGACCTGGGTGTGATTTTTTTTTTTTAAATACAAGCATACAATCGTGTGTGATCCATTACTCTTATTTGCTACAATGGTCCAAGTTTGTGACTTCGCTCCTTTACAAAGTGCTTTGTATTGGCAAGCCTGTATTCTTCCTAGATTGTTTCCAGAACTAGCTTCTAACTCCAAAATATCTTAACCCTGTGGCAACATCCTTTAGCCTAGAATGGCCTTGACCGGAAATATCCAGTATCAATTTCCCTAAAAGGAAGTGGGACCCAGTGGTGATCAGAATCGCTATAATACGCAGGATGGAAGACAGGGTCGTCAGAGATGGCAGGGGGTGGATACGAAAAAACGCTTCCCTCCGCCCCCACCCCCCCAGAAATGAGCTAGACAGGAGCTGGGCCTCAGAGCCCGCGCCCCATCTTACCGTGCCTGTGTCTACGCACCCCGCAGCCGCGGTTGGCCTGATCGCTGGAGGACTAGTCTTGCTGCTACCAGAAACCAAAGGGAAGGCTTTGCCTGAGACCATCCAGGATGCGGAGAATTTGCTGAGGTGAGCCCCCCGAGACCCCCTGGGACCCCTTGAGTGCCTCTGAGGCTCCCTGAGGCCCCCTGAGCCCCCCCAAGGCCCCCGGAGCCTCCCTGAGCTGCCTCGAGCCCCGCCCCCCGAGCCCCCTAGGTTCTCTGTGCCCTGTGCCCTGCATGTTTCCAGACCACCCTGTAGCGAGGTGGAGAGGAAGAGTCGCAGGAATCCACACCGCATCACACACTGACATAAACTCAAGCAGCCTCAAAGACATAATGGCAAGGCCGTGTGAGATCGTCAGAACATCCGCACGTCTTCATAATGAGCACGGGCTTTGTAAATATGACACAAACCAGAAGTCAGGACCTGTGGAAGAAAGATCAATCTTCCTCTTTGCATTCATAAAACCGAAAACGTCTAACCAGGTGCTTCTAGCTCACGCCTGTCATCCTAGCTACTGAGGAGGCGGAGATCTGGGGATCACAGTTTGAAGCCCGCCCGGGCAGGAAAGCCCATGAGATTCTTATCTCCAGTCAGTCAACAAAAATCTACAGTGGAACGGTGGTAGGGCGCCAACCGTGAGCAAAAATCTAAGGGATAGCATCTAGGCTCTAAGTTTAAGAACTATACTGGCCTAATTCTTTTTTCTTTTAACAAAATTTAAAAAAAAATTAAAAACATATGTACTGAAAAACTACCATACATGAAAGCCCAAAGGACAAACAGATGAAATGGGAGCAGCTAGTCTGGTGAGGACATTAACACAGCTCCTAAATACACGAAGGTACACAAAACCTCTCAGTAGTCAGAGAAGCGCTGACATTCACTTGGGGCATCAAAGAGCCCCAATCTGGAACATACTATGCTGGAAAAGAGTGGTGGGGACAGGCAGCCTCTCCGTAGCCAGCAGGAGGAAAGATTGGGGAAATCCATAGTGATCAATACAACAAGAGCAACAAACTGGCAAGAGTGCCATTGTTTGTTCACCTAATATTTTCATGTGCAGATGATGGGTGGGTAGGAAGGATTCATCAACAGAGCTTTTGTTAAAACCCATCTATTCTGAGACCAATTACATGTACTATGATATGCCACTCAATAAAATACCATACAGCCACTACAAAGCATGAGGCAGAGTCATGTACACAAATGAGGGAAGTCCTCCAAGACACATTGTGAATGGAAAATAGCAAAATATAGAAAAATATGTGCTCTATCACTTGGATAAACATAATGAAAAATATGTCAAACATAAATATAAAGATAATAGAAGAAATTAGCAAAAGTGCAGGCATGTTAAACACACACACATACACACTACACATATGTGTATGTATTCCCTCCTTTACCATGGTTTTGATTTTCATGGTTTCAGTTACCTGTGCTCCCCAAACACACGTTGCAGTATAAGGATATTAAATGGGAAATTCGAGAAGCAGCATGTAAATTTTATATTGCATGACAGAATCCTGTGCTGAAATTCTGTCCCAGCAGAGACGTGAATGATTCTTTGTCCATCCATGGTTTCTGCACTATATGTGGCATCTGCGTTAGTGACCTAGCAAGCATCTCCGTTCTCAAATTCACCAGCAAGGGCCACAGGCCTTTGTGCAACAGCACAAGTTCTCAACTTAGGAAGGAAAGGTTATTAAGAGGTCCTATAAGAATGAACATCTTACTGTGCATAATTTCTAAGTTACACCTCCATGGTGTGTAACAAAAGAACATGGCACAGTTTCGGTACTGGCTGTGGTTTCAGGCTTGCCCAGGGGGTCTTAGAACATACTCCCCAACAGGGAATGTGTACAGGGTGTGTGTGTGTGTGTGTGTGTGTGTGTGTGTGTGTGTGTGTGTGCACGTGAGGGGGTGGAGGTGGAGGGATGTGGTGTGTGTCTGTCTGTCTGTCTGCAAGAGTGTACTAGAACCATTCATTGGTTGGCTATAGAGTGTGGTGGCGTATGCACCTATTTTTAAGGTACACTAAATAAGGAGAAGCCAGTGTGATGCCGTCCCCGTGAGGTTTGCTTGTAATACGGCATGCTTAGACATTTTATTTTCTCCTCTCCATTTCCGGCCCGTGCTTGTCAGGAACTAAGATGAATCCCATCTAGTCCATAAAGAGCGAGTGCGTAACAAGCATTGCCAGGACTTGGGCACCGTGTGGGTGACCCACAGCGGGGGGCGGGGGGTTCCCTACAGCCTGAACTCAGAGGCGCAGGGGGGCTCTCAGCTCAGGGTGAGGACACCCCCTGGCTGCCCAAGGGGCACCGGGCTCCCACGTGCTTTCTTTGGCCCATACCGTATTTATTAAAGCGAGAACTGCCGTATAAATGGACTTCCAGGATCTGCTACGAGCTCACACTTTGCAACACTGAGCAAGCGTCTCCTGTGGTGGCAAATGAGCAATGGCTGCACCCTCTGATGGCCACAGCCCCCGCCGTTCCCTGGCACACGCACGTTATCTGTCTGGCTCATGCTGACGTTTGAGTGTGAAGTCTTTGATCCAGAGGCGCTCACTTCCTATGGACGTGGGCTGAGAGCTCTGTGCTGTGGTCGGCCTTACGCCACGCGCACACAGAGCAGCTCTGCAAATACTTACAGATGGAGGCCGGAGTCCATCCATAGCAGGGCAGCCGTCTTCCCCGTCGGGCTGAAGGGAGGAGCCGGGGCTGCGGAATCTGACAGACCACACTCCTGTAGGACCAGATTCCCATCAGAACGGCCTCCATAAGCCTCCCTGGCTGGGTGCAGTGGCTCACGCCCGTCATGCTAGGCACTCCAGAGGCTGAGCTTGAGGATCAGGGTTCGAAACCAGCCCAAGAAGGAAAGTCCATGGGATTCTTATCTGCAATTAACCACCGAAAGTCAGAAGTGGACCTGTGGTTCAGGTGGTAGAGCACTAGCCTTGAGCACAAAAGCATAGGAGCAGCACCTAGGCCCTGAATTCAAGCCCCAGGACTGGTACAAAAACAGAACACAACAAATGACCCCGTCTGACCTAATTATGTGCATTAGTCCTTCTCCATGATAACAAAAGCTGGTATTTGTGACTGGCCTTGACTAGCGCAACCCCATCCGCCCTCTTTCGTTATGCACAGGTCTTCTTTGTAACCCACTGATGACTGACACACAATGCCAACAACCCACCGGCAACCCGTACAATGTGGATGTTCAGCCAACGGACCTGCCGTCGTCCTTGCCGCTGTTCATGGTGGCACTGGGGGTGTTGTCCGTGACATCACGGCTGCTGTTGCTGCTGTTGATACGCACACGACAGTGCTGTAGGTGGTATTACTGCTGCCTCAGCTGCCACTGACATTTTTGTTGCTGCCGTTCCTGTGAGATTTTGTTGTTGAGCTGCCGTCATTGCTGTTGTTTCTGCCATTACTATTAGAACTGTTCCTGGGCTTCTTACTAATGTGGGACTTGCTGCTGCAGCTGTTGATGGTGCTGTTGGGGGTGCTGCTGTTGGTGGTACTGTTGTTGGTACTGTTGTTGTTCTTTTTTAATACATTCTCTCTCTTTTTCTTTTTTTTTTTGGCCAGTCCTGGGGCTTGGACTCAGGGCCTGAGCACTGTCCCTGGCTTCTTTTTGCTCAAGGCTAGCACTCTACCACTTGAGCCACAGCGCCCCTTCTGGCCTTTTCTATATACATGGTGCCGGGGAATCGAACCTAGGACTTCATGTATGCGAGGCAAGCACTCTTGCCACTAGGCCATATCCCCAGCCCCTGATGGTATGATTGTTGATGCTAGTGTTGAAGGTGCTGTTGATGCTTTCATTTATGGTGCTGTTGGTGGTACTGTTGTTGGAACAGTATGATGGTGCTGTTCTGTAATTGATGGTGCTCTTGGTGATACTGTTTTCAATGGCATTATTGTTGATGGTGATTGTTGTTGATGGTTCTGTTGTTGATGGTGATATTGGTGGTGGTGCTGTTGTTGCTGGTACAGGCGTTGCTGCTGTTATTTCTAGCGATATTGACAAGGTTTCTTTGGCTGATGCTGTTTCTGATGCTCTTGTTGGTGCTGTTGCAGTTCAGGATGGCGATGTCCTGTTACTGTCCCAGAGACTGTGGGAGCTCAAGAGATCTGAGTATCCTTCCATTTGGGGGCCTGAGAAAACTACAACATGATGACTTACTGTGCTTCTAACCCCAGCTCAGATTGGGCCAGGCCAGAGACTGAGGCGGGCCTGATAGTGACCCCATGGGGGGGTCCTAGGCAGTCTGGAGCTAGAGAAGCCCACACCTGATCTGGTATGAGTGGGAACGGGCAGAGAAAACATGGCCAGGAACAGTACCCATTGTGCTCAGACACAGATGATGGGGAAACCTGCAGCCAGAGCTAATGCTTCCATTGCTCTCTTCATCTATTAGACTGTTGAGGAAAAATGACTTCAGCAACAGGGAACTTTGCAGTCATCATCTTTAACCAATATAAGGTTATATCTCATCGTTACTCGTGTTCCCCTATCACAGAGGATGGGGAAGCACCTCGGGAAGGAGTTTATTGTAGGCTGATTCCACTTCTGGAGGAGTTTTTCAGGACCAGCCCCTTCTAGTAATTTACCAAGCTCTGTCCACCTTCGTTACGAAAATCATCACTTTGCAAGACAACCCTCAGATAAATCATACCTACTGTTTCATTTATTTATTACACACTTTCATTTTGTTTTCCAATTTCTAATAGTCTCTTTCTTCCCTCTCCAACTGTGTTTCATATTACAGACCAAGAAAATATAACGAAAAGATGATTTATCTCCAAGTCAAGAAATCAGACACGCCAAGAACCTGACAGTGGGGCCGACCGTGACTCTCCCGTGGCCTGGCTTGTCCATACAAGGCCGGAGCAGAAATGTCCTCCCTCATCACAGAGCTTGCACAAGTCCACCGTGCTCGTCGCTGAGCTCTGTTGACCTGCAGCTATCAGAGTTCGTTGTCCTGCTGGGTAACATCTACCTGCAGACCAGCTCTCGCTGGGCTGGGCCTACCCAGGACAATGGCCACTGGTTTTCTGGAACTTTCCTCACCATCTTTGCATTTCTTTATTTGAATCCTTTCTCCATAATGACATCAAGCTAAAATACAAGGGGAGCTGTGGGCCAGGGAAACTAATAAGAAAAGATTGAAAAACAGTGAAGTTGTGAGAAGAGTCTTTTCATAAAGAACACATACAGCAATATCAGGTGGTCTAGAACAAATTACAAGAACTTTAAACTTTACTTTTCTAGGTGAAGAAAAATTTAAATACATTGATTAGTATCTTAGTTAGACTTGAAAAGAGCTTTACAAAAACAAATCTAACTCACAACCACTCACTCCTCTTGTGTTTACACCAAGTAATTCCAAACATATGCTTTTTGTTAAATCTCTAGAACATTTAAAGAACATTGTTGGTATTATTAAACCGTAGATGGCCATTTTCCAGTCTGGTAAAACTTTTTGTCAAATACATGTTTCTTAAAAATTATATGGAAGTAAAGTAGGTGCTGGTGGCTCATACCTGTAGTCCTAGTTGCTCAGAAGGCTGAGATCTGAGGACCATAGTTCGAAGCTAGCCTGAGCAAGAAAAGTCCATGAACCTCTTACCTCTAGCTAACTACCAAAAAGCTGGAAGTGGAGCAGTGGTTCAAAAGTTAGATCCCGGGGCTGGGAATATGGCCTAGTGGCAAGAGCGCTTGCCTCATACACATGAAGCTCTCGGTTCGATTCCCCAGCACCACATATATGGAAAACGGCCAGAAGGGGTGCTGTGGCTCAAGTGGCAGAGTGCTAGCCTTGAGTGGGAAGAAGCCAGGGACAGTGCTCAGGCCCTGAGTCCAAGGCCCAGGACTGGCCAAAAAAAAAAAAAAAAAGTTAGATCCCTAGCCTGGGGCAAAATACCCCAGGGACAGCACCCAGGACCTAAGTTCAAGCTCCAGAACACACTTATATCAATTTTTAGGGAAGTGAATTTGTTCAAAGTGCACTGTGTGGGAACATGAGAATTGAACCACCTACTCCTACAAAAGTTTGCTAATTAAAAATGAAATAACTTGCTAATTTTTGTAATATTTTACCCAAGAAATATAGTACTTACACTTTTAAAACTCAATACTAGAAGACTTATAATGAAAAACAAGGGTTTTTTGTTTTTTGGGTTTTTTTGCCTCGTCCACCTCTGCTAACCCTTCAGAGGAGAGTTCTAACCCTTTCGGCCACGTTTAATCCTGAAATCGATCCCCATACAGCTAAATAATTGTCTATGTTGACTTTCCACTGAAATATTATCGACTGATTTTTGACAAAGAAGATGTACAGTTGGTTTTCAGCTCCTCACTCATCCACACACCACTTCTCTCTCCCTTTCACACTTCGCCTCCTCACATTTTTATTAACTAAGAATTCCCACTGCTACGGCCACGTGGCTGTCATTAGCAGAGGAGCCACGAGGTTCTCTCACAGTATATTGCCTTCCTTCTGTGGCCTTTTTTTAAAGCTTCACATTTGTTGGTGCTGGGATGTGAACAAGGCGGACACTCTACTACTACTGAGTTGTTGCCTTGCTTGTGGGTGAACGAACAAAAAAAGAAATAACTGAAGTGCACAAATAGAAAGAATGCTTGGACAAACCATGGTATCTCTTCTCCTCAATTAAACAGGAAGGAAAGGCACATATAAATGCTCCATAGATGAAGGGTACCATGACTGTCGGGATGGAACGCAGAAACGATGGGATGATGGACCGTGGAAGGATGGACAATTGAATAATGGAGGACAGAAGGAAAGGGTGATGAAAAGATGGGGTGGTGGATAATAGGATGGACGATGGGATGGTGGATGATAAAGGATGGGATGAGGGACGAGGGATGGGATGATGGATGGGATGAGGGATGATGGGATGGTGGATGATGGAAGGATGGGATGAGGGATGAGGGATGGGATGAGGGATGATGGAAGGGATGGGATGAGGGATGGGATGATGGATGATGGAAGGATGGGATGAGGGATGAGGGATGGGATGAGGGATGATGGAAGGGATGGGATGAGGGATGAGAGATGGGATGGTTGATGGGATGGCAGATGATGGATGGGATGAGGGATGATGAGATGGTGGATGATGGAAGAATGGGATGAGGGATGATGGATGGGATGAGGGATGATGGGATGGTGGATGATGGAAAGATGGGATGAGGGATGAGGGATGGGATGGTTGATGGGATGAGGGATGGGATGGTTGATGGGATGAGGGATGATGGATGGGATGAGGGATGATGGGATGGTGGATGATGGAAGGGATGGGATGAGGGATGATGGATGGGATGAGGGATGATGGGATGGTGGATGATGGAAAGATGGGATGAGGGATGGGATGGTTGATGGGATGAGGGATGATGGATGGGATGAGGGATGGGATGATGGATGATGGAAGGGATGGGATGAGGGATGAGGGATGGGATGAGGGATGATGGGATGGTGGATGATGGAAGGGATGGGATGAGGGATGATGGGATGGTGGATGATGGAAGGGAGGGGATGAGGGATGACGGGATGATGGACAATGAGATGGATGGAAGGATGGGATGAGGGATGACAGAAGATGGATGCTCACCCCTGGCTGCTGGCCTAGGAAGGAAGAGGCCTAGACGTGGCCAGCTTCTCAAGTATGTTCACGTCACACATTCACATTACCTTCGCAAATAAATGATGAATTCTGGATAACAGTTTGATAATTTCTTTAAAATTTGAACGTGCACTTACCGTAAGGTCTGCCTCAGCATGTATCCCAGAGGAACGCAAACCTGTGTCCAAAGACGTGCCCTGCACATGCCTGTTCATGGCAGCTTCTCCATAATGGCTAAAAACTGGAAACACCACCACCCCTCCAGTGATTATAGACACTAAAATGGCGATGAAGCCTGAACGAGCACACAAAGCCAGGGAGACCTTCACAGTGACTCTCATCTTGCTCAGTTTGCAAGCAGAACTGAAACCTGAGCTATTTCTTATAATGCTTGTTTTAAAAACAGAACTTAAGGCCAACCAACCAGAGCAGCCAACAAACCTGTAATTATCTAACTGGGAACTGGCCCATGGGTTAGACCAAGTAAAGTAACCTTGTCTCTAGCCAGTCACGATCTCCTTAATTACTTCCACGGTCACGTGATGGAGCCCGAACCTGGTGCTTCTTCCACAGACTTCTACAGCCTACTTCTGCTCTGGACCTGTCCAACCACCCAGGACTCAATAGTCACTTAAACAAACACACGAGGGTTTACTGTGCGGCACCGCCTTGTAAGAAGATGGGTGGGCATTCCCACACAGTGAGACCACAGGAGGACGCGCTTCGGAGAGGAAGACACAGGAGCAATGCTTGCGCGCACCTGCTCACAGAAAGCAATACTTACAAGATGAACTCCAGGAAATGGAAACGAGAGATTGTTTTCCCTTTGTTACTGTTTTTGTTTTCTTTTCTTTTTGTCTTTGAGAGGGTAAGGGAGGCACAGAAATGGAGGTACAAAAGATAAGCAAATGCAGCAGTGGTGCTCACTAGACACTATGTTGAAAATGAACAATTATATAACTCGTGGATGGAGATGGGAGGGGAAAACTGGGAGAGAGAGCGAGGGATAGAGTGACATTGTCCCCCCAAAAATGTCTCTACTTGACTTATCTAACTGTAACCTCTCTATACATCACCTTTATAACAAAAAGTAATATATGTATATATACATAATGTATGTGTCTATATACATATACATATATATATGATAAATGGTTGAAGCTGGGTATGGCTTAGCAGAACACCTGCCTAGCAAGGCCCTGCAAGGACCTGAGTTCAAACTCTAGTATAACCCAAAAAACAAACAAATAAACACAAATAAAGCACAAGATAAGGGTAGACAAACTGTAGCAGATCCTGATCTTGGGGCAGATCTGAGCACAAGACCCTGAGCCAAGGACTTGGAGCCAGGGACCCGGGTCAGGCTGAGCGACCGCCATGAAATGCTGGAATCAACAGCACCTGGGCAGAGGCGCCTTTCCCAACACACTCCGCTGGCGTCGTCAGAAAGTGAGGCCCCGGGTTCAACTTCAGAGGCCTCCGTCAACCCTCTCCTCAGGGCGAGAGGGTGCGGCGTACAGGCTGAGCGTGTCCCCCGCGGGCAGGCTCCCCGCATTCTGCCCGTGCTCCCCATTCCAGGACAGGAGGCACAGGGACTAGGCCAGGTGAGACAGCGTGTCCACCCTTCCCTCCCCCTTCCCAGCCTCCTCCTCCCGCCCACCGTCCACCTGCCCCCATTGGACCCCTGCCTTTTCTTGGGACTCCACCAACCTCCCTTTGGGGCCTTCATGGAGCTATTCACACACCGTGACCCAGAATCTGAGAACAGAATCCGAGGGCCGTGAGAGGCAGGGGCCAGGGACCTTGTAAACCAAGCCGGCTGTGTTATGGAAACGGCGTCCGTGGGCAAAGCCCAAGGGCCCTGAGTTATGTGAAGGTCTTGGTGCCCAGCAGCGACTCCTAAAAAGCAGGGGTGCCTGGTGCCAGGCACCTGCTGCCCTCCAGCTCTGGCAGTGGGAACCCAGGACTGGTTTCCCAGCACCGGACTCTGCCACCTCGAGTCCTGAGGGTTTCTGGTGGACACCATGTCTCATTGGACTTTTACTGCCACTGATGGGGGAAACAACGGCGGCGGCAGCACTTACTTCTGTGTAACCTGATAGGAGAATTCGGAGAGCCTACATTTGTATTTTGCTTGCCCGTTTAAGAAGCGATCGCTCTTTCCAGAAAGGCCCGGGGTAGCTAGGAAAGCAAGTCTTCAGCGATCGCTTTCGCGTCAGGCTCAAAGGCACCAGGAGGAATGAGGCAGAATGTCCGGCACGGGGCCACAGTCTGCGCGCGCCCACCGCACCGCTGGGCGGAAGAGCCCTGTGGGCACGTCCCTGCAGTGGCCCCCGACAGCCCAGCCCCCCAGGGCGGCCCTGGTCCTTCACCAACAACGGCGTTCTCCCAAGTAGGGACGCTGGCATTACACGTGGCACTGAGACAGGATGAACTGTGTGCCTAAGGGTTTGGTTCTTAACAAGGAGCTGAGCAAGGACAGCCCCACGTGGGAGGAGAGGCAGGGCCAGCCCGGGGCTCGCTGGCAGGGCTGGGAGAAATGCCCCAGGGAGCTGACATTTAGTGACTGACGCTCAAAAATCCAAGATTTGCTGGGCCACGGACCTGAACCAGGGCTACAGGGGGGCAGGTGGGTGGCGGCGGGGGGGAGGGGGATACAGGGGGAGGAGGGAGGAGAGACGTAGGGAGGAAAACACGATGCTTCAATGGGGGGGGGGGCGTTAAAAGAGCAAGTAGAGCAATGAGGATACCAGAGGATAAACAAAGAAGGACAAATACCCAAAGCTGACTGCAGAGCTCCTGCGATCACCAGGGGCCAGGACCATTTTACTGCAAGAGATGTTGCTGGAAAGTGCTGACTCCTGAACTGAGTCCAGGAATAAACTAAAAGCAGAAGGGAAGGGGGTCGTCTCCACCTCCATCAGGTCCCTGTCTGTTCTCAGTGGTTCTCACCGCAGTCCCTGAGCAGTCGCCGTGGGTTCCGGAAGGGCCAGCCTGAGAGATATAACATCTTCATGACAAAGGACCGATACCACCACTCAGGAACAGCAGGGTGCGGTGGGACAGCAGCCCCAGCCCACCAGGGAGGACAGCCACCTCCCATGTTCTTTGGGCAGGAGGAGTCACTGAATGAGAACCAGAATGCTACTCTCCACTTGACAGCAGCAGCAACCATGAAACCCCGTGGAGGAATAGGACTAAGATCATGGTGAACCGGGCCCTAAGTGAGCAGTGCTGAGACAGAGCTGCTAGACCCCCTGCCCCCATCGGAACCCCCTAGGACGCACCTGTGACTGTCGCTGCTCAGTAAGGACGAGCACCTTTCCCTGTGGGTGCCAGTTCTGGTCTATGTAAGCTAAGCCTGAAGATGGCTGAAGACAAGCAGAATTGCTCTCGTCCCTTTGATGCTCAAGTCACCTCTAGATCATAACACTAGGCTTTCCTGTGTTTTCTAGAGCACTGATGCTCTGGTTGATCTTTATTTGTAGCTTGATGAACAACTTACTGCAGTGGAGAGGTATCCTTCCGTGTTGCTGACGGAAAATGTCCTTCCCTAAACAGAATGTAGTTCAGTCAAGCCAGCTAGTCAACCAAAGATCTTGCAAGTTCGTATTCAATGAAATCAAATGAGCCACAGTAACTTAATAAATATTTAGCTAGAAAAAAGAAATGCCTGGTTGCTTACATGGATTTTCTTGGGTTACTGATGATTCCAGCTCTTTTGGCATGCTAGGAAACAATGTTAATTCAGCCGACCCAATAACCCAATAATCCTTAAAATTCCCAAGCAAGCAGATGAAGTAGATTATTTGTTGTCATTCACTCGAACCAGATGATGACAACAAAATATCTAATAGTAGCCAGGCACCAATGGTTCGTGCCTGTAATTCTAGCTACTTAGAAGCTGAGATCTGAGGAATCCATTTGAAGTCAGCTCAGACAGAAAAGTCCTCATTGCACTCTTATCTCCAATAAACTATTCAGATAAGCCCGAAGTGGCACTGTAGCTCAAGTGGTAGAGTGCTAGCCTTGAGCACAAAAAGGCCCAAGAACAGTGCTCAGGTCCTGAGTTCAAGCCCTAGGACCACCACCAAAAACAAAAAAAATCTGATAGTAATTACTTGAAAATGTCACTTAAAATAACAGAACTTCTTTCTCCCAAATCTTTTTCAAAATCAAAAGTCCCAGAATTCAACAAGGAATGGAACTTTCGTTTACATATGTTGCAACCTAACTGCGTCAATGTGATCCAAAAGATAGCCAGAGAATTTCTGCTAACCCCAGAGATCAGAAAGTAAAAAAAAAAAAAAAAGCCAGCCCTAACCAAGATCCAGCTTTGATGAACGAATCCAGCAATTACTTGGACCATTGATTCTGGAATGAAAACTACAGGAAGATAAACTCCCTTGAATTGCCTGATGTACTCAGGCCTTGTCTGGCTCTGAGCTAGGTCCTCACCTCACTGGCAAAGGGTCCATTTGACCTGTGTCCCTCCATGTTTTCTTACCAGATCCTTCATCCAAGCCGAGGGACCTTTGAGGCCCTCAGTGGCATGACAGCCACCTAGGGTTGTCCTTGTGTAGACAGACGCCTGTCACGTCTGGGTTCACCTGTGCTCCGGCATGCTGTTAGAAGTATGGCAGACAAGGCAGGAGGAATTGTATGCAATTTCAAACTCTTCAGAAATGTTCAGATTTTTTTTCCTTTTGCGGGTACTGGGGCTCGAACTCAGGGCACCTGGGTGCTGTCCCTGAGCTTTTGTGTTCAGGACTGGCACTCTATCATTTAAGCCACAGCTCTGCTTCGGGCTTTTTTGATGTTTAGTTGGCGATTAGAGCGTCGGGGGCTTTCCTGTCCATGCTTTCTGCTTTGAGCTCGGCTCTCTCTTTCCTTCTTCCCCTTTCCGTGTGGTACACAGTGCTGGGCTATGTGCTGACCAGCTTCCGGGCGTGTGGAGCGCGCTGCCCCTGGGCATGGCTGGCCTCGTCGGGCTGGTGCCTGCGCCTCTGCCCCCCATGGGGACCAGGCAGGTAAACAGTCTCTTTTCAATAGGCCTCACATCTTCCATTCTGACGGCGCCCCTGGTCTCTAGGTCGCTTTAGCTCTGGGCAGCCACCACCTTGTGAACACAGAGCGATGAGGCCGCAGGCGTTTCTATTTTGCCCACGCCCCTCCGCTTGCTTCGGGCTGCTCGTGAGCTGCGGTGGGAAGCACCCCAGCAGAGGGCTGGCGCTCGGGGCGTTCACAGAGCACTTTATAGACTTTATGGGAAACGCGTGTGTGCTTTTGCTCCTTGGCACGAGCCCTTTCATTTGTTCCCTTTGAGTGGTGTGGATTTGGTGACTCTTTTTATAGGCTCGACTTGTTCCAGCTGCCCACAGTCGCTGTCTTTACGGCCAGCCCTCCATATTTAGGCATGGCTGCCTCGGTGCTGCGCCGGACCGCTGAGCCCGCTTCCCTGGCACAGACGTCCGCCGCCTTCGTCAACTCCGCATTGCTCCTGTCCCCGCTCCAAGTAACAGCCACTCTCTCTGGAATCCTAATTTTAAATCACTTTTAAAATAATGCATTACAACACCTGGAGTGATTAGGGCAAAGGGAAAACACCAATCTTGGCATAAAGTTAAATTCACACCCTCTGCCTTTACCATATTAATAGTCTCAACAGCCAAGGTACTGCGTGTCTCTGTCTCTCCAAGGCAGGACCCCCACTCTGTTAAGAGTGTGCCCTTCCTTTCTGCATTTCTGTCTCCTTTTTGTCTACTGGCTTGCTTATTTCCTCAGTAGAACACAGCCAAGTATCATTACCACTGTGAATTGTCCAGAAATTCTTTTTCTGGGATTGAAGTTAAGGACCCTAAGGGAGGAGTCCCTATGTTAAAAGGAGAATGTCACAAACCCACACCTGCATCTGGTGCAAGGAGACAGAGATCTGAGGATCGTTGTTCCAAACCAGGCCAGGGAAGGAGAGACTCTGGGACTCCCATCTCCTGTAAGCTGCACAGAAGATGCCAGAGTGGCAGAGTGGCAGAGAGCCACTGCCAGAGTGGCTCAAGCAGTAGAGTCCTAGCCTTGAGCCACATAACCTCAGTGACAGTGCTTTGGCCCAAAGTTCAAGCCCCAGCACTGTCAAAAAATAAAGATGAGGGCTGGGGATATAGCCTAGTGGCAAGAGTGCCTGCCTCGGATACACAA
Source organism: Perognathus longimembris pacificus (assembly GCF_023159225.1). Classification (NCBI taxonomy): domain Eukaryota; kingdom Metazoa; phylum Chordata; class Mammalia; order Rodentia; family Heteromyidae; genus Perognathus; species Perognathus longimembris. The sequence continues at coordinate 68,353,071 of NC_063169.1, read as the reverse complement.
GGCCCTAGGTTCGATTCCCCAGCACCACATATACAGAAAAAACAGCCAGAAGCAGCGCTGTGGCTCAAGTGGCAGAGTGCTAGCCTTGAGCAGGAAGAAGCCAGGGACAGTGCTCAGGCCCTGAGTCCAAGGCCCAGGACTGGCCAAAAAATAAAATAAAATAAAGATGAAAACTTCAGAAAACCAGTCATAACAATGTTTAGCCACTTTGCACCCGTGACACAATGAATCGTTCCCATAACTATACCTAAGAGTATCACTCAATAAAATCTTTCAATGATATAAAAAAAAATAATGCATTACAGGTTAAAATGGGGGAGCAGGAACTCGGGGGTAGCAGAGCCTTCTTTCTCAGCATCAGCCTTATCCTCTGAGGGGAGGAGGTCAGGGCTGCAAGGGTACTGGGCCGGAAGCACCTAGCCCTCATGAAAACGGCTCTGTGTCTCTCGACTGGCGAGCGACTCTTCTTCCCATCCTCCTGAGTCTGTTGGGGCAGGTCCTGGGGCTGGAACTCGGGCCCTGAGTGCTGTCCCTGAGCTTTGCAGTGGTTGTTGTTCAAGGCTGGTGCTCTGCCATTTGAGCCACAGCTCCACTTACAACCTTTTGCTGGTTCACTGGAGATGAGAGTCTCGTGGATTTTCCTGCCCACTCTGGTTTCAAACTGTGACCCCCAGATCTCAGCCTTCTGAGTAGCTAGGATTACAGGCGTGCGCCTCTGGCACTCAGCGCCACAGCTCGTAGATAAAAGACATTTTCTTATTGATTTTTCTCGACTTCCTGAGCCCATCCCAAATTAAGATGGTATCCAAAACTTTATAACTCTTCTTTTTTTTTAAGATAGCCATCTTTCCATGGAAAGAGAGATGCAGTAAATGGGGTTAATTTGATTAAAGTATAAGATACTCATATGTGAAATATCAAGCAAAACCCTTTGGTCCAATTAACACATACTAAAGGAAAGGTTGGCACAGGCAAGTCTGATTCTCTTAGGCTTCTTGTGGGCAGCCTGGATGGAGCTCCTCTGCCTGTTTCAATAACTTCATATGGCTCTCAGATGATGTTATAAATATCCACATAGCCCTTCGCAGAGAGAATCCCGCCCATCCTGTGAATTCCCAAACAACTGCAGCAATTATGTGTATATAATACGCATATATTATATATACAAAATATTCCCAACCTCCAAAGATTTATAAGATCAATTGATATATAATTTGCATCTACATAGTGAGATATGTTGGAAATTTCCCAAACAACAGCATCAATTATATACATATATATGGATATATTATATACATAAAAGATTTCAAACCTGCAAAGACTCATAATATTAATTTACATAATGAAATTTGTTGGAAATTGAGTGGTCTCATATTGCCGCTCAAAAAGTTTTCCGATTCTGGAACATTCTAGTTTGAGGTGTTTAGGCAGGAATACTCAACTTGTATTTGCAAGACACTCCGAATAAAGTACAAACCAATACTGAGACCGTTTAGTCTCAGGCCCGTGGACTGAACCGCCACCTGTGTGAAGAGCTTGATGACACTGGGCGCTGGCGGCTCGCGCCTGTCACCCTAGCCACTCAGGAGGCTGAGATCTGAGGCTGGCGGCTCAAAGCCAACCCGGGCAGACATTCCCGTGAGACTCCTACCCAATGAACCACCAGAAACCCACAGGGGCGCTGTGGCTCAAGTGGTGGCGCGCTAGCCTTGGGCTGAAGAGCTCAGGGACAGCGCCCCGGCCCAGAGTTCAAGCCCCACGACCAACAAAAATAAATAAAGCTTTCCCATGAAGAGCAGTTGTCCATGAGAAGAGATATTATGAATGATGATGGCGCCCGGGACTGTGGCACAGAGCCGGTTAAGAGAAAGCAGCCTCTGCAGGCCCGGCTCTCTGAGCTCGCCCTCCGCGGCTGAGCTGGGCTTTGCCAGTCGCGGGCGTGGGAAATGGAGGGTTTGACGGAAGAGCCAGGGCTCCTTCCCTGCCCCTCGGCAGGGCCGTCTGGTCCCTGCAATCACTCCTGCCCCTGCCACAGGGCAGGAGGCGGCGAGAGGCCGACTGGGGCTTCCTCAAGCGTCCCGTGGAAGCCGCTTCCCCCCGCCCGCTGCTGCTCCCAGGGCGCCCACCGCGAGGGCGCCCAGCCAACTAAACCGCGGTTGCTTTTCCAGTACTGCATTAGGAGGTGTGCCACTGAGAGCTCAAAGCGGCCTGGGATGCTTGGCGTCGTTTTATGTATAAGGTGGCTTGTGATATAAAATATGTAATACATAGAATGAATCAAGACAAACTGGATTGGGGGGAGCAGGGAAAATCCCTTTGCACACAAAATACTTGGAGGTGCGAAGAAACACGCGCACAGTTCGGGCTTCACAAACATGGGGAGGGGGAAGGCGCGAGAGGAGATTGAGGTGGGAGGTGACGTGGCAGCGAGGACCGTTAGCAGAGCGTCTGCCTGCAGCCTCGCCGTGGGGCAGGACCCGCGAGTGCCCCGTGGGGGTCTGGCAGGGCCACGGTGTGGGTCACAGGCCTGGTGACTACGAAGGGGACAGCTGCCATCCCGACTGCGCCGCTGGGCCAAGTGGCCCCAGTGCGCAGCGAGCAGAAGAGGCAGAACTGCCCCGCGAGCCGCCCCCCACGGAGGCGGAGGCGGGGCCTAGGGGCGGAAACAAACCCCGGTGCCCTCCCGCCAGGAATCTGGCCCACGCACACTGATAGGGGAAGGAGAACCCCAAGAGCAGGCTGCAACCCGGGACTGAAGGCCTGACTCCACAGATCGTTGTATTACAGCCTTGTTTCTTTGTGACTTTTTTTTTGTTGCCAGTCCTGGGGCTTGGACTCAGGGCCTGAGCACTGTCCCTGGCTTCTTTGTGCTCAAGGCTAGCACTCTGCCACTTGAGCCACAGCGCCACTTCCGGCCTTTTCTATATATGTGGTACTGAGGAATCGAACTCAGGGCTTCATGTATACGAGGTGAGCACTTTACAACTAGGCCACATTCCCAGCCCCTCTTTGTGACTTTTTGATCAAGTTATTTTGTACAATACAGTCGTTTTGCACTCAGGGTTTTTTTTGTTTTGTTTTTCTTGCGAGGCCAGGACTCTACAATTTGAGTCATACCCTAACCCTTCTTTGCTGTATTTAGATTCTCCTACTTCGACCCTCTGAGGAACTGGCATTACAGGCATGAGGCCCCCCATCCAGCTGACACTTTTTATTTTTTAACTGATGCACAATCACATTTGCTTATGGGATACAGTGTGGTCTTTTTATGCTTGTATACAATCTGTAATGATCAAAGCAAGGCAATTAGCATGATCATCACCTCAAATACTTACTGCTTGTGTGCACTGGGAACATTGAACATTCTCTCTCCCAGTTGACGAGTCGCCCTCTTGTGCCGCAGGTCTAGCTCTTCCCTCCTTTTTTTTTTTTTTAAGTGACAAAGTTACATCTTAGCACAGTCAGCATCCAAGACTGGGGAAATCATGGAATCACGCGTAGTCTGCCGCTTGCTTGGTGGATGAAGCCCTTGCAGTTTCCAGACACATGGACACTTAGCTGATGCTACAGTCTTGGCTGTGAACCGTCCTTAATAAGCATGTTTAGCATGCTGGCATCCATTCCTCTGGCTGTACTCCCAGGATTGGAATTGCTACAACCGATCTGAACTGTGTTTCTTTAGCAAACTCCATCCTGTTTCTCATAGTGGACCTGCAGCCATTGCAGCCACAGTACACAGGGCTTGCTGGCTCTTCCTCTCCATCCTTGCTGATTTTCCTTTTTCTTTTTGTATCTTAGGATGCTATCCATTCTAACTAGGCACAGGTGGCATTCTGTTGTCGTTTTGACTTGCATTTTCCTGGTAATTAATTGCATCAAGCATTTTTCCATGTCAGTTAGCCACTTGTGTTCTGGGAAATCTCTATTTTGTCACCTGTTATTAATGGATGCTGTTTTGTGGCTATTGGGTCATTTGAGTTCCCGGTGTTTTCTGCATATGAATCCCTTGGCAGATGAATAGATCGTAAACAGTTTCTCCCATTCTCTAGATCATCTCTTCACTCTGCTGTTCACTTTGCAGTGCAGATTTTTTTTAGTTGTATAGTTTAGATAAAGTTTCATTTGTCTATTTTTGCTTTTGTTACCCCAGCTCTTAAAATCTTAGTACAAATTTTGGGGATACCAGAGTCCTGAAGTATTTCCCTTAAGCTTCTTTGTTCAAAGCTGGCACTCTACCACCTGAGCCACACCTTTTACTTCTGGGTTTTGGGGGGTAGTTAATTGGTGATAAGAGTCTCACAGGCTTTTCTGTCTGGGCTCGCATCAAATCACAATCCTTCCATCCCAGGATCCTAAGTATCTAGGATTAGGGGCGCCAGCAGGCCCCTTCCCTGCTAAAGGGTTGTCCATGTTTCAAGGCACACTAGCACCCCTAGTGGTGGAAGAGGGATCAAGCTAAGAAGTGGCTTCTGCGACCCTGGTTTCAGTGCTTTCCATCCTGACAATTCCCCCTTTGTCTGCAGGAACTCTCTCCCCTCTGCTCTCACTTCTCCTCTCTCCCTCTTTCCCTCCCTCCCCATCACGGGGGTTACTCGCCCTGTTCTCTGCTCCCTCTCGGGACTAAGGGATGTGTCACCATGCTAACTCTGTCTGATCCCTTGTGGGGAAAGCGGTGCATAGAGAAGGCCGTTTTGCCCGGTGTGAATAACGAGCAGTTTCGAGAGCAGGGCCCTGGAGCTGGGCCCACCCGGAGCCCGCCGTGAGTGGGAGAAGTCGCACCTGACAGCAGAAACTACGTCTGCAGAATGCCGACAGGAGACGAAGAGCACTTTCAGATTCCCATGTGGAAAGAAAACACATCCTCTCACATTTTGTAAAAACAAGTAACACAATGGATTAGGGAATATCTCAAAAGTTCAACATTTATTGTCTCGGAGATTTTAATTATGCAAAATATTGAGAACTGTATTCTAATAAACTGCAGGCATCTTTGTTCTGTTTATAGCAGTAACATTCTAAGATTTATCTTTACCTCCTACAATGGTTTAGAAGATTTTAATTTGCTATTGCATACATTATATAAATACAATGTATGTTATATATACATTTATACATATATACATAATTGATATATGCCTTCTATGTATAATGTGTATTGATTAGATATATATACACAATGCAAACAACTGTTAGCTTCATCTTTCCTGAAGCATAGTCAATATCGTAAGTCTTTTATTTGCCAAAGGGAAGCCCTTCAGAATCACTGCAGTGAAAACCTTGCATAAGACAAAGCAAAATGCAGTACAAATGTGACAGGTCTATAGGCAGTTAAATCCAAATTATATTTATGATACAAGTTGAGACCACTTGTTTATACTACTAAACTTTAAAATGTGCAAGCTTTATACATTATAAATCAAGTTTGTATATAAAAGTAATTTGGGTTTCTTTTTTAAACTTGTTACTTTCTCTAAGTCACGAACAGTTCTGAACCAATTCTCCTGGTGTCTACATTCCAGCTAGGACTGGATGAATAGCAGTCCTCCAAACAGAATTAAATAAAAAGAAAAATCCAATAAACACAGAATGAGCCGGAAGTGTCACTGTGGCTCAAGCAGTAGAGTGCTAATCTTGAGCGGAAGAAGCTCTTGGACAGTGCCTGGGCCTTGAGTCCAAGCCCCGGGACTGGCAAAAAGAGAGAGAGAGGGGGGAGGAAGGGGGGAGAGAGGAAGGGAGGGAGGGAAGGAGGGAGGGAGGGAGGGAGGGAGGATGACCTCCAGCCAAACAAACACAAAGCAAACATACATATCAATTTAAATGTATAGATCTTAAAATAATAAAGGACTTCACCAGAGGAAACAAACAAACAACAACAACTTGAACGCGTTAAAAAGGGACAGAAGCAGCCACGGAGCCCTCGCTGAGGACAGCGGGGACATACCACCGTGCGACACACTCTCGGTGATGCTTGGTCCGGATGGCTCCAAGGAGCTCTAAGTAGAATCGGTGCTTTCCATCCTCATCTACACCACAACACAGGTTTCCCAACACACTTGGCTCTCCAAGCCACTGAGCGCCTATCTTTGCAAAAGAACCCGTCTCCTTGTCAGAGTCTTGGAGAGGAACCTCCTTTTGTGGTTTTTGTTGTTCCAACAACACCCGGAAGGCTCACAACAGTCTCCCAATTGGCCAAAAGCCACAAAGAATAAGGAAACCCAAGAACCCCACGTGTCCCTGCCTAACACACGTCCAGAGGAGCCACCAGAGACTGGCTGGAAGAACAAGGCGGTGCACACGACCAGCCAGAGCTTCGCACGGAGATTCCAGAATATTCACTTTCCCATGCGACCGTCCATGCTGGCTCACAAGGGAAAACAATACTAGGTTTCCTAGACGCAAAACTGTCTTAAGCCTCCCCTGTTTTCCTGGCCTGTGGGAGTGACAAAGGAAAGTTCTGCAAGTCACCCACCAAAAGACTCTCCCACCGAGATGGCGGAGCATGCCATCAAGCTGCTGCCGGAGCCCTCTATTAAAATGGAAAGCAAAGGTATTATTTATTTACCGTCCCAGCCCACACTAAGAGCAGAGGACGTCTGGGTGTGTCTCTTGGTTGGCTGTGGAGTCACAGCCCGTCTCTCCCGACAGCAGCCGTCTCGGTCCTCGTGGGGTTCCGGGTGGGAATTCTGACTCCCGGGGCCTGGGGTTCAGTTGGTTTTTGCTCGTCTCCTTCCTGGGCCTCGCGTCTCCACGCGTTTCCATTCCTAGCAAGTGGACGCGCCGTGGGGAGGAGGCCGGGGCTCCTGGAAGCCCAGCCCCGCTCCGGCTCTGCTGTCTCCGGACGCTGCTCCTTCCCAGCCCCGAGCACGCCCGTCCCCGAGCTAAGGCGCCCCGCCCCGGGCTAAGGCGCCCCGCCCCGGGCTAAGGCGCCCCGCCCCGGGCTAAGGCGCCCCGCCCCAGGCTAATGCGCCCCGCCCCGAGCTAATGTGCCCCGCCCCGGGCTAATGCGCCGCGCCCCGGGCTGTCCTCCCGTCCTGGGCGCGCAGGACTCCGCCTTCGAGTCCCCGGTTCTCTTCTGCGACCTCAGCTCTGGGGGCGGCGGCCGCCCCGGGGAGAGGCCAGGGCAGGGGCGCTCAGAGGGCGACGGCGGGGTGACGCGCGCGCTCCCGGCCGCCAAGCCCGCCGCCGCCGCCGACTCTCCCCGTGCCCCGCGGGGCCGCGCCACCGGCCAGGGACACGGCGCCACGCCCCTCCGCCCCGCGACGGGAGGCCCAGGGCGCCGGGGCGGAGCGATCCTGACGCTAACGTTTTCTACTGTTTCTAAATATTTAAAAAAACTCAGAAAGGAAGTAGGAGTCCAGACACTGCGTCTTCAGAGCGCCTGGCAAGGTGGGCGGCGCCCCGCGGAGGTGGGCGCGTGGAGGTGGGCGCGTGGGTGCTGCGCCCCGCGGAGGTGGGCGCGTGGAGGTGGGCGCGTGGGTGCCGCGCCCCGCACTCCGCTCCAGGGCCCTCGTAGCTCGTCCCGCCGCCCCGCCCGGCGGACTCCCCGCGTCCCCGCGGCCCGCCGTCTCCTCGGTGAGGACCGCGTTGAGGTGCCAGACTTTGAAGTCAGGCCCCACCACGTGAACCCCATTTTAGAATCGAACCCTGAGCCAATCAGATTTGTACCTGTGTTCTAATCTTGCTTGCACAGCTGATTGTTGTAACCTTGTTCTTTGCCTTTATAAGCCCTGTGTAATCATAGCTCGGGGCTTCCTCCTAACCTCTGCTGTGTCGGTGGGTAGGACGAGGCCCGAGTTGGCAGCTCGTTAAATAAAGCCTCGCCTTGCTTTTGCATTTCGGAGTGTCTGAATCTCGGTGGTCTTCTTGGGGGTGGTCTTACGACTTGGCACAACATTTGGGGTTTCGTCCGGGATAGCCCCAGAGACCCCGAGATCCCAGACTCCGAAGGTAAGAAAACAGCACTGTTCATTTGTCTTGTCCTGTAATTTGTCTGTTTTGCTTTTGCTTGTAGGGCGCGAGTCAGTTTGGTTTTTGGCTGGAACTGACCAGGAGGACCTCCTAAACGAGACTCAACCCGCCCACCTTGTACTTGGGTCTGCTCCTTCTGCTTATCTGGCAGGAGGTTGTGGGCCAACTTGGGTCCACTCCTCCCGTATCCTGGCAGGAGGTTGTGGGCCAACTTGGGAGATCTCCAACTCGTAACTCGGGTCCACTCCTTCTGCACCCTTGTAGGAGGTTGTGGGCCAGCTTGGGAGATCTCCAACTCGTAACTTTTCTTAGGCCTGTGTGTTTTCCTCCTTTTGTATTAATTGTTTTGTTTTTGTAGCCTTTTGGAAGAAATTTGGAAGTAAAATTGTCCTAAATAATTATTGCAAAGTGAGAAAAGGAGAATTATGGCTACCAAAATGTTTAATTGCCATTCCAGCTTCTTTGTAGGTTTTTTTGTAACAGTTTCCAGCAGGCCCACAGAGAAGCACAGGTGATTCCTACAAGTTTGTCAAGATCTAATACTGACCCTTAATAAGTTCCAGGTAAGAGAGCATGCTTAAAAACTACTTCTGTGTGGACCACCTTGTTGCTTATAATTGGAGTAAAGTGGCCCCTTATAAGACTCATTGATCTGAATCTGCGGTTCGAAGCCAGCCCGGGCAAAGAAAGGTCCCTGTGAGAGACTTGTCTCTAATCAGCCAGCAGAGTGCTGGGAACGGAGTGGTGTGGAGCTCAAAAGTGGTACGGTGCTAGTCTTGAGCTGGAGAGCTGAGGGACAGCACTCAGGCCCTGAGTCCAAGTCCAGTGGAAAGTCACTCTTCCTGGGACAAAAGTGATGGAGCATCCAGAGGCAGTAAGCCACTGCTTGGATGGCAGAGATGGTGTCAGATCCTAGAGTCACTACTGTTGGCCTTTCAAAAGTTAAAGCCGGGAAGTCCTAGGAGAATAGTTCATGAGCATGCCTTTCCAGTGCCCATGTCTGTCTACTGGGCAGGAATTTGCCAGTCATATGTGATAGTGTTTGGTAAGGGTAAGTTTGTTAAATGAGAGGATAGATTAAAATCTCACCCCCTGCATTTACTCAAAGCCCTGACTGGCAGTAAGAATTTTAAGTTGATACATCTGTTTAGGAAAGAAAGCTTGTAGACCTGAGATTGTGTCCTTATTGAGATCTGTTAAAGGCCTGTCAGCTTGCCAATGCCCCCAATCAACAGATTACTAAAGGAGCTTGCCTCTGTGGGAATAGGCCAGGTGTGTATTGGGAAGTAGATTTCACAGAAATTACAAATATTTGCTAGTTTTTGTAGACACCTTTTCAGGATGGGTTGAAGCCTATCCAACAAAGCATGAGACTGCGAATGTAGTGGCTAAGAAGATCCTGGAAGAAATCCTACCCAGGTATGGCTTCCCATCCACCATTGGGTCAGACAACGGACAGGCTTTCGTCTCAAAAACCAGGGGACTGAAATCCTAAGAACCACGGTGGAAGGAACCCTAGATGGCATCGCCACTTGGGTTCATTGCTTCCACGCCAGGCCAGCTGACCCCTTTGCCCTGGATAACTACCGTGGTGGAACATGGGAGGTCTCCAAGCACCCAACTCAGCCGCTTCGCCTTCGCCTCAAGAAAAGAAAGTTAGACTGAATATTGTTATAATTTTCTTTTTGCCTTCTTTCCTTACTACCCTGGCTGGTGTTAATGTTATTTTGGCAGCTCACTCCAAAGTGAGGTGAATCCTGCAGTCCCTTGGTAAAGTAGACTAAGGTTATAGGTTCCTGGCTAGGTAAGGTCAACGCCCCTGAGTCAGCCTGAAGAAATTACAGAAGATGGATGATCTTCACCCATCAGCCCCCCTTTAAAACCGAGGGACCAGAGTTATTTTCGGATACTACTTTTGGCCCTACTGGCCCATGCCTTACCTCTATATCATCCCCTAGACATGCAAGCCATTGAAATGGACAGAATGGAGCCATGATTGGCTCCCAAGGTACCAAAAAGAAAAAGGGGGAAATGAGGTGCCAGACTTTGAAGTCAGGCCCCACCACGTGAACCCCATTTTAGAATCGAACCCTGAGCCAATCAGATTTGTACCTGTGTTCTAATCTTGCTTGCACAGCTGATTGTTGTAACCTTGTTCTTTGCCTTTATAAGCCCTGTGTAATCACAGCTCGGGGCTTCCTCCTAACCTCCGCTGTGTCGGTGGGTAGGACGAGGCCCGAGTTGGCAGCTCGTTAAATAAAGCCTTGCCTTGCTTTTGCATTTCGGAGTGTCTGAATCTCGGTGGTCTTCTTGGGGGTGGTCTTACGACTTGGCACAACAGCGTGTCTTCCTTCCGCGCCTCCCTCCGCGGGAGGCAGAGCGCTTTCATCCAGGGCCGGTGCACGCACCACCCGACCCCGCGGGGCCTCGAACCCTTTCCTGCCAACTCTGGGATGTCACCCAAGCGGCGGGGTGCTGCGGGGAGGGAACACGCGAGACGGCTTAGGAAAGGGATGCATAGAACGTTCTGGATGCACACGGGCTAGCTTTCTGTGTCTATGGGTTTATGGCTCCCATCCTGCCATCCCTCAAGCTCGTAGGCAATAGATCCCCACACGGGTTTTAACGGGATCGTTCCGGATCGCAGCCCGGGCCAGTCCGCCCACCGCCAGGGAGGAGGGCTGCGGCTCCCCCTCCGCCCTCGGCAGCCCCCCCTCCACCCTCGGCAGTCCGGGACGAGCTGTCAGCAGAGAAGCCACCAGAGGAAAGGCGGATGCCGCCATCTTCTCAGTAGCAAGCACTTCTGGTCCTCCAAGGAAGTCGGAGGACGCCACTCCTTGGCTCCAGATGAAGTGGGCAGGGGAAGGAGGACAAGGGGGTGCTGGCTCGCCTCCCTTACAGTGAGGGTACCCCACATGCCACATGAACAGCCAGACATGCCTGGAGTTGGCCGGGCACAGCTGGCTCACACCTGTAAGCACCGCTGCTTGGAGAGGGCTGCGGTTGGAGGCCACGCTGACCAGGTGGCGCCATTTACCACACGGCCGGGCACCGTGGCCGGGCCGTCACCTCAGCTGCAATGGGAAGCCGAACAGACCCAGTGCATGGCCAAGCAGGAAGAAGACTTATCTCAAAAGGAACCAGCAAAAACCAGGCCTAGAGGCGTGGCCCAGCAGTCTCGAACCCCAGCACCACTAGTGAAAAAGGGGCGGGGGGAATGCTGAGCCACGCTGCTCAGAGACAAGAGATCGCAGGCTACTCACCTTGGTTCCTTCCATCCCTCCTCCTTGATTAATCTCGAAGCCCGTATTTCTCCTGCAGCGGCGTCCAGAAACTCTAAATCCTAGGCCCACCTACCTCCGCAGTCTTCTAATCTCTGTGCGTTTAGCTTCTCAACACGGACTCCAGACAGCAGCGCCTAGGCCCACGCGCGACGGCCACGCGCATTACCATCGATCCGTCGCCTTCAGGGAGATGTCTTCCTTGCTGCAGAGCTGCACGGAGGTGGTCAGGCAGCCCCGGCCGGCAGTGCCGCCTCCAGCACGCCAGGAAGCCTTCACGCCCTCGTGCTCCCTCCCAAAGCTGGTCTCCTCCCAGGCCGGACGCAGGCCCTCTGCACCCCTGAGAACAGCGGCCTTCCCAGGGGCCGGGCCTGGCTGCCCCGCAGGTCCACGGAGCAGCCAGGAGGCCACGAGCCTGCTGCTTGGTTTAAAGTCTTCCTCGGAGCTTCTGCCACGGGTCGTTAAAAAAGATCAGAGAGGGGCCTACTGATTGATTGATTGTCAGGATGATGTACCCGGGGGTCACCGTTCCATGCTTAAAGTCGTGAATCCATAGACATTTCTTGTCCCACCTGTTGTCCCCTTCTTCATTTTTCTCCCTCCTTCCCTCCCTCTGACCCCTCACCCCAACCCCCCATTGCTTTCTTTTTTCAAAAACAATATGAAATAAAATAGAGATCTTATCCTTAATGCCCATTGTCCCTCTAGTCTACAATGTGTTGCTGTGTCCTCTATGATTAGTAACTGAAGAACAATTCCTTCCAGCCCATGTGACATACACATATGCACCTCTTTTCTCTTGCTTTGTGAAATCTGTTCCTTCTTTTTCCTCTAATTTTCCCCCCTCCCTGCTGCCCTTGAGTTGCTTAGTTTGTTCTCCTCCATGCCTGTTGCAGCTGTTGGGCCCTTTCTACTGTATTTTCCATTCATTCTGTGTCCTCCTTCCAGCTTCTTTCAGATGTGCACCTGTGTACGTCTTGTGTGGGGGGAAAGGATATAAGGTCCTTTAGTTTCTCTAAGATTGATTACGAAGACATCTTTTGCTTCCTTATCTCTGGTGTTCTTTATAGCCTGGTTATTAAATTATGTGCATATGGATTTAACTACATATAGAGTTGGTGTTTCACTTTTGGGTGCCTTTCTCCCGAGGCATCCCCCCCTTTTCTTTTTGGCCTCCCTGTGAATTGGTACCTTGGGTCCTGCTTTCTTGTCATGTCTCTCTGTTTTTTATTCCTAACATCCACCTATCAGGGAGACCATGCACCTTTGTTCTCTGTGTTCTAGGCTTGTCTCGCTCAACATTATTTGTTCAAGACCTGTCCATTTTCCTACGAATGCCATTATTTTATCATATCTAATCGCTATGTAGTATTCCATTGTGTACAGGTACCACATTTTTTGGATCCATTCATCTGTAGAGGGGCATCTGGGCTGTTTCCATATTTTGGCTATTGTGAATTGTGCAGTGATAAACATGGATGTGCAGATGTCTTTGTGGAATCCTGGATCCTGTTGTTCAGGATAGAGGCCTAGGAGTGGTATAGCTGGGTCATAGGGTATGTGTGTGCTAAGTTTTTTGAGGAACCTCCATACTGTTCTCCAGAGTGGTTGTTCTAGTTTATATTCCCACTAGCAGTGTAGATGGGTTCCTCTTACTCCGCATCCCCTCCAGCATTTGTTGTTGCCCGAGTTCAGAGTATAAGCCATTCCAGAGAGGGCTCTTTATTTGGAAAATATTGTTCAAAGATGACAATGCAAATATTTCTAAACAACAGAGTAGTAAAGAGCATCACCGTGATGGTCAGAAAGTGTTAGAAAAGGTAAGGACTTCACTGCAGATGTAGAGTGAAGTGAAATGAAGCCAGTGCCCACTCCCTCCCTCCCTCTTTCCATCTCTCTCCTTTACACACGCGCGTGCACACACACTATGTCTATCCGTCAGCTATCTAGCTATCCAGCTCTCTATCTCTGTGTCTGGTAGTGCAGTGCTTAGTATCCAACCCAGGATCTCGTGCATACCAGGCAAGCAGTCCACCATAGCTGCATGCTGGCCCCGTCCATGGTGAAGGGAAGCGATAAGTGCTCCTGGGTACCGGCTTCCCTGTCCTGTGTCCCCACAGCAGGGTAGCACTTACCTTAGTTGATCAGACCAGTGGTGCTTGTCACAGGAGCACCTGCATGCCATCAGCCCTCCCGTCTGCACTAGGAACACCCACAGCCAGCTCCGAGGAGGGGCTAGCCTGTGGCCTGTGCAGCTGTCTCACAGATAAAGACATTTTGAAACGAAGATATTGTCTTCCAGTGAAATCACTGCACAACACTGAAGACACACGTAATTCCTGACAAAGTAAACTCCTTTGGTAGGCTGATGGTCACAGCTCCCGGACGGCGTAAGTTCACCTTCTAGAATCACCAATAAGAACCCAAACCAAGGGTGACCACAGACTGACATATTCCTGGAACATGGGTGGGAGCAACTTCCTCCCTAAAGTGGTCAGACTCAAGTGGTCTTTCAATGCACACGTTTCTCCTATCAGGTGTATTTACACACAACTGGCCTATGTTTCGCAGGAAGAGCCACCATGTTGACAAAGCCAGGACCACTGAAGTGACCTCTACACATAGGGCGCTAAACCAACAATGTATTCAATAAAAACAGTCATGAAGGCTTTTTTTTCTTATAGCAATATTTAAATTCAATTGCATCTTCACAGTATTTTGAGAATTTAAGGGTTCAGAACCAACAGGACCAATGGTTCTTACTAGAACAGACAGAGAGAGCTAAAAGGCTGGCCAGAGTTCCCAAGGATTTCAAAGAAAGAAGAGCACGTAAGACGAGGTGCACGCAGACGCTCTTGAGAATGGCTATCACTGGGGAAGGGCCGGCGGGAGGAAGGGACAGGAACGGGAAGGTTTCTGAGCACACCCTCAGCTCTTTGGCTGGGTCACTCAGCTCCCGTGGGACCTGTCTGTCAGGTGCTGGTGTGTTGGGACATCCGGACTTGAAGGTAAGTCTTGTTCTCTTTGTCTTTGGCCTTGGCTCTCCTGGAGCAGTCAGAAAAACAATGCTCAATGTCAACTTAAGGAGGAAAAAAAAAATCAAATCAACATCTTGATGAAAGAACTTGCCAAGTTGTGTGAAGGAATGCCTCAACAACTGAAGAGAACCAAAACCAGCTGGGCACGGGCCAATTGGAGATGTGCGCTCGTCCTCTCCCTCCCTCCCTCTCCCCCCTCTCTGTCGCTCTCCTCCTTTGCCTGTCATCAAAGGCCACTGAGTCATGCTCCGGTCTGTGGCATCTCTGGAGGTGACACCAAGTCCTACAAATGTCTGGAAAGCTCTCAGAACCACGAAGAGGAGCAGAGGGAGCGCAGGATGGAATGATGGCCCTTTTCGGGGGGCAGGAACCAAGCGCCCCCCTTCCCCGCCCCCCCAGCCCGGCAGGGCTTCACCTCCTGAGGTTCTCCGCGTCCTCCACGCTCTCGGGCAGCGCTACCCCCTTGGTCTCGGGAAGCAGCAGCGTCATTCCTCCAGCGGTCAGGCCCAGCACACCTGCCAAGGAAACGGACTCCAAGTGGAGGGGCCCCCCGCCCCGGCAGACACCACGCCCCCACCGCCATGGGCTCCGCCCAGACGGGAGGCGGGGACACAGCGTCCTTAAAAGACAGTTATCCGCCACGTGCTCCTGCCTGAGAAGCACCAAGTTACACGGAAGTGATGCGTGAGAGTGATGTGAAAGTCAATTTTCACCACTTCGATGAGTGATCAAGTGACCGTAACCTAACACAGGCAGGGAGTGGCCTCGTTACTCTCATTTCCCTTCCTTGCTCCCTCTCCCCGCTCTCGCTTCCTTTGCACTCACCCACCCTAGCGTGCCTGACGCGGCAGTTGCCTGTGAATGCCCAGCTCTCTGACCTTCTACCGAGTGTGT
The DNA here is from genome assembly GCF_023159225.1 of Perognathus longimembris pacificus. Taxonomy (NCBI): domain Eukaryota; kingdom Metazoa; phylum Chordata; class Mammalia; order Rodentia; family Heteromyidae; genus Perognathus; species Perognathus longimembris. Next base: position 68,337,890 of record NC_063169.1, on the reverse strand, counting down.
AAGCAGGCTGTGGAGGCCCATGCTCGGGTTCAGGGGAAGTTGCCAGCGTCCTCTGGTCTTCCATTGGTCTTTTACACTAGTACACGGACACGCAACTTTGATTCTCCTTTGTCTCCTTGAAACTCTTCTCTGCGTCTCTTTTAGACAGGGTCTTACTGTGTGGCTCACGCTCCTGCCTCAGCCTCCCAAGTGCTGGGATTACAGGCGTGCCCCACCACGCCCGCCTTGGCTCTTCCATTTTTTTTTTAAGATCCAGAAGTAGAATTCAGCATCATTCCCAGCAATTCAATGCATAAGAGTTAGGAATTGAGTACGGTAGGTCTGCTTTATTTGTGGATCTAGCAACACAGTTCTGACCAGAGATAGTCTAAAAAGATCAATGAAAGAGAAATTTCAAAACCTGACCAGTCGAATCCGCTCGCGCATGACTCGGCGCGGCGGGCGTGGGAAGCTTAGTTCTGCGTTATCACCCAGTGTGCTTACGTCCTTGTGTGAGCTGCCCAGTGTCATCCTGCCCTTAATCTTATTTAAAAAAAAAAGTGTCTCAAAAAACCAAACAGCACCCAAGAAATGAAGGTGAAAAGTGAATGTGCTTCGCCAAAGCAGTAAAGTGAACACTGGGCTCTGGTGGAAGGCGTGCTTGGCGGAAGTTGGGTGGCATTGTGGGAAAACCGAGTGGAGCGTGCGCAGACCTCACGATCACGCGCAGCCCGAATGGACATCCCGTGTTTTGGTGAGCAGCAGCCATCATCCCGCCCGTGGCGTAGCCGCTCCTCGCGGTTGCTCGTCAAGGAAGCTCAGCACGGCTGTGCACACAGTGTAAGTGCCCAAGCCTGTCAGACTCTGTCACGGAGGACGAGCTGTGGGTTCTGAGCCACAGGACCGAAGTCACGAGCCAGGTCCTAGTGAGGACACTCGGGGTTTCCCGAGGAGCAAGACAGAGAAGCCGGGAGACCAGAGTGGAGGGGGCTCCGCCCTCCACGCTCATGCCATACTGCCCAGCCCCCCTCCCATGCCCACCCCCAGGCTGGAGAGGAGGAGTGTCTTACCAAACAAAATGAGGGGCGAGTCCTCCCAAGCGTCCATCAGCCTGAACACCAGGAAGGGCGTGAAGATGCCACCCACGTCACTCAGGGAAGAGCACACCATCACCCCAAGGTTCCTGGGGAAACGGGGAGAGGCAACAGATTATGCTCTGTGGCTCCATCTTGCAAAGGTTAGCCCAGTCCTGAGCCGTGCCGAACCACGTAGAGCCCTGCCACGCCAACATGCGTGGGAGCTGGTGGGGCTCCGAGCGCCGCGGGGCCCAGAGCAGCCCCGTGGGCGTGGGCGTGGGCTGCTGAGACAAAGGCGCTAGCTACCGTCGTCCATGCGTCTGAAAGACAGTCTGCCTCGTGGAAGGCTATTCAGCCTTAGGTGTGCATTTCTCCAATTGCTGGGAGCTCGATGGGAGCAGCTAGCACAGGTGCCCAGCTCTAAACTTCAGCTCTGTCCTATTCTTGCCCAGGACTGAGGTCTACTGTTCTTGGGGCGGGGGGGGGGGGGGGGGGGGGAGGAGCGGCAAACCCACAACTTCTGCAGGGGACCCGCCTGCTGAGAGCTAGGCTCACAACAGTCAATCCTGATCTGCACCAGAGCCTCTGAGAAACCAAGTCATCACCCTGATTGACAGCCAACAAGTGATTCATGGTGGGGGGGGGCCACAGGGGAGGGAGGGAGCCAGTGGAGACGGTGGACCCATCATCACAGTGATTCACAGAGGGAGGGGGGGGCCACAGGGGAGGGAGGGAGCCAGTGGAGATGGTGGACCCATCATCACAGTGACTAAAGACCTGACTGAAGCAACTTGGGAGAGAAAAGATGTGTTCCCGTCTTGGCTTCAGAGGCTTCTGTTGATGGTCACTTGTCCTCATGGCTGTTTGCTTTTTGAACCAGAATTTCATGGCAGAGAGGACAGGAGAGAACAAAGCTGCTCACCTCATGGCAGCCAGGAAGGAGAGATGGAGACAGTCAGACAAATGGGCAGGCAAGTGGAGGCAGAGGTGGGGGGTACAGGTGGAACTGGAGACAGAGGCCCACTGAGGAAACCAGGAACAAGGTATTCATTTCCCTCCCCCCACGCCCAGTGTGGCCCACTTTCTCCAACCAGGTCCGGGTCCCAGTCCCACCAACTCCCAATAATGCTGTCAAATCATGAATCTAAAGGGTGACATTGTCTCAAAAGAAATGTACTCACTACCTGACTTATGTAACTGTAACCCCTCTGTACATCACCTTTGTAACAACCATAAAACTAAAAGTAAATACTCATTTAAAAAATCATGAGTCAGGCTGGGGATATAGCCTAGTGGCAAGAGTGCCTGCCTCGGATACACGAGGCCCTAGGTTCGATTCCCCAGCACCACATATACAGAAAACGGCCAGAAGCGGCGCTGTGGCTCAAGTGGCAGAGTGCTAGCCTTGAGCGGGAAGAAGCCAGGGACAGTGCTCAGGCCCTGAGTCCAAGGCCCAGGACTGGCCAAAAAAAAAAAAAAAAAATCATGAGTCAACCAATGGATTGGTCCCTAAGAGGCTACAACCCCCATATTTCCATCAGTTGATTTAATGTATGAGCTCTTTTGAGGGGGACACCTCAAATCCACCCCAACACAGCTCAACAAACCCCTTGCCCTTATATGTCTATTCTCCTTGGTGCTACTTTCAAGTTGGTTTTTGTTTATCTAATGCATTCAGTTTTCATTTTTATTTCTTTCCTGAGCCAGTTCCAATTTCTTCTATTGTTTTGTGCCCTACTGTCCTACGCACTTGTGTCTATGCTTTAAACTCTTACTTTACAGAGAATGCTGATTCTTCCGTGTATTTGCCTCTTGTGGAAGCGTACAGAGGTTACAGTTTTCATCTGCGGAGTATTCTTCCATTGTCATTCCTTCAACCCCTGCTTTACCTCAGCTTCACACCTAGGAAGGAGCTCACCCTGCTTTATTGTTCAAGCTGGGAGCGCCAGGCCCCGCCCTCCAGGTTCAAGGTCAAGCTGGGAGTGCCAGGCCCCGCCCTCCAGGTTCCGCTCTGCTTATCTGATTGGCTGTCAGGGGTGGGCTGTGCAGTTCTGCGCTAGGCCAGCCTTCTCACACCTGCTCTTTGGGGGCCTAGCCTGGGTTTATAGGTAGCCCTTCTACACTTCTCCATCTCCTTATAGCTCTGGTAGGATTTTCAAGAAGAATAAGACAACATGGGTTTCTTTAGTATTTTTTAAAATGTGTTAAAAAACCAAACTTTTGATAAGCACAGATGGCTAGAAAAAGTAGAGGCTGAGGCCCCTCACCTAGGGCTCACTTGCCATCCTGTGGCGCTTGGGGGAGCTGGAGAAAAGCTTTGAGAGAGGCGGAGAAATGGGACTGCAGAGGGTTGCTTTCCCAAGGGGCTCACAACCCAGAGAAGGACAGGAATAGAATCGTGGTTGTCCAAACAAGGCAGCGCCTTGAACGCCCACCCAGGTTCGTACCCCATGTGCTGTGGAGTTTGCACCGAAGCCCCTGCTGATTAGGAGACTGGTCAGAATAGTTCGATCACCCGTGTGAATTGTTATTTTAAAAAGCGCTTCGTTTCTTGTCATTGAGACTTTGGTTGGTTGACAATACGTGAGCTTGCATGCCTGTGTGTGTGTGCACACAAGTGTGTATGTGCACACACACACGTCAGATGCTTCTCGACACCTGGGATTCGTGCTACTGCCAGTCCTCCCGCTCCGCACCCCCACTCCGCCCAGCACCCTCGGGACCTGGCTTTTCTCCAGGGAAGATCAGGCGCGTACCCCCAGAACCCCACACGCCAGCATCTCCAGTCCACGGTGCGGCCAAGAGGGTGGCGCGGCCGTTCGGGGGTGGGGGGAGGGCTTAGCGGGCAGGGCAATACGGGGATAACCAGCGTAGCACTTTGGGCAGTTTATATTCATATTTCCAATCATCTCCCGGGTCTGATCGCCAGTGAAATTGCTTGTCCCATACTTTTAAATTCTGAGATCGTAACTATCAGCCTAGCAAGTCTCCTCTTGAATTTGCCTTCATCTCCTGGCGTTCACTCAAAGGAAAGCTTTACAGAGGAGCCTTTAAGGAAGGAAGAGACAGGAAAAGCGTAAACAAAAAAGAACAGGTGATTTGGGTCATCTGTGTGTCTGTGGAAGTGCTCAGACACCTGTTCAGGTAGATGAATCAGGGAAACTGGGAAATCTCTTAGGAAGCACTGGTACAGTGCCAAAGGAGAATAAATAATGTACGGAAAACAAAGGAGTTTAAGGTAATGAACCAAATTCCAACAAAGGTCAGGTTAACAGAATACCAATTTTTCAAACCTGAGATAAAGCTATTAATTTCACATTGAAATAATGTTTATTTAAGACTAACAAGTCTTCTAAGATAAAGACCGTGAGCAACAGGCACATTTAAAGATGCTCAAAGATGTTCAACATACCAGACACAGTGGCTCATGCCTATAATCTCAACTACTCAGGACGCAGACATTGAAGGACTGCAGTTAGAGGCTAGCCGTGGGTAAAAAAGCACAAGACCCTGCATGAGAACTGAAGCAAAAAGGGGTCTCCAAAGGCCTTGTACATACCATGTTCACAGACAGCACATTTCAAGTGCCAACACAAGCACCCATGGCCAGATGAATAGATGAACCAGATATGGGATGTGCATGGAATGAAATATTATTCTGACTTAACAGGAGTGATTTCTGTTATATCCTCCAAAGCAATGACTCAGGAGGATTTTTGATAAGTATAATAAGCAGAATAAAGAGGCTAACCTTTTAGGACTCATTTGTGGGCTCCTACAGGATTTGACGAGCTTCTAACAGCAGCACTCAATTACCACACTAACCAACCCCCTGTGGACATCCTAAGGAGTCCTCCCCTGGCCTGTCTGGCAGGTGGTGATTTCCCTTCTCATTCCTGTTGTGCTCTCACCTGATGAACGTGGGGTACAGCTCCGCATTCACCAGGCAGATCATCTGTAGCACAATGGTGACCCCCATTCTGCCAATGCAAGCCACTGTGATGCTCAACCAGTGCAGCTCTGCCAAGAAACACAAAGACAAGGTATACAGAGGGCGGGCCTTGCTCATGATTGACAGCAAGGCTCTACAGAGAAACTCAAAGACAAGGTGTACAGAGGGCGGGCCTTGCTCCTGATTGACAGCAAGGCTCTATAGAAAAACACAAAGACAAGGTGTACAGAGGGCAGACCTTGCTCCTGATTGACAGCAAGGCTCTACAGAGAAACACAAAGACAAGGTGTACAGAGGGCGGGCCTTGCTCCTGATTGGCAGCAAGGCTCTACAGAGAAACACAAAGACAAGGTGTACAGAGGGCGGGCCTTGCTCCTGATTGGCAGCAAGGCTCTACAGAGAAACACCAAGATGATGTGCGTGGTGGGGCCCTAGTACCCCTTTGTAGTTCCTCTGGCTGCTCAAGAGGCAGACTTCACAAGATCTTACCCCAGGAGCCTGTACTAGATCCTGCCAACGTGACTCACTAAACCAACCAGCACACAACACAAGCGATGAAGAGGGCAGAGTCACCTCTGCCTAGGTGTTAACGGAACAATCCCAATGGCAGTGAATGTGAAAGGCAGTCGCCATCTTCAAATTAGAACCAGTTTAAAAAGCCAAGCCATGACAGCTCACAAGTGTAACCTAGCTGCTCAGGAGGCTGAGATTTGGGGCTTGGGGTTCAAAGCCAGCCCAGGTAGATAATTCCAAGAGGTTCTTATCTGCAATTCACCAGCAAAAGGTGAAGTGGAGTTATAGCTTGAGCGGTAGAGCACCAGTACCCAGTGAAAAAGCCAAGTGAGAGAGAGAAGCCATGAGTTCAAGCCCAGTACCAGAACATACAAAAAAATAAAAAAACACTTAAGGTGAATCTACTTGAATTTTATGGACTTCTTGGGGGGAATAATTAGAATACTCGTGTAACTCAGGGAGCGGGGAGCTGTGTAAAATGTCCCAACCGTTTTTTAGAAAGCTGTCACGCAGTGTGTACTGAAATTATACCTATAACCAGCAGCCCCTGGGAAGTGGCTCATAGGCGTGTCCCCAAGAAAACCGACAACACAAGTCTGCCCAAAAGACCCTTGGAAGTATGGCTATCACCGCTGTAGGGCAATGGGAAGACACTGGGAACAACACATGACCATCAACAGTGGACGGGCGGGAAGTGTGCCGTTTCTAGGACGGGAGGCTACACAGTAAGAAAAGAAGTGGCTGTCACCTGTAAGCGTACCCCGCGGCTATGGGGGGGGGCAGAGGTCACGCACAGGAGGTTGTCTGGAGGGGGGCACTGATCAGAAAGGTCTTTGGGGGGCAAATCTGGGGGCTGGAGTTCTTCTCTGCCTTCAGGTCCCACTACCTGGGTGTGTGGGTAGCTGGACATTTACTGAGTCATTAGTCACACGCTGGTATCCGTCGCAGGTGCGTTTCCAATACAGGAAACTCACGGCCGGCCTTTGTTCCCGTTCCAGAAGCTTATCAGGGAATTTCCACACGCGTCCCACAATTCCCTTCCCGGGCAGACCTTGAACCCGGGACAGCTCACCTTGGGGGATGAAGACCATGAGGAGGCAGGCGGCACCGACCACCGTGTTGGAGATGGCCATGGGGTAGATGCGGCCGGCGCGGTCGATGGTGAGGAGGATGACGAAGGCCGCGGGGAACTCGACCAGCGCCGAGAAAAGGAAGTCGAGGTGCAGGTTCCCGCCCGTGGCGCCCATGTGCATGATGAGGCCCTGGTAGAGCACGGCGCACGCGAACCTGGAGCGGACGGCAGGCGAGGGCAAGGCCAGCTGGATGGAAGGGGGGGGCGGGAGGGGGGGGCGCGAGGCCCGGCCCGAGCGAGCTACGCGGGCCCCGGTCAGAACGTGCTGTGGGAAACAGACTCGCCCCCCCCCCCGCCTCCCTCCCACCCACCACACAGCCCTAGGGCATCAAGAGCAGGCACACGTACCCCCCCCCTCCACCCCCCCCCCAGCCACTGAAGACAAACTGCAGACGCCTCGCGCGGGTACAGCGTGCCACACTCCAGTCCTAGCTGGGTGGGAGGCTGGGACCGGGGTTGGGGGGGATCACAGTTCAAGTTCAGCCTGGGGCGGGGCAGTTAGCAGGACTCCATCTCAACCAACAGAGAGCAGCCCTGGGCGTCTCCCCGCTCAGCTCCGGCAGGAAGCGGGGATAGGAGCGGGCATCGCGCGTCTGGCTGGTTCACGTAAAAAGCGAGATCATCTCAAAAACAACTCCAATTGCTGGCCGCGGCGGCCTAAGATTAAAATCCTAGCTGCTGGGGAAATGGGTAGAAAAGGATCACGGCACGAGGAGAGGAGTCTGATCATTAAGAAGCTCCCAATGGCTGGGGATATAGCCTAGCAGCAAGAGTGCCAGCCTCGGATACACGAGGCCCTAGGTTCAATTCCCCAGCACCACATATACAGAAAACGGCCAGAAGCGGCGCTGTGGCTCAGGTGGCAGAGTGCTAGCCTTGAGCGGGAAGAAGCCAGGGACAGTGCTCAGGCCCTGAGTCCAAGGCCCAGGACTGGCCAAAAAAAAAAAAAAAAGAAGCTCCCAAGACTCCGTCTCAGCGATGGCCGGGTGCGGCGGCCCCCCCCAGCACCCCGGCTCTGCGGGACATGGGATGGACGGACACGGGGGACACATCCATCATCCCCAGCACCTCAAGCACGCACAGCAGGAAGAGGAAAGCCTACCCCAGCCCAGGCATAAAGCAAGGCCCCGCCTGGGAAAACAGCCAACACAAGAGAATGGAGGCTGGAGGTGTCGCTCAAGGGGCAAAATGCTTGCTTAGCAAGCAAAGGACCCCGAGTTCAAATCCCAGTACCGGAAGAAGATGAAAGAAATGTCTGCTTTATTCCAGCACGCAAGATGCCTACCAGGCTCTCAGAGGCTGGGGTGGGGGGAGGAAGGGGAGGGGAGGGGAGGGGAGGGGAGAGGCCAGTGGGGAGGGAGCAGAGGACAGAGCTCGGCCTGAAGGACTTGCAGGCTGCAAAGGCGCCTGGCCCGGGGCAGCCCCGGATGGAGAGCTGGCGGAGGGCAGGGCCGGGCTGGGGGGGAGGACGGATTCTGTGGAACAGCAGCACTTATTGACCCAGCTTGCAGCAGGTGTTTACCGCGGGTCCACCAGGCGCCCGTCCACCCCGCTCCCGCCCCCGCCCTCCCGTCGGGTGAGAACTTTGATGAACTCCTGGCAACCGCACTGGGGTGGCGCCGGTCACTGCGCTCAGTTCAGCGAGAACTTGGATGAACTCGCGGCACCCGGTGTGGGCTGCTCTCTGCCCTGTAGAGGGGTCTCCTCACCGCCCCCCACCGTCCCGCCACCCCCAGTCGGCCTGAGAAAACCAGTGAGCCTCCTCAGGAGAGGGCACAGACGCTGGGCAGGGGAGGAGGGGGAGGGGAGGAGGGGGAGGGGAGGAGGGGGAGAGCACAGCCCAGGGCAGGGGAGGGGGGGAGGGGAGGAGGGGGAGGGCACAGCTCAGGGCAGGGGAGGAGGGGGAGGGGAGGAGGGGGAGGGCACAGCCCAGGGCAGGGGAGGAGGGGGAGGGGAGGAGGGGAAGGGCACAGCCCAGGGCAGGGAGGAGGGGGGAGGGGGAGGAGGGGGAAGGGCACAGCCCAGGGCAGGGGAGGAGGGGGAGGGGAGGAGGGGGGAGGGCACAGCCCAGGGCAGGAGAGGAGGGGGGGGAGGGGAGGAGGGGGAGAGCACAGCCCAGGGCAGGGGAGGAGGGGGAGGGGAGGAGGGGGAGGGCACAGCCCAGGGCAGGGAGGAGGGGGAGGGGAGGAGGGGAAGGGCACAGCCCAGGGCAGGGGGAGGAGGGGGGAGGGGAGGAGGGGGAGGGGGAGAGCACAGCCCAGGGCAGCAGAGGAGGGGGAGGGGAGGAGGGGGAGAGCACAGCCCAGGGCAGCGGAGGAGGGTGAAGGTCATGCTAAGCACCGGTAGATTTTGCTAATCGCGGGACTCACACTCCCCACAGTTGTTCCACAGGAGGAGGCAAACTCCGCCCTGGATGGCACAGGGCACTGGGCTGGGCGGGGGGCGGGGGGGGGTGGACACAGCCCACTGGAGCTCCCCCCACCCGCCAACACCGACTTGAAACCTGGCTGGAGCTTGATGACACCGCATGGCTCGGGCAGGCCGGGGACTTGACCTCACTCCACCCCCGAGCACGGACCTCTCTCCAGGCATGGCTTTCTGACTGGAATGTGCTTCCCCCTTTCCTGACCTCTCGTGAGTGTGTGTGTGTGTGTGTGTGTGTACATCCACACGTGCGTGTGCGCACCCATGCAGGGGCTTGAACTTAGGGCCTCATGCGCTTCCTCGGCTTTTCCTCTCAAGGCTGGTGCTCTACCCCTTGAGCCACCGCTCCTTTCTGGCTATTTTTTGCTGGCTGATGGCAGACAAGAGTCTCACGTCCTTTCCCGCCCGGGCTGGCTTCAAACCGCGATCCTCAGCCCTCAGCCCCCCGAGGAGCCGGGACGCCGGGCGCCCGGTGCGGAAGCGCTCTGAGACCGTCCCGGCTCGGCGGCTCTCTCCCCCCCCTCCTCCTGTAGGGACGCCGAGCCACGGCGCCCCCGAGTCTGCCGGCACCCAGCTCGGCACCGGGGCGCAGCGGACGGGCTCACGTCGGAAGGGCCTACCACAGGTACATCAGGATGCAGGTGTGCTTCCTCAGGTTGGGCGTGCGGAACAGGTCTATGAAGGAGGGACTCCGCTTTTCCGAGGCGTCCTCGTCGACGGAGAGCATCTGGAGAGGCCGCGTCGTCAGGGCACGGGGGGGGGGGGGGGGCGTGCGTGGGAGAGCCCGGAAGGGGCCCCGCTTCCCACCCCCTCCCACCGGCCACCGGCCCCGGAGTCCCAGAGGCCCCTTCCCGGCCACGTCACCTTCAGATCGGCCGGGAGGGGCTTGCCGTTCTTCCGCGCGATGTGCTCCATGATCCTCCCGGCCTGCGCGCTCCTCCTCTGCGACAGCAGCCAGCGCGGGGACTCGGGCAGGCACCTGCCGGCACGGCCACCGCCATGGGGCGCGCTCGCCCCGCGGCCCCACCGGGGGCAGCCCACCCGCCTCGAGGGGGCCCCCAATCCCACGAGGGCGACCGCGGACCGCCCTCGCCCCCCCGAGCGCGGCCGCCCCCGTCCCGGGGCGCCGGGGCGACGTTACCAGTAGTAGAGCGGGAAGAGGAAGACGGGCAGGGACACGGCCAGCTGCAGCCAGCGCCAGTGCGGGATGGCGTAGGCCACGCCGGCCAGCACCACCAGCCCCGCCGTGAACGCCACCTGGTACAGGATCGCCACCAGCCGCCTGTAGCCCGAGCCCACGAACTCGGTGACTGCGACAGAGAGGGGGTCACAGGCGGGAGTGAGGGCCCTCCCCGCCCCCTCCCCGCCCCCCAGCTCCTCCCTGCCGGGACCCCCCCATGCCTCCTCCCCCACACCACAGGGTCAACTACCACGCAGCCGGCCTGGGCGCCCCAGCCCGTCGGCCACCCGGGGCCTCCCGAGTCACTCCTCGGGGTTCGGCCTCGGCTCCCCAAACCTCTCCTTTCCCCAAGCTCCACGCGGAGCTGGAACGTCTTCACGGACACCTCCGGGGGCTCACGGGGACCCGCGGTGCTCAGACTGCAGGGTGCCACAGGCCTCGATTCTCAAGAGAGATGGCAGCCCCCCACCCCCACCCCGCAACCGGCGGCCACCGCTTCCCGGGGCCCCCGCCCCCCGCGCCCCGCACCCTGCTCACTCAGCGTGTAGCCGGCCATCCAGCTGCCCTTGCTGACCATGCCCTGCAGCAGGCGGAAGAACAGCATGGACGTGTAGTCCGGGGCCACCGCCGTCAGCACCCCGGACACGGCGGTGACCAGGGAGGTCGCCAACAGACACAGCTTCCGGCCAAACCTGCACACGGGGAGGCGCGGGCCGGGGGCGGGCAGGGGCGGTCAGGGACGGGACGGACAGGCACCTGCTTCTTCCGCACCGAACCCGCTGATCTAAAGGAGAACAGAACCCCCACTTCCGCCCCCCCCCACAGGCGTGACAAGCCCGCTCCTAGCCCGTCCCCATCTCCTTGCTCAAGGCACACCTGTGGCGGGTCCCCCCTCCCCCGCCCGCCCAGCCTGGCACCCGCTCCCCCCTTTCTCCAGGGGGCCCCGCGTCTCGTCTCCACCGCCCCCGCGATGGACGCCCGCCGACCGGCCCTCCGCGCCCCCCCCCCCCGGGGTCTGAAGGCCTGGCGCGGGCTCACCTGTCCGCGATGTAGCCGATGACCAGGGAGCTCAGGAAGAAGCCCAGGTTCACACCGGACTGGAAGAGGTCCACCTTCCAGGCGTCGGAGCACACCAGGTTAAACTGCCGGCCGCGCCGTGGGCAAGGGGGGGCAACGAGAGAGCCACGTGAGGGGGGCCCCCCCACACCCCCCGTCCTCCCGCCAGCCGAGGGCACCGCGCGCTCATGACGCCGGGTCCTCGTTCCTTCTCACCCCGTCTCCCTGACCCACAATCCTGCTGATCCCATACCCCAGAACCCAGCCCTCCGAGCCGGCTCCCCAACACCCATGGAGGCGGCTACGGCCAAGGGATCGCCGGGGAGCCGGCCAGGGGCCAAAGCCTCCCCGGTAGAGGGGGCCGAGGGGGGCGGCTGGACAGACCCCTCCACAGAGCCTGCTTTCAACGGTTCCAGTGCAGGACGGGAACTGTCCAGACCAGAGGTTGGAGGCGCCACCAGGGCAAAGGGCCAGAGTCAGGGCCCACGCAGAAGGGCCTTGGGGGGGGGGGATGCTGGGGAGGGACGGGGAGTCACGGGAGGGGACAGGGAAAGGGCGCAGGCAGCTGGACAGGGCCTGTGTGGACGGGCGAGGGGGGGAGGGGAGAGCAGCTACCCGCTCACATGTGGTTCCAGGCCTGAGGAAAAAAGCAGGGGAGGAGCCCCCGTCCCCCGCACCCTAGCCCGGGACGCCGGTGACAGGGCACACACCAGGGCCTGGTGGGGGGGGGGGCCTGCGGCCCTCCTGCTTTGGAGCTGAGTGGGGCGGACAGAGGGAGGACTCGCGGCTAGGCTGCCCTCCCTTCCCGCGTCTCTGCTTCAGGTCACGGCTCGACCTCCCCAGAGCAGCCCCACCGCGGGGGACGGGCAGAGTCCCTTTGCCTCACGCTAAGCATGACGCGTAGGAGCCACTGGACTCAGTTCAAAGCCAGCCCAGGGAAGAAGGTCTCTGACAGAAGTGGAAGTGTGGCTCCAGCAGTACAACATCAGCCCCGAACGAGAGAGCCAAGCGACGGCGCCCAGGCTCGGCGAACAAGCTGGGGGAGTGTACACGATCCCGAGTTCAAGCCCCAGTGTACCAAAAAGACAAGAGTGAAAAGTCGTTGAGCAACTCTGGGCCTCAGTGTCCTGACCCGACACGGTCACACTTGAGGCTGCTTGTGTGACACACGCGAGGAAGGTTTTCCTAACTCGAGACGCACATTCGTGTAAAACACAGGTCTTCTTCCCCACTCTGGTTGCAATGCTGTGGGCGTGAGCCAGGCCTCGCCCTGGCGCTGGGGTCCAATCCCCCGGCCCGAGGACTCAGAGCGGTGTGACTGGCGCAGTAGAGAAAGCAAGGCCACGTCTGACATGTTGCCTCATCACTAGAGCTAGCCAGGGTCCTGGCTAAAATCCCCGACCTCCGCAGACTCTTCCTCGGTAGAGGCCGCGTTCCTCACCCACGGAAGGGCAGGTGCGGGGCTCAGTGCTCAGGACTAACGGGGCTGGGGACTTGCGGGGCTGCAGGCTGAGGCTGCGGCCCACAGAGAAGGTGGAGGCAAATGGCAGGGAACATTAATCCCTAGCCCAGGAGCCTCATCCATCCCAAAGCCTTGGGGTGGGAGCTAGACGGGGGTGTCGAACAAAGCCACTCAGTATCCTCCCGTAAGCAAGCCCCCAAGTCCCCAAGCCCAAGATAATACCAAGTTCACAATTAAGTCTGCAGAAATAACAAGAGAATCTTCTAATCATAATCTCCAGCTGAGGGGAGGAGTGGGGCTAAGGTAGTTTGAAGGCCGTGAAGGGAGAAATAGCGTGGGAGGTTACACCAGTCCACGAGCCGATCCCCATTCCATTCATTCATTCATTCATTCACTCCAGCCCCACCGTGACGGCCCTGTGAGTGGCCTTTGCTATCTTCAGATGAACCCTGTGTCCTTCACACTCAACCAGCACAGGACAAACTCCTTTCTCTAAAGCTAGCTCCTCATGATCCCCGACGCTATCAGCTCCGGCACGCTCGAACCCCCACCAAGGCCTCGCTCCCTCCCTCCACCTGTCCAACCCTTCCCGTCCCTCTCTGCTGCTCTCCGTGCCCCCTCCCTGCCCAAGGGCTCCATGACCCCAGCCCAGGACGCAGGGCCTCTCCTTGCCTGCCTCCCCAAGCCAGAACCCTCTGCCAAGCTGGGTCAGTCCTCTTGACCCTGGCCTGTGCAGGGTCCGCACCTCTTACGTCATCCTGCCGTTCCCATGACAACCGCAACGACCGACCGACACTTCTCAGCCAGGCTCTTGTCTAGGGCTCGTCCAGCTTCTCCCTACCTCTCGGAAAGCCTCCAACGCCACCGCCATCTTGGTTCAGCCCATTCACCCGGTCCAGCCAGAACTTGCTCCTCTACCTCAGTGAAGATCCAACTCTGCCATTTGGCACTAAGGCAAGGTTGCCAGACTTGGCAAATAAAAATAGGTGCCCAGTTAAATTTGAATTTGAGATAAACAACAATTCTTAGTATAATTCTAGCCCATGAAATAATGAAATAATTCTACTTCCAACCTCAGACAGGAGTAAAAAAAAAATAACTCAAGATATACAACATAAATCTCCTTTTAAAATCTGTGTTATACTGCCAGGCACAGTGTAGGATGGCTCTACTCCCTATCTACAGGCTGAGCTGTGAGAATCATTTTAACACGGACATTCAAAACCAGACTAGGCAACATAACAAGATTCCATCTCAAGGAACCAAACACAAAACAACAGGAAACCAGATGGCCAACCGATGCTTTCACTGAAATGCCACAAAGCACACAAAGTAAGCGAGCCCAGTACCACACACACACACACACACACCTCAGACACACACACCCCTCAGACACACACAGACAGACAGGCTTCCCTCCAGGGACAGCCCTGTGGGGCCGTGAAAATCCCCAGAGAAAGAAGAAAAAGGGGGGAGGGGGGTCGCGTCTTGGGGGAGGGGGGCTGTGGGCCGCTGGGAGAACCAGGCGTGGTAGAGCCGGGCACTCCAGGTTCCAGGTCGGCTGGAAACCACCAGGTTATGGCTAGCATAGCCTCAGAATGCGCGCGGGCCTGTCCCCTCTACTTTGGCATTAAGTAGGACTAGTGGCCATCCATTTTACTAAAAGATCCCCACAGCAAAGTGCTCCAATGGCCAAGTGAGTTCTCCAAGCAAGGGCCCAGGAGCCCAGCCCCGTCCCGTGGACCACACACGGCTGCAGGTCTAACTGCTGGTCAGTTCGTGGCAACTTCCCGATCCTTGGCTGAACATAACAGGTTATCTTGATCCCTGCTCACTGCCATGGAAATGAAGACTCGAGATGCTGCATCACATAGCTGGGGACACTCAGCTTGTAAGGGGCAAGGTCAAGGTCAGCTAGAGAGTCTGTCTCCAAAGCCCAGGCAATCCCCATGAGTGGAGGGAAGAGACTCCGCAGGGCCGGTTGGGGGGTGGGGTAGAGAAGTCAAGATCAAAGCAGGATCTGCAGCCCGTGAGGAGTTGGGGAGGGGGGAACCCCAGGCTTCTGGGGTTAACTGGGGCACTGGCCGGCAGGGGCTCTGCGGGCCTCGGCTGGCTCCTCTGCGACCCGGAGCCCGGCAGCCACCTGCCAGGTGCACACGCAGCCAGGCCCTGCCCTCCTCCTGATGTGAAACTGGACAGCAGGCTCTGCTTCCCCCTCCCCGGGGGGCCCTCCAGGGCGCAGCCCTTTCCTACCTCGGTGACGATGGAGGAGCCGGGCGCGTCGTACACCCAGCCGTGCTGGCAGGGCTGCAGCGGCAGCTGGCTCCGGTTGGCGGCCAGGCCGGCCAGCGGGTCCACGCAGCCCAGGGCGCTCTGGTTCCAGTCCACCGCGTACTGCATGCACTGGCGGAGGTGGGTCTCGCCCGCGGCCCCCAGCCCGGGCACCGTGTAGTTCAGCTCCTCGGCCCGGCTCCAGCCGCATCGCTCGCTCAGCTCGGCCACCCCGGGGCTCCGGCAGTGGTGCTCGGGGGTGAAGCCCAGGAAGACGATGCCCAGGTAGATGGGGGCCAAGGCCGCGGAGACCAGGCACAGGATGAGGAAGGACTGCTTCTGGAACCAGCCAAACTCTCCCACTTGCTCCAAGATGTCATCCACGGTGGCGGGCATGGCTGGCCGACACCCGTACCCGCTGCGCGAGACCTAATTCTGGGTGGCTGTGGCTGCCTGCAGTGCCATTCAAAGGTGGATTTTTTTGCAATGGGGTGGTTTAAAATCAACCTGCTGTCCAAGCATGAAGCATCTGGACCACAACCAACTAGAAATAACCTTTTGCCCAGTGGTGCGGGCATGAGGACAAGGGGAGGAGACACCCGGCAGGTCCGCTGCCACCTCGTTTGCTCTGCTGGCCTGGGGGGAGATCACCGGCACTTGCCTGCCCAGCGAAAAGAGAAGTCATGTGAGCAAGAGGGCTTGGAACGCTTCTGCATCTCCCGGGCCCCTATCAATTCCCTATTTATGAGAGCCTTTTACAATGCAGAGTTCAAGGGCCACAAACTGACTTCTTGGGTGTAGCTGCTTGGCGTCCAATCAGGCAGTCCCCTGCCCCACACATCTGGTTTGGTCAGACATCTCCTCCCCTCCGGGCCTGGCGGGTGCGTGGGGCCTTGGCACTCCAGAAACTCATGGAAGAGGAAGAGACAGGGCACGGCCAGCGGCTCAGCGACCGCCTGCATCCTTGATGCCTTCCTGGGCAGCCTTCAGTGGGGAGAAGGTGGAGGGAAGTAAAAACGCCCGTTCTCCAGAGCATTACTGAACTTGAGCTTCCTTCTTCCCTGGTACGAGTGTGTGTGTGTGTGTGTGTGTGTGTGTGCACGTGCATACGCCCACATGTGGCTTTTTTGCCCTAGGTTGGCACTCTGCCACTCGAGCTACAGCTCTACTTCTGACTTTTGGGTGGTTAATTCCACATTAAGACCTCACAGACTTTCCTGCCCCAAACAGCTTCAAGCCAGGCTCCTCAGGTCTCGGCCTCCCGAGTAGCTTGGACGGCAGGCGTAGCCACGGGCACCTGGCACGATCCCTGGCTCTCTCGGCTGCCCGGGCCCGGGCTCAGGGGAGGGGGCCGGTCCCGGCTCCAAGCAGCTCACACCGCCGCCAGGAAGCCATCAGCAGGGCGGCGACAGCAGCCAGCAGGGGCTGCAGTGTGCTCAGTGAGATGGCAGGTCGCCTCTGTGACCACGTCCTGGGACACAGAAACCCCTGCGCTCCGCACCTCTCCCCCTCCCGACGAAGCGCCCACGGGAGCCGAGGGCGGCGATGATGGGACCCGGGGCTGACAACTCCATCCCGACGAGTCCAGGCCCCAGTCCAGGAACACTGGACACCCTGGCCGCAGGGTCTTCCCGATCCAGCTGCCCGTGGCTGCGCCAACACACTTGGGGCGAGGGGCTCACACCCCGCAGCCGGCCCAGGCCTGGGCTCCGGCCCATCCCGGCACACCTGAGCAGAGGCGAGAGCCAGGTCGGGGACCCCTGGCCACCGGGGAAACTTCCCATCCTGGTTAACCAGTGCACCCTGATTTGGGTGTATGGGGCTGACCGGGTTGTGCAACTCGCAACAGTACAGAGACACCCCAACAATCCCCAGGAAAGCCACATTGCCCAAGACCGACCTAACACCTGGGCAGGGGCCGGCAGGCCTTGCGCTCCCGGGACACCAGGCCACGTCTGCGCACAGGAAACACCCCAGGGGCCTCGGCCTACTTCAGACTGCGTGTCCCGGAGCAGCTCCCAAGTGCAGGGCTCCGGTCTGCAGAGATCCAGGGTAGCTGGAGTAGAAGGGGAGACGGGACGGAGAACCGTGACCCCGGAGAACTCAGCACGCAGGGCGACAGCACAGGGTCCTTACTGAACACGACCCCTGAGCTGACGGGCCCCACCTGAGCGGCGGCAAAGGCGGGGAGGAGGGTGGCCATGATGTGCTCGGCCAGAGTTCACGTCGAAATGTAACTGCCAGCAATAGGACCTTGAGACGCGGGAGACGCTTTAAGAAGCGCTTGGGTCACGGGAGCTCTGCTTTCAAGACGGGCTTGAGGCAGTCCGTTACCACCAGCACGGGTTAGCTAGAGTGAGGGCGGGTTGTTATGAAGCATGTAGCCCCACCTACCCCCCCCGCCCCCTCTGCCTTCCACTTGTGCCCCTCACCAGTCCTTTTGGTTCTGCCACAAACAGAAATAGCACCAGTTCTTACCAGCATCATGGTCTTGGACTTCCTAACCTCTAGAGTCATGAACCAAAGAGATCTCTAGCCAGTCCCCAGTCTCTGATATTTTGTTGTTTGGGGCTTTTTTTTTTTTTTGCCAGTCCTGGGCCTTGAACTCAAGGCCTGAGCACTGTCCCTGGCTTCTTTTTGCTCAAGGCTAGCACTCTGCCACTTGAGCCACAGCGCCACTTCTGGCTTTTTCTATATAGGTGGTGTGGAGGAATCTAACTCAGGGCTTCATGTATGCTAGGCAAGCACTCTTGCCACTAGGCCATGTTCCCAGCCCCAGTCTCTGGTATTTTGTTACAGCAGTACAGAACAAACGAAGATGGCAGGTCCCCTCACCTGCGCCCTGGGTCCAGCTTTTGGTCAAATCTCAACTAGGTCAACTGAGACTTGAGCCCAAACACCAGGACAAACTCTCCAAGACTCTGTGTGTGTCACCTCCACACACCAACCGTGCGCCAGACACAGGTCCAAGGCGGGGATGTCCGTGGGAAGTGTATGGACGCTTCTTGTTATATGATAACATGACACACTGTTCACTGGCCCAGGCCTCAGGAGGGCCACAGAACCAGACACAGAAGAGCAGAGGCCAGGGGAACCCGGAAAGAAAGGTGAACCAAGTCAGGGGACCCCAAGGCTGTCTCCCCTGGGACGAGTGACACGCACTGGGGTACAAAGGCCCCCACTTCTACCCCTCACCACCCCCTCACCCCGGGAGGACACACGGTGAAACCACTCATCCAAGTGTGTTCTCTCTACACTAGGAGTGCCAAAGGAACCTTATCAAGTCTACTTGGTGTGCAAAGTAAGAGGTAGCCAGATGAACTTCCCACGCCTGCCCCCCGCTTCCCCACCTCTGCCCGTCCGAGGCGGCACAGCAACGGCCCCCACGCTTCCCACGGCCCTGGGGACAAGTCCAGGCCCCTCACCCCGGGACTCCCACCGAACTCAACAGAGCCACGGTGCCTCGGGGCCTGCCCGGGGCTTCCCTCGGCCGCACCGGCCGCGGCCCGGCTCATCTCACCGGCTCTGCTGACTTTGTCTTCATTTGGATCCAGCAGAAAGACGTCAAAAACGCACCAACAAGGGCGACGGCAGGGCAGACGCGGCTAATGTCCGAGGCGGAGCAGGGCGAGGCGTGGGCACCTCTGGGGCCCCGGGGCACCTCAGAAGCGGAGGAGGGGGCTTCTGGAGTCTGGACTCCTTCCTGCCTCCCACCCACCCTTTACAGCCTGATGTCCAAGGGAGGGGCGGGAGGGGCACCCAAGGGCCTCCGGGCCTAGACAAATGCATCCTGCCACCTCAGCCCTTCCAACGGCTGGGGCTGCGGCTGTGCTTCTGTTACACTTGTTTTCGGGGAGGCCGGGGCTTCCGATGCTTCAGAAAGCGCGGCTGTGGCATCTTTGCCACGTCGCCCTGAGTTCACAACGCTACCACTGTGTGGACAGGGACAAAACAGACACAAACGCTGGCGAAAGGCAGACTCGACGCGGAGGCTGTACTCTGACAAAGGGGGCTGTGCTCCGTATTTCTCGGAGGCTCTCGGGGGAGAGGCTAGATCGGAGCGACCACATCCGCACACCCGTCCTGAGGGAGGGAGCCCCTTCCCTGACAGGGCGCCCCAGGGCAGCAGGTCCCCACACAGCACCCCCCCCCAAAGGGCTCCTGGGGGCCTTAGGTGACATGGGAAGCATCGTGTAAACCTTTGTAAAACCCCGAAGACTTATCACAACATCCTTCAAGGAACCAAGAAGAGGGGAACGGGAGCCTGCGTTTCACCACAAGAAGCGGGGTTTAAACAGTGTCCGCACGGGATGCTTCGAAGTGCAGATAACACACACGCGCTGCGGCTTCCCCTGGACCGACCCAGCCACGATAAAGCTCAATTTATAAGCAGACTCAGTGAGAGTGAGCCACCCACGCCCCCCCCCCCCGGGTGAGGAACTTCACCACCCCCCCCCCCCCAGAGCCCTTCCCGGCTCCTCCCTGGCCCAGGGGAATCACCAGTCGCCAGTCTTCCACCTGGAAGCCACTCTGTGACACAGGCACCGTCCCAGCGGTGAGGAGGAGGGCGGGGCACACGCGGAAGCCTCGCCGGAGGCCGGCGACACGCAAGAGCCACGCACTCGGGACGGCGTCCCATTTAAGCGGCGCTTATGCAGCTGTCTTCAGTATCTGAGGACCACGGGCGGCTGGAACTGTAGGCAACTGAGCGGACGGGAGAGCTGTGCTCCCAGGAACTGTCTGCCCTCGTGTCGACCTGTAGGTAGCTCCCAGTTACTACTGCGTGGTCGCTTAACAGGTAGATGGTGGGTTTATTCGGGAGAACACGCCTCACGTAAGAGGGGACTGACTCGCACAAACACACTTTGCCCGTTGTGCCCACGAAAGAGGAAACTCCTAGGGCCCATTTGGAGAGTGGAGAGCCCAGCTCGCACGGAGTGGGGGGCAGGGCGCCCCGGCCTTAGGGGTTCGGAACAACTCCAACTGCAAACCACAGAAGAAACGGAGCAGCCGCTTCGCGCGCAGGCCGCGCGGGCCAATGAATCAGGACCCACGTTCTCAACCGCTTTGAAAACTGAACAAAAAGAAGAGCCAAGCCACAAGCACAGCGAGCTCTCACAATCCCACGGGGGAGGAAGAGAAACCAATTAATAATTTATCTTTTATTGAAATTGTTGAATATTTTATATTACAGTAAAGTTGATTGGAAAAAAAAGGAAGAGAAAAATCAATTTTAAAAAATACACTTATGTTGAAATCAAATAAGCCAGCCAAATCAGGCACAAACCAAGGAACTCTGCCGGTGGTCTGCTTTTCAGTCCGTGAATACCGCTGCGCCTATGTACAATTCTACAACGCGAGGACAGTCGTCTGTGGAGCACTCGCGCGAGGAGTCCGCAGCCAGACGCAGAGCCCGGGCCCGCCCTCCCGTCCCCAGCCCCGCCCAGCGCGGGGGCCCGGCCCACCCCGGCCCTTCCCATCTCCGTCGGTCGCACACTGCAAATTAAGGCTTCTTATAGGTCAAATGGTCGATAAACACTGTTTTTTTTTTTTCTTAAAAAAATAAGCACAGTAAAGGTGGTATGAGCAAACCTGAAAGAATGAGACCTACAGCCCAATCCTAGAAAGCGGTTATTCCCCCGACACCAACTGCACTCCGGCGCCCAGGGCTCTCGACTTTGGGTGGGGTGTTCAGATTCGCCAGCAGAGAACGGCGAGGCGGACCCGGCCCGGAGGGGCCCGCGGGGGCCGAGAGCGGGCAGCCCGCCCGGCCCGGCCGCACGCACGGCAGCCTGCCAACGCGGCCCGGCTGCGATCGCCATGGCCGTGGCCGGGCGCCCGGCGACCCCTTGCCTCCGCCGGCCCCAACTGGCTGGGGTTTTTCTTTTACGCAAACCTGAGTAATTGTCAAAGTCAATAAATAGGGGGAGAGAATTAAAATGCTAACGTAGAAATGGTCAGACACCCCGGAGGGTCTAAAGCAGCAAGGGTTTTTCAGACCCCGCCCTCTGGGCTGCGGCGGGCACCGCGGCGGGGTTGCAGGCGAGGACGGGGGGCAGACCCTGGGCTCGAGGCGCCGCGCCCTTTGGCCGATCTGAGCGTGCCGTGTTCCATGGCTGTAAACGATTCCCGAAGGGGCGGAGCCTGCTCGCCTCCCCCCCTCCCCCCAGCACAAAAACTCTTCCCTTTTGAAGCAGTTTTTGTTAAAGGCAAAATTCTAGAAGCATCGTCGTGGAGCTGAAGTCTTATTTGGTTGGAGGTGCTTGGCTGTCCCGCGGCTCCGCGCTCTCCGGCACGCGCCGTCAGATGTGCAAGAGGTCCTCGTCGCTGTCGTCGTGGAAGGAGGCCAGCGTGGCGGAGCTCGCGGGCTTCGGCTGTCCGGGCCTGGCCTTCCCTTTCCTGGCCTCGCCAGGGACCAGCCCCACCCGGTCGTCGTCCCCTCTCCCGAAGGGCCCCGCGGGGCGGGCTTCTCGGGGGCCGGGCGCCTCTGCCCGGGTGGACCTTCACCTCCGGGATGGTCAGGACCTCGTCCTCGCTGTCCTGGTCGTCCCCGTGCAGGGACGTGAGCGCCTCCGCCTTCACGGCCTTGGTGGTGATGTGCCCGTTCTCCTGCCCGTCCTTCCCCGGCCTGGGGGCCGGCAGCTGGATCTCCTCCATCAGCCACTCCGTCTCGTTCTCGTCCGTCTCCTCGTCCTTGTTCACCTGCGGGGGGCAGCGGAGACCCCTGAGCACTGGCCGCGCCTGCTCCTCTCCTCCCCTCCCCCGGCCACCCGCCCCACGGCGGGGGCCTTCCCTGCCTGCCGGAGCCGCCATCGCCCCCCCCACCTGATCCTGCCTGTCGCTCGGGGAGAGGGCAGCCGTGGAGCCGGGGGGGGGGGGGGGGGACTCCAGCGTGCAAGAGGAGACACGGGAAGGGCTCAGGTCAAGGGCACTTTTAGGGAGCAATCTGACAACATGTATGGAGAGCCAACAACGTATTTATGTCCTCCGACCCAGGTAAGACCCCTTCTCGGGGGCTTCTGAGGGAAATCCCCCCAACGCTGAGTGCACAGAAGCTTCATCAGAAATAATCAAAGACGCGGGAGCAACCTAAACACGAAAGCCAGCGCGAGAGGCGTGCTGAGGCAGGCAGCGCTGGCTGCTACAGGTGGGTCAGCGCCCGCAGGGAGGCGCCGCCGGAGCCCGCCAGTACCTTCGAGTACTTGTAGGACACGCTCGAGCTTCTTCGGCAGCAATTCGTTAGCTTATTTATCACAGTTTCCCTGCAAGAAGGAGACAACGGTTATCTCAGGGACGAACAAGCAGGGGCCCAGGGGCCCATCTTGGGCAGCCACTCCTGATGGCCAGGTTACAAGAGCTGCTATGTGGTCTGGGAATGTGGCCTAGTGGCAAGAGTGCTCGCCTCCTATACATGAAGCTCTGGGTTCGATTCCCCAGCACCACATAAAGAGAAAACGGCCAGAAGTGGCGCTGTGGCTCAAGTGGCAGAGTGCTAGCCTTGAGCAAAAAGAAGCCAGGGACAACAGTGCTCAGGCCCTGAGCCCAAGGCCCAGGACTGGAAAAAAAAAAAAAAGAGCTGCTATGTCAGGCACTCCTCCACCCAAGAGACAGACGGCCGTTACAGCAGCTACACCCCTCCACCTGAGAGACAGACGGCCGTTACAGCAGCTACACCCCTCCACCTGAGAGACAGACGGCCGTTACAGCAGCTACACCCCTCCACCTGAGAGACAGACGGCCGTTACAGCAGCTACACCCCTCCACCTGAGTGACAGACGGCTGTTACAGCAGCTACACCCCTCCACCTGAGAGACAGACGGCCGTTACAGCAGCTAGGAAGCCATGTTTCTATGACGTCTTGCTGGAGGACTCAAATCCTCTTCCATCTTTCAGGAGTCACAAGTCACTTGACACTGTGTGGCGTGTTCTAGGTGTGACTGGGCCGAGGAGCCTTTGAGCCAGCCAGCCTTCCTTCCTTCCTTCCTTCTGCCTGAGCCCAACCCTCTCCCCAGTCCTGCCTTCTTGGGTGTACATGGGTGTATTTGACCTCTCCCCAAGACCTCACTGATGCACGTGGGAAATTCTGTAGGAGTCACGTGACAGCTACGTCATCCAGGATTGGGTGGCCAATAAGAGTTTCATACGTGACATGCAGCAAGAGCCTTCATGGGTGCTCACTTCTATGGTGAAGGAAGGGTAGAGGGTCAGCCTGGCAGCAGGAAGTCTGCTGCCAGTGTGATGTAGAACAGAGTGATGTAGAACATTCTGACAATCTTAGGACACATGAAGTCAGTGTCCCAGACACCTGCAGGTAGAGCCAAGGGCTTCACGGTGCACGTGAGATACCGGGTAAACACGGGCATGCCTGTGGACGGTGCACAGCTCTGCAAGTCACGCACGGTGTCCGGGAAACAGATGTTTAAAAAGCGGAGCGTGTGTGTGTTTGCACGTAAACACACATATGTGCGTATGCTAGTGCCTGGGCACTGTCCCTGAGTTTTTGTGTCCAAGACTAGCACTCTGCCATTTGAGACACGGCCTCATGGACTTTGCTGCCTGGGCTAGTGTTGAACCGCGACCCCCGCCCCAATCTCCACTTTCTGAGCAGCTAGGACTAAAGGTGTGAGCCCCCAGCACCGGCACAACGCTTCAAAAGCCGTGCAGCCCGC
Source organism: Perognathus longimembris pacificus (assembly GCF_023159225.1). NCBI lineage: Eukaryota > Metazoa > Chordata > Mammalia > Rodentia > Heteromyidae > Perognathus > Perognathus longimembris. The sequence goes on along the minus strand of NC_063169.1, from coordinate 68,314,176 downwards.
TGCCGCAGAGAGCGCTGAATGAAGACCTTGAAGATACTCGGGCTGGAAGACAAGCTTCAAAACCGAGCCTGGGCCCAAGACCTGACTGTGAAGCACTCCCGGGGGCCTCCTTACCGCCGTTCCTTCTTGTGAAGCAACAGGGCCAGCAGGCAGCCGGTCAGGGCCACCAGGAGCAGGCTGAGGATCGCCCCCACGGCCTGGCTCCGCTCTGAGAGCCCCTTGTACTCGGGCCCGTCCAGTCCAGCACTCTCGCCGTCAAAGCCCACCCTGGAAGACAACAACAAAGGAAGCGCGTCACTGCGTGGTGCCGTGGCCCCGCGAGGCCCCGGCCCGCACGCCCCACCCACCGGCAGGGAAAGGGGCAGCAGGAACGGTTCCCGGGCATGCCTCCGGGCCGGGGACAGGTCTACAGGCAGACGCCACCGCTCCCAGCACCACACGAGGTCATCAGCTGGAGGTGGGCAAAGGCAGAACTCACCCGAAAGAGGCTTCCCCTAGAGCAGCGCGGCCCCGGGGCCGGCCCAGCCCTCTCGAGGGCCTAGCTCTGCACACTACAGCTCTCTTATTGGGCCCGAGTCCAGCACAGCCAAGTCTGGGCTGGGCAGACCACGAGGAGCCTTCTACCTCAAGCCTGGCCTGCCTGGACACCGCCAGCCAACACCCTTCCAGTTCCGCCACCAGCGGCCGGGCTGGCGGGCACACGCGGCACAACACAGTCAGGACACACTTCCTTCTGCCTAGAAGCTAAGGTCCGTGTAAAGACGCGATGCACCCTTCCTGGCCCCGGTCACGCAGGGTGGCCCACGCACGACTGTCCACAGGCAGGCGGCGGACGGGGAGAAGGGCAGGAGCGGCGTCCTCACGAGCCCCACACAGGCTCGGGAGGAAGCGACAGAGGGTGCCGGCCACGCGCGTGGGAAGGTAACAGCCGGATCCAAACGCACGAGGTTCCAGGGCAAGCAGGCATGGCGGCTGCTCAACACGCAGACCTTGGCCCACGCGAGCACCGGCACGCCGTCACCGCTGCTGAGCCCCGAGGACGCGTCCGTTCCCACCCCCGGTGTCTGCTTTAAACCATGGGTTACACGGACGCGCGGGGCAGTTTCTAAATGTGCGTCTCCATTTCTAGCTGTTGCTTATTCTCGGCCCTAACTGAGCCGCCTCACGCACCTCCTGTGTACGGCACCCACACGCGGAGGTTCAGAGACGATTCTCGGGGAATTCTCTGGACGCCGCGGGTGCTGGAGCTGAAAGGGAGGGCTCCAGGATTTATGCAACCCAGCTGCCTCCAAGCTGGGTCTACAGAGCGCGTTTCCCAATCGCTCAACAGAAAATGCTTCATTCCCACTGAAGTGCAGCTGTACTCCATAAAACCAGTGCTCCCACGCAGACGCCGACTGCGCTGGCCATGCGGGAAGAGACACCCCCCCTTCCCCCCCTCCCCGCGGGAGGCAAGAGGGGAGCACACAGCCCTGCCCCCTAGGGGTGGAAGGTGGAGGGGAACACGCAGCCCTGTCCCCTAGGGGTGGAAGACAGAGGAAGACACTGTAGGAAAGGAAACATACTTCTTACCTGACTCACAAAATTGTAATCACTCTGTACACCATCTTTATAATAATAATAATAATAATAATAATAATAATAATAAGGTAAATAGGAAGAACCCATGGCCTCCGCAGTTTAATGGGCTATTTTCTTATGGGCTTCCTTACAGATGAGGACATGTAGCAACATCACTGTCTTTTCTGTTGTTCCTTGCAATTAAACCAACTATCCCTTCCAAATTAGTAATTAAAACCAATCCTCATAGTTCCCATAGGCGAGAATTCTAGGCATGGTTACGTTCTCGGTCTTTTTGGTCTCTAACAAGGTTTAACGGAGATGTTGGCAGTAACTGAGATCACTTTTTAAAGCTCAACTAGGACAGATGTTTCCCGGTTCACTGGGAGATTTTTGTGAGAAGTATTTTTTAAAAAAAAAGCGCGGGGGGAGGGGGTGGGGTGGCGCTCCTGGGGTGGCAGCCCGAACGCAGCCCGCTGACCGCCCTGGGGCCGGTGCCGGCCGGGCCGAGCGCGTGATTGTTTTCTCTTACCGTTTCCACGCATGTTGGAAGACTTGACCATAAAACGAGAGGGGCGCGCGCCCAGTGCCGGCTGCGAGCTGGCTGGACTCACCCGAGGGGGCACACGGCCGAAGTGTACCAGGAGAACAGGTACTGGCAGTCGGCTGTCTCGTGGCTGAACTCGGGGATGCCGTCCTTCACACGAGGGTCACAGTGGAAGAAGATGGTGGAAGAGACAGACTTGTTCTTATCTTTCCCACACTTGGAGGAAGACGCAAACACGATGTCCAGATCGCCATCTGTCAACAGCGAGAGGAACAGCACCCGCGCTGCCATTAGCACTGGCTGTGGACGAGGGGACTGCTTCGCAGCTTAGAAGCCGCTCACCTCACACAGAGGGGGCCCTGGCCCCGCGTGCGTGCGTGCGTGCGTGCGTGCGTGCGCAGGGTAGAGTGCAACGTCACCCTAAGAGGCCTGGCCTTGGTCCTCCGCCAGTGCCAGGATGTGGAGTGGTGCCAGGCAGTTGTCGCCAGTCTACCTGGAAACTGACATCAACCACGGGAGCAACTAACCATCATGCTTGCACAAGGGAGCACAGGGGCACCTGGCCGGCAACACTGCATGTCCCCCATGGCTGTGGGGAGCGGCTCGTTCCCACTCCACGGTGGAGACCACCGGCAGCTGTGCGGTCAGCCCCTCCTCGGCCCAGCCCTCCGCCGGCCTACATGCAGGGGACTGCGCGTTGCGTCCTGCCAATCATCAACCCCACACACAACAGCTTCCAGCGTGTTCTGTGAGGTTACCCGGTGGTCGGAACCCCGGAACCTGGCGGTGGTAAGAGACAAGAGACAGCTCCTTCCTAACTCCAGGGGTGGCTCAGCCGGGACGGCCGCGGGGACGGCCGCGGAGGGAGGGCCGCGCAAGGGGGTGTGCCCGCAGAAGGGAGGCCCAGGGCAGGTCAGGAAGGGCCCTGTCTTCCCCCGCAGGAGCAGCCAAGGGGGCTCTGCAGGGCTGTGTGGGAGCCGATCGCTGCATCGGTGAGGACCCGGGCTGAGAGCCCGGCCGAGAGCGCGCATCTGGGTCAGAGGTAAGCCTGGCGGGCTCCTGAGCTTGCCTACTCGAGTAAACGGAGACGCAAACTCCCTCATGGCGGGGGTAAAGCCAACCAAGTGAAATGGCCTGAAAGGGATTTTCTTAACCCAAAATGATTACGTGACAAGCATGGTGGCGCGCAGCTGTAATCCAAGCACACGGGAGACGGGAGGACTGCGAATTGTAAGGGCAGACTGGGTAAGTTACCCAAAACAAACAGAAAGAAACACACAAAGACGTGTACAGGTGTGCATGTGTGCATCTCCTACAGCCTAGACTCTAGCTAATCTAGTGGATTCTAGAATGTCTTACGGAAACGTAGACTAAGGCACTGAGCTTGAACACGTGCTTCTCGAGGAGGGGCCGGGGGCCGGTGAGGAGGACGGTGGGTGGAGCAGCCCCGGCTCAGCGCCGGGTCCCTGGACGACCTGGAGTCCCCGAGGAACTGGGTGGCTGGGCCGTACACTGGGCCACGGGCTGTCAAAGGCCTTCAAAGTGTGTGTGTGTAAGACGCATAGGTGTCTCACGCAAGGGGGAACCTGGAAGGGCTTTGCAGCGCTCCAGAAGTCACTCTTCCCAGCACTTCCTTCCACACCAGGTATGGAGGGAACCAAAGAGAGGCACGGCATGGAGAGCCGCCATGTGCACAAATGGCTGCCGTCACTGCCGTGTGGAAGACAGGAAGACAACACGAGGCATCTATGCCCCGACGTGGGGTTAGGGAGTAGGCAGGTCCATGTTCCGTGGCGGCGTAGCCCCGGCCCAGGTCGTGGCATGGGGGGCGCGCACCCCAAGGTGCCTGTGTTGGCCCAGCAGCTCAGGAGAAGGGTGCTGCGTGTGTAAACTTGTTCTAGGACGTTGCTGACACACACACACCCCCGCCCCCCCCAACAAATTTTGAAATCCTAAGAAGCCTACAGTGAAATGGGGTTGTTTAAAGCAAGCACTCACGAGCTGCCTCTCAGGAACGTGCTCACAAACACCAGGGGGAACCTCGTGCGCACGCTCAGGCCCTGCCCTGGCTCCCCCTGCCCCTCTAATGCCTAACAGACAACCTCTGGGCCTTCTCCACCGTCACTGGAAGCTCCACGCTGAGGCCGGCTGTCAGTGCCTCCCCCAGCCGGGAGCTCGGGGTCACCCCGTGGGACGCTCACACCGCGCTGCTGAGCCTCGCGGAGGGCCCCGCGGGCTGCGACCAGGCCCGCGGCGGCAGCACACCGCACCAGCCCAAGGTTTCCGCTTCTGACGGGAGGGCTGCGGCCCAAGGGAGCGGGCCGCAGGCAAGTTGGTGCTCCGCCCACCGGGACGCTCCCCACACTGGGACGCTCCGCCCACCAGGACGCTCCGCCCACCTGGGTCTCTCAACACAGGGACGTTCCCCACACCCAGGCGCTCCGCCCACCGGGACGCTCTGCCCACCGGGATCTCTCAACACAGGGACATTCCCCACACCCAGGCGCTCCGTCCACCGGGACGCTCCGCCCACTGGGACGCTCTGCCTACCGCGACGCTCCGCCCACCAGACTCTCCCCACACCGGGACGCTCCGCCCACGGGGACGCCCAGCAGAGGCGGCATTACCTTGCACATAGTACTTGGTCCTGTCGGCCGTGCCCACTTTCCTGCTGAAGCGCTGGTCACTGGGCTTCACCTGGCAGATGTTGGCTCCCGAGCAGGCGGGGTTGGTGGAGCTGGTGATGGAGGACAGCTGGATTTCGTACAGGTAGTTGTCGCCGTTGGTTCTCATGTCGCCAGAGGCACTGAACAGCCTGGGAAGCGGAGGAGCGCACAGGGATTGGGAGGTCTGCCTGCGTCACTTCAACAGCGGCTCGAGAGGTCCTGGGCTTCCTTTCTCCTGCGTCCCCAACCTGGTGAAGTGCTTCGGTGTCCCCAGCCACACCACACCGGGGCTGTCATGCTGCTCTCAGAACCATACCACCTGCAGTTCCCCCCCACCCCACCACGGCCACAGGCTCGGCCACCGGACTCCAAGAAACTCCAAGGACACAGCTGAGGAGGCGGACCACAACCCGGCCACACTAGGGGACGCCGGCCTGGCTCGCTATCCAGAGGCTTCGAGAAAGACAGGGGATGGAGCACACTATCTCTACCCTCGCGGTACGCACCATCTCTGCTGTTAAATCTCAATAACCGAGCAATACTTTCTTTGGTGTAAGCACAATAGGATGGCTACTCAGGCAACTGTAACTGCGCACACAGGCCCGCTCCCCTCCAAAGCTCCCGGACACGGAAGGACGTGGGTCACTGGAAAGGGCTCCACTTACTTAAAATAAATGTCCCCGAGGCTGAAGCTCTTGCCGTTGACAGGGTTGGTGAGGGTCCCGTTCACCATGTGCACCTCCTGGGGGTGCACGGCACAGGCAGCCCTCGAGTCCCAGCGGAAGTAGTAGGTACAGCTGTCGATGTCGAATCTGGAGGGAACACAGTCTGTCACCTTCCGTCCGGCCAGACATGGAGGGACAGCAGGACACACACCTCTCTGGCCGGGAACAAACTTGCTAGCATTCCGGCTAGGTCAGGCCAGCTGGGTCCCAAAGCCACCCCATCAGTCCCCAAGGACTGCCAGGACACCTGGTGCGCCCCACTTGGTGGGCTTTGGGCGAGAGGGGGTCTCTATTCACCCAAGATGACTGGCACAGTCCCAGTGCAGTCAGAATGCAGTTTAAAACACTAATATTTAGACACAGTCAACATTTCACGCTGGAAATGTTTACTCCTAGAGACTTTTGAGTTTGTGGCTGAAGAACATCGGAGACTCATAAACTGAAAGTCCTGTGACAACTTCTGAGACGTCTGGAAGGAATGGCTCATGACCACGCACAGCTCACATGTGCCCCCTGCTGGCCAAGCTGCCCCGGCACACGGCGATCCCTGGAGAACGTTCCAAGGTGCGGGCCTGGCCTGCCTAGGGCAGGCTCCTGGATGGTGCCTGCCTGAACCGATATGATGTCCCCCTGGGTTCAAAGCCAGTGGCCACGTCGACACTACACACCACGTGCAGACGTTGCTACACCCAGCTCAAAGGCAAGCGAGGCCGGAGGTCACTGGCCTAGTAACTGTTGCAGCCTGAACCCCTTTCTGTAACCGGCAGGGCTGTCTGTCAGCCACTCCGGTCTCGAAGCCCTAGGTCTCAAACCCACACAGGCGGAAGCACAGAGGCCGAGAGCACCCCGCCTGCCCGCCCGCCGCCTCACCTCTTGAACGCAGGCCTGCCCACCGTCTTGGCACAGGTCAGCTCTATCACCGAAGACGCGGTCTTGTTGTCACCGCACGCATAGCCTTTGGAATAGGTAACGATGACTCTGTCGTCTGAAACACACCAGCAGTTGAAGTGAGGCTGTTACCAGTGCTTTCTAAAAGCCTCCGTGGCAGACAGAAGTCGTGGTCTTTTAGGGCCAGGGCACCACCAGTGTTCAACTGTAAAGATCAAGGGCCTGCACTCGGCACCACCACTACCACCGCCACGGCTCAAGCCGGGCTCGGCCCAGGCCACACGAGCTTCCTGACTCAGCATGCTGAGTGCCTGCGTCTCCTCCACCTCACCTAGAATAGTAGCCTGTTGGGATCCAGCCTTTGGACTTGACGCCCTTCCCCCCAGCCCTAGGGGAATGCGGAAGCAGGCTACGGTTCTCTGGGTCCGGAACCAGAAGAACCGGCTTTGCACCCAGCCCCCAACTCTCTCGCCAGCCCAGGTGCCCCCCAGCCTCTCCCTGGCGCGGCGCTTTCAAGCGACGTTAGCTCATGAGGGGATCATGTGATAGCTCCCAGCCTATCGCATCCTGGCCGATCGCCTTTCCCTTCCTGTCACTTCCCTTTACCCCCGCCTTAATAAATCAGATAGCTCTTGAAGCTTCTCCGAGACTCGCGTACGCCTGGCTTTCTTTACCGGTAAGGAGGTGGGTAAGCGTTCTTGTCCGGCCGCGCGCACGTGAGGTCAGTGCTGGCTCCCCCGCCCCATCCTGGCCTTACCTGCGGGCCGGGTGACCAGGGGAGTGAGAAAGGGGGTGGTGAGAAACGTAGCTGAGCCTTGAACCCCACGCCAGGGGAGGCGACCCGAGCCCGACAGTAGCCCAACTCGGGGGGGGGGGGGGGATCTGGACATTTCGGGCATGTGGGGGAGGTGTGGGCAATATGAAGACAAAGCTACAAATTAGGGATCAGCTTCATACAACTTTGGTGCCATTCTAGGTGTCTCCTCATCCCTGAGCCTCTCAGTAACAAGCTAGAGGATAACATGAGGAGCCGGAGCTCTCTGGACCTTTGGCTTGTATGTGCTAAAAGGCAAGTGCCCCAGGGACTGTGGTAACCCGGTACCAACCAGGGCAGGCGCCCCGGCGGCTCCCCGGCACAAGACCTCCACCCCTGGCTGCCCGGTGAGAGTCGGGCAGCGCGTGTGCTGGAGTGCCCGTCACGGGTGCGGCCTGGCTTCCCGCACGCTCCACACGGGACACAGGCCACAGCACGGGGCCGCCAGGGAAGCGAGAGCCGACTCCCGATCCTGAACCGATATGATGTCCCCCTGGGTTCAAAGCCAGTGGCCACGTCGACACTACACACCACGTGCAGACATTGCTACACCCAGCTCAAAGGCAAGCGAGGCCCCACCCCACCCCAAGCCCACAGCAGCTGAAGATGGATTTGCCTTAAGCATCGGGCTTCTGTGCAATGTATTAGAAGACATTTCCTACTGTCATAAAATGGGGTCAGACAATCCAAGGTCTATTGTAGAGACGTGTCCCCCCCACTATCCAAGCCACCCCACCCCCCGTGGCCTTCCCTGTGAGCGAGACCCTACTACCCCACATGGAGCTGTGACCCGGCGGCAGCCTTGCCCGGGCGAGGGTCCCAAACACCAAGATGAAAACTCATCCCTGGTGGGGGCCCTCATCGCTCTGGCCACGTGGACACGGCAGCAGCCACAGAGACTCTGTGGGAGGAGCTGGCTTCCTGGGGCCCGGCGCCGCCTCCCCTGCGGGCCCCGGCTCGGGTGCTACCGCGGGCGCTTCAGGACCCTTTCCATCTAGACACCTCAGGCCGACTGGCGCCACCAGGGCTGTCAGCGGCAGACCCCAGAGGCTGACGGGAGGAAGGGAATGGTGTTTCTCTTCTTCACATTTTTCAAAATCACTAAAACTGTGTGATGCGGGCACCTGTGGCTCACGCCTACAATCCTACTCAGGAGGCTGAGATCTGAGGGTCACGGCTCAAAGACAGCCCAAGTAGAAAAAGCTCTACAACTCCATTCCCTAGTAGCAACAAAAAAGCAGGGGTGGAGATGTGATTCAAGGGATAAAGTACCGGCAAGTGCAAAGCCCTGAGTTCAAATCCTAGTACTGGGAAAAAAATGTAGCCCAGATTATCTTTACCAAGGACTGGACAACTGCCTGATTTTCCTGAACAACTGTGTAGACACGGTAGGTGCAGAGTTAGATGCTTGACCTACAGCCAGAGACTTCAGGGGAACGGTGAACACCCAGACTGGCTGTCTCAGCAACCACTAAGTGGCACTTATTTTCATGAATCCAGAAAGTTAACTGAAATGCCCACGAGACAGCCAGCGAGATAACAATCCAGTGTTGGTGGCCACGGCAGCCTCCTCGCCCCACCCCAGACGGGACCCCAGGTCTCACCCACAACGTCCAGCTTCTGTGTGTGCACGAGTCCCAGGACCTGGACTTGGCCAGAGGCGCTCTTCTTGCAAATGCTGGCTCTCTCGGAGCAGCCCAGGGGCCCTTTGTAAACTTTCTGGCACAGGTTTATGAAGTACCTGCAGACCACAAAGGGATGGTGAGGAGGGTACGCCAGGCCTGTCCGGAGACGCGTGCGGTACCCCGGGGCTCCATGCTGTCCCGGATCAGCTCCTGGGAACGGCAGACCGGTGCTGAGGGAGTCCGTGCGTGGGGAGGGCGGGAGGGGGAGGAGGAGGGAGGAGGGAGAGGCCTACCCCTGTGGCAAAACCCTGGTCCCCAGCCGGTCAGGAAAAGAAGGCTACAGAGCTGGGGTGGGCAGCGGCTGGAGGGGTGAGCCCTGAGTCCTCCAGTCCCCACCCTGCTCTGCACCGAAGCCCGCACCGCCTCGGAGCCCGGCGGAAGGCAGGCTCTGCGCTCAGCAGCCCCGCGGGCCCTGCCAGAGACCCCGCAGGGCGTGCGCACGCGCACTTCCAACCAAGCCTGCTCCAGCCAGCCCAGCTTCTCCATTCCCCAGGGCTCTGCCCGCACCCACATCCCCACACGCGAGTCCACTGCTGCGCGGATGACCGTGACACTCTCGACGGTGGCCCAGGAGCCACCGCGAGCCCCCAGGCGGGGGGCGTTCCAATCGTGGCAAAGGGTGAACCGCCAACAAGCCAGCCAAGACACGGGGGGCTTCCCCCCCCCCACGCGCCGCGGCAGGACACTCACGCGGCTCCTTCGTGGACGAAGTACCAGGACCCCGTGAGCGAGGAGAGCAGCCGCAGGTCGTAGGTTTTGTGCTTGTGGACAAACTTGCACTCCATCTTCTTTGGAGGACAGACCACCTTGGTTCTCCACTCGAACGTCACCTCGCACCCGCGAGCTTCGCTCAACACCTGCGGCCTTCCCACGTCCTCGTTCTCGTCACACTTGAAGACGATGGCGGACGTCCGGTGGCTGTTGGCTGGGAGCAGCCATGGGGAGAGCGTGAGGCCCGGCCTGTGCCCGGAGCTCGCCCTGTCAATCTCCACTCCCGACAGACAGACTCGCCCCGAGCCTCCCACGGCACAGGCACAGCGCCTCCCAGAGGGGCGCAGCCTCCACGGAAGCGCACTCAAGCTGACAAGAAATTACGAGAGTGAAAACCCAGGATCACCAAGGCGCTCCGGGGCCCAGGGAGCCGGGAGTACCGCGCCCTCCGGCGGACCGTCCCTCTGCGCTCCTCCACACCCCCGTCTCTCCCTGACGCCTCACGAGAACCACGTGGGCTCCTCCGCTCACCCCATCTCCCCCCCCACACCATGGGGCTCCAAGCACGGCCGGGCGCACGGAGCCGCCCCTCTCCCAGCCCTACCCACCAGGCAGGACGGACACGACGGTGCCCCTCGCTTGTCCTAAGACCACCCTGAAGCCCAGGACGGTGGCGATGTGGCGGAAGCATGAATCCGAACGGCTGGGACTCAGGGTTTGGGCCGGCGGTGCGCGAGCACAGTCCCTGCGGGGAGCAGGCCCCACCCCCCCACCCCCCCCCACCGAGTCTGATCGCTGCTCACTGGTCACGCAACAGCTGAAACTCTTCTCTGTGGGAAGCCACAGGCGGAAGGGAGCACACGCCGGCACGCTCTCGCGGACCCACGGGGGCCTCAGCGCCAGCCAATCCGAGAGGCCCAACGCCCAGTGCCAGCCAATCCGAGAGGCCCAACGCCCAGTGCCAGCCAATCCGAGAGGCCCAACGCCCAGTGCCAGCCAATCCGAGAGGCCCAACGCCCAGTGCCAGCCCATCCACGCGGCCCCACGTCCGCCACCCCAGGCCCGGGGCTCCGCACTCACTCTGCCTGCAGAAGCCCCACTCGCGGTCTCGGTCGTAGTTTGCGGTCGTGCTGCACCAGAGCTTCGCCCGCCCCTCCAGGACGCACTCCTCGTAGCTCCTCCCGTTGAAGACGAAGGGGAAGATGCACGCATCCCCCTCTTCCGTTTCTGGAGTAGGAAGTCAGTAGACAGACGCTGTGCCACGCTAGGCTTCACCACACGCGGGTGCACCGGTGCACTGAGCTCACACTGAGCTCACGCCACAGGGCAAGAGGCAGCAGTGCCACTCCACCCTTCCCCGCTGCCACGTCTAACTGTACGTTTACCAGGAATTTCCTTCTGCCCTACTGTGAAGACTCACCTGGAGGACAAACATCACCATTCACGTAACTCAGGATGACAGCTTCGTCCTGGTGCCGGTAATCCAGCTGCATGGACGACAGCCGTCCAAAGGACGCCCCCTTGCTCCCAGACAGCAGACACACGCCTCCATCCTTGCAGCCCTCCTGCTCCGGGCCGGCGGCCGCAGCGCACACCCCCACGCTGTACGTGCGGGAGTCCCGGGCCACCTGCACAAACACCACGCGTGGCTGTGAGCAGAGCAGCAACCCCGCGGGCTCCAGGAGAGCCACGGCCTATAGATCAGTGCGTCGGCTTGCCTGCCTTCCGCTCTCCGTCCGCCCAGAGGGGCTGCCCTGACGTCCTCCCCAGCCAGGCCCTGGCAGGAAGGGGCTGCCGTGCGTCCTCAGACTCACCCCACCTCGCTGAAACTCACGCCTCCTCACCTGGGAACCAGGCTCCGTGAGGCAGAGTCAACGAACCCAGCGGATGCTCTACACAGAAATGTGCACTGTGCTCTCTGTCCTAGCCCTGGCTGTCCCAGGTTCACGGCTGCTGTCCATGTGGGAGAAGGTCCTAACTGAGGAGCTGGGTGCTGCCCACGAGCACAGAGTGTGTACTGGCACACGTACCTGCCCTCACGTACAGACAGGCATAGGGCCTGGTGGCCTAGTGTGCACACATGTCAAGGAACAGCTCCACCAGGCTTACAGGTCCAGGTGCTCAAGCACCAAGGTCAAAGGCTGTTGCTGAAATTGGGGGGTATCTCCTAACACCCTCCATTCAGGATTCTGGCTGGCAGGTAGCTGCCCTTTTATCTTAAAGCCAGCCTGGCAAGAAAGGACTTTCCTGTGGACCTCTGCTGGCTGCACAAGCCAGATCTGGCCCTGCAGCCATGTGTCTGTGGCCCCATGCATGTCCCCACGCAGCCCTGCCTGTTCTCCGTGGGACCCTTGCACTTCCAGCCTCAGCGGGTCATCCGGGCCCCACAAAGCCTAAGCACTGCAGCGATTGACTGTGCTCAGTCACCATCCAGAAACCTCCCTGCCCAGGGCGGCTGGAGGCCCCCGAGCTCACCCTTCCACACCCCCAGGCCCACCCCCGGAAGGCCACGGGGCAACAGCAAACCCTCTGATCAAGCCCGCAGGAGGGCGAGCTTGCCTTGAAGGTGCTCTTGGAAAGGCTGGACAAGTTGAAGCTGTAGAGCAGCTGCTCGTCCGTCAGGGAGCAGCCTTCTGTCTTGACTTCGTCGGGACAGACGAGCGGAGTCTCCCACTCAAACACAAAGTCACACTCGCTGGTCCTTATCAGCTTCGGAGTGCCCTGTGTCGAGAAAAGTGGGAGTCTCAAGAGCCACACACGGAGGAGAGCTGGAGTTGGTGCTGCACACCTGCCATCGCAGCACCGAGGAGGTTGAGATCAGCTTGTTTCTACAAACAAAGAGCAAGCCAGGCCCAGTGGCTCACACCTAGCTATGGGGAGACTGGGCCCCAGCCAGCTCAGACAAACACAATCACAAGACAACTTCCATCTTGGTGGTGGAAGCTGGGCTTGTACTGTACCCAGCATCTCAGCTAAGGCAGGAAGGGTAGACAAGGAGCACCGCATCCCAGGAGCAAGCCTGGGCAAAAAGCAAGACATTATCTCAAAACAGCAAGTGCAAAAAAAGCTAGTGGCGTGACTCAGTGGTAGAGGGCCTGCCTAACAAGCACAGGCTCGGAGTTCAAACTCCAGTCTTGCCAGAAAAGGCAGAGTCCACACCAAGCATAGCAGCAGCGCCCTCGCGTGGTGAGAGCTGAAGACGCGCCCACCCACACTGCGCCCAGGGGCAGCAGAACTGCGCCCAGCAGGCACTGTGGCACAGACAGGAATCTGTGACTGCCCCTCCGCCAACTGTGAGTACTTTTCTAGGTAAAGATGGAGGCAAGAACCCCTCGGTGCACTGCACTACCAGCTGCGAGAAGAAAAGGGAGGGCCTTTAGCTGTCACTAAAGAAGTGTGAGCCACACCCTGGGGGGTAAGTGCATCCACACGGCCACAGGCGGTCAGCGCCCTGCCTCATTTACACCAGACAGGACCTCAGGGATACGAGAGGGGGCACAGATCTCACAACCCATGTGTTCTTGAACCTGTTCATTTCTCCTCGTACAACTAACAGCATGAGGCAGCTGGCCAGGTAGACACCCATTTGTAACTGTCGCCAAGAATCGCTTCTTCTATGATCAAGTGGAAAAGGCAATCAGGGAGTGGGGGGTGCGTGCCTGTAATCTCAGTACTGGGGAGGCCGAGGCAGGTGGATCTCAAGTTCTAAGTCAGCCTGGGCTATAGAAGAGCAAGACGATCTCCAAAGGGTGGAGAAGTACTAGAGAGGAACGATGGAGAAGGAAAATTCCCCATCTCTCCTGAACTAAAATGCACATTCCGTGCGAGATGACATTTCTAAAGACAAGTTCCAGCGCCAACCACTGAAGATGCAGCGGCCCTGGGAGTGTTCTGTTTGCCACATCGGCCTAGCCCATCCCGTGCGCTGTGTGAGATGCGCTGGTGCCCTCGTGAAGGGCTGGACTTGACTCAGACAAGCGCCCCGCGAGGCTGAGAGCGCCCCGGGGCCGCGTCACAGCTTGAGCCGCGGGTCTGAAGAGGCACACGCGGACCCCACGGCCCCTCAGGCTCACGGGGACAGAGCTGTGGGCCCAACGGCTTTGCTCTTCCCGACTCTTGAACACTCGTGAACAGGGACAGACAGGCTGGAGGGCACGCGTGGCAGCAAGGATCGGTTTTCCCCCTCGATCACTGTACTTCCTCCTGTCGGGCGCTGGCTTGTCACTTCTTACCACCGCCAACACACACCTTCAATAATCACTGTAACGTTCCTTTTGCAAACGCACCCCTGGCCAAGACAGCAACTCTACTGAAGTAAGAACAAACCATCACCTACACCCCTGGAGATCACACGAGCCCTGGAATTCGTCTTTAGGATTCTAAGATACAATTTAGGCCGTCCTATTCCTATTAGACACATATCACCCAGACCTATAATCCAGTGCACTGGTGTTTCTGCAATGGGAGGGAGGGAGGGAGGGAGGGCTATTCACATCAAGTGAGACAAAGGGACCGCCAGTGGCCTCAGCCCGCTCCCACTGAAGAAGTAACACGTTTTCAGGGCTTCCTGGAACTCAGAAGCCCAACCCAGGGCTGTGGGCCGTGCACGTGGGCTGGGCACCCCTCTGAGCAGCCGCGGGGCCTCTGCAGAGCCACCCTGGCCACCCGCAGTGGGTCCCACAAGAGCGGGGCCACAAGAGGACGGTTCTCATCCCAGTGGAGCCCGGACCACTTCTCAAACGCAGAGGACAGAAGTTAATGACCTCTTTGGAAGTCAGCGGTCCCACCGTAGCGATGCCACCTGCATCTTTTTGTCTTTTTGTTCTGTTCTGACTTGCACTACATCGCGAATGATAGCAGGTTCCCAAATGTTTGACATGCCACTAAGAAAATTGGTGATGTGAGACGAACCAAGGACAAGTTTTGAGCCCGGTCAATGCTGAGTGTCATTTCTATAGGCAAATCTTCCATGTTTTTGCATCCCTCGGGGGGACATACTCATTCCTCAGTGGGGTTAGGTGATTGGCAGCATCACCAAGGCAGGCCCCCGCAAACAAGTGTACCCTTCGACCCCCAGTCTACAGGCCCAGCTGCCTGGCCCAGCTCACTGACCTGCAGGGTAGTGTCTAGACCTGACAGGTAGTCACTCACCATGCTGACGCCTCTCTTGCAGTGAAATGCAATCAGTGAGGTATAGTTGAAATGCACGTCCGCTAAGCAAGGAGTACTGCTTTCAAAATTCAGGTAGATCTCATTCGTAGCAGAATTGAGTATCGGAGGGCCTGTCACCCGGCCAATGTCCTAAGCAAAGGACAAAGCAAGCAGCAGTTGAGGAAATGAACTATTCCCAAGGTCAGAGGACCAACAACAATTCCGACGGCAAAGGTCACATTTCCCTGCGTGCCACAGAGATTCTCCAGCAGGATGTCGGCGTCAGTGAGTGATGTTCCATGTGAAGATGTAAGCGACAGGAATTCCTCTCTACATTCATCTCCTGGACATGACAGAGCCCGTGCCGCTGCAGTGGGCGGCGGGGGCTGAGCTCCGGCCTAGCCCACAGTCCCCGGCTGACGGCTCAGCTTCGTGTCCTCTCTCAGCAGAGCCTGGTGGGTACGGCCGCAAAGGTCTGTCCTCTGGCTCTTCTGCTAAGCACAGCCTCTGACACACAGGGGCCACACTCAGTAAGTGGCTTTCAGTGAATACACAAATGCGTGATGGCTCCAGGCATGGCTCAAGTGGTAAAGACCAACTGCCTAACAAGTGCAAAGCCCAAGTTCAAACCCAGCATTGCCAAAAACACGTAAAACAAAAAACAGAACCCGAGTAGCCAAGAAAGAAATATTATGATGAATGTGTGCACGTATATGTGAGTCACTAGGTGTGTTTGTGTATAAGCAAATGAACGGACATGAATATGTGTGCATGAGTATGCGTACTTGTGTGTGAGCGTGCACTCCGCACCCATGCCACACAGTGTCCACTCTTAAAAGGACACTTAAGAGATGTCCTATACCAGCTCGCAATTGCTGGAGCTCAGACAACAGGGAACAAGGACCGCACCCCACAACTGCTGAGATGCACAAGCACGGAAGCACCTCAAGTGCTGGTACCATGTGACTGTAACTCAGGGACGGCTAAAAGCCATCGGCCAAGCCTGCCCCGGCTCATCCCCACAGAGAGGGCGTGCGTTTCACAGGCGTTTTAATCACACACCCATCTTTAAAGGCGGAAACAAAAGCTCTGCCCGTTTGTTCTTGCTACTCGACCTGAGCCTGCCCCTTGCGGAGAATCCGCCGAGCTCCTCACAGGAGCTCTTTCTGGCTGGCTTGCCCGTTGCCAGCCACTACTGGCTGGGAGGAGAACGCACAGACCCCCGCAGGCATCCCCCCCACAGGCCCGGAACACACCGGCCCTGCTGGCCCACCTGGCATCCTTCCCGCTTGAACGGTTCTCCTGTGCACACCAGCTGCACAGCGAGGTGATTCCTGGAGGCCGCGCTTACCAGAGGGGGCCCGCGGACGGGGCCTTGCACACTCACCAGCAGGGGGCCGCTGACGGGACCTTGCACACTCACCAGCAGGGGCCCGCTGACGGGACCTTGCACACTCGCCAGAGGGGGCCCGCGGACGGGGCCTTGCACACTCACCAGCTGGGGAGCTCACTGACAGGATCTTGCACACTCACTAGAGGGGGCCCGCGGACGGGACCTTGCACACTCACTAGAGGGGGCCCACTGACGGGACCTTGCACACTCACCAGCGGGGGCCGCTGACGGGACCTTACACACTCACCAGCGGGGGCCCGCTGATGGGACCTCGCACACACCAGTGGGGGCCCGCTGACGGGATCTCGCACACTCACCAGCGGGCGCCCGCGGATGGGACCTTGCACACTCACCAGCGGGAGCCACTGACGGGACCTTGCACACTCACCAGCGGGGGCCCGCGGACGGGACCTTGCACACTCACCAGAGGGGCACCACTGACGGGACCTTGCACACTCACCAGCGGGGGCCCGCGGACGGGACCTTGCACACTCACCAGAGGGGCACCACTGACGGGACCTTGCACACTCACCAGCGGGAGCCACTGATGGGACCTTGCACACTCACCAGAGGGGCACCACTGACGGGACCTTGCACACTCACCAGCGGGGGCCCGCGGACGGGACCTTGCACACTCACCAGAAGGGCACCACTGACGGGACCTTGCACACTCACCAGCGGGAGCCACTGATGGGACCTTGCACACTCACCAGAGGGGCACCACTGACGGGACCTTGCACACTCACCAGCGGGGGCCCGCGGACGGGACCCTGCACACTCACCAGCGGGGGCCCGCTGACGGGGACCTTGCACACGGCAGCGCCGGCAGGGCAGGGCACTCCGTGCATGGGATTGAGCGGCTGGCAGATGTTGATGTAGAAGTCGGGGTTGGTGTCAGAGGTGTCATCCTCGCTCTCGTCGTAGGCTTCGTAACCACCAGTGCGGTGGATGAGAGGGGACAGGTCAATAATAGAGCTTCCGTTCCTCACGGAACATTCCACCTGTTAAGGAACAAGGACTGCAGTTGAGTCTGCATTTCCTTCCAACAACCGCCGCGGCGCTCAGCCACAAGAAATCGAAGGCTACACAGCGGACGCCCGGGGGAGGACTATGGGGTGCGTCACAAGCCCTCGCTGCACAGCCTCGGGAGTGCTGGCACGAGGCTTCTGGGGCAGAGTCAGTCAGTTGGGTCCGTCGGGGGTGGCGTGCCCTGCCGGCGCGGGGTCTCCATACTCACGACTTGCTCGCAGGCCAGGGGCGTGTGCCAGGAGAAGAAGAGCGTGCACGTCTGCTTGTCCAGGGAGATGAGCATGGGCCTGTTGGTGGGCCCCGCCTCGGGCCTGCACACGAAGCTGATGACGCTCTTGTAGCTCAGGCCCGACTTGGAGGGGCACGGGGACCCGTCCTCGTACACCAGCTGCAAGACCTGATCCACGTAGCTCAGCCTCTTGCTGGCCTTGCCCACGCTGATCCTGGTCTGCCCGAAGCAGGCGCCTGCGCACACGGAGAGCCGGGACAGCACGGTCAGCGCTTCAGCGCCCATTTCCCGAGCGCGCTCCCTGTAGATGCGGAGCCCAGGCGCGCGGCCACGAGGGTCCGCGCGACGTCAGCCGGCGTCACGCGTGGAGCACTCGCTTCCTCGTGCGACCTGGTGCTCCCGGCCGCGGCAGGAGGCGGCGTGGCCCCGGAGCCCAGCAGCCCAGCTGAGGGCCACCCCAGGGATGGCAGTCGAGCCACGCGGACGGACGCGCACTCACCCACTCCGGGAGCACAGTTCTCGTTGTCCCCGCAGACGCTCATGTAGACCAGCCCCTTCTCGCTGTAGGCGGCGGTGACGCCAGCTCTGCCGCTCAAGGAACTCAGGTCGAACAGGTGCCCTGCAAGGAGGCGGGGGGGGGGGGCAGGGTGAGCGCGGGGAGCTGGGGCTCTGGAGGCCCCTGGTCAGCGTGGAGGCGCTGGCTCCCAGCGGCCACGCCTGGCCCTGCTCACCGACGGCACTGTGCTCTCAGCACCCAGCCCGCCTGGACCACGCCTCGCCGCACCCGCTCCCCCGAGACGGCGCCGCGGCCCCTCTGATGCCCGAGCGTCCAGGGACACTTCAGCACTTGAGCCTTTCCGGGCGCCCAGCGAGGGAAGGGACAGCAGGGACCGCTCGGGAGAGCATGGAGCCCAGCGGGACGGAGCCTCCCACCACTGAAGGAGAACGGGCGTCGATGAGCTGGGCCCACCCAGGGAACAGGGCGGATGGGACGGGCACCCACGGAGCGCTCCAGGCCACCCTCTCCCGCGCAGGGCTGCTGCGGCCACACCCCTACCTGTGCTGGGGTTGGTGACCTGGCAGTCATCGTGCACGTTGCTCTTCACGGGACAGGCCGCGGGCGTGGGCCAGGAGAAGGTGTACTCGCAGTCCTGCACTGCGCTCACGAACAGGGGCCTGGAGTTCTGCGACAGAGCAGACAGGGCCTGCATGCCACGCGCCCCCTCCCGCGAGGCCAAGCTCGTTAAACCCCCGCGGGCACGGCCAGGCCGGCGGGGCGTCCCTGCAGGACAGGCTGAGCGGGCAAGGCGGGGCAGGAGGCCGTGCGGCCCAGGCACCCCGTGCATGGTCTCACGCAGGCGGGGCGCGCAAGCGTACTGACAGGAGCCACGGTGACGGTGAGGGAAGGGAGGCTTGCGGGCCACGGGAGACGCCCAGGCGTCAAGTACTGACAAGATCCCTAACGCATCAAGAGAGTGAGCCACTGACATTAACCCCAGCCACCCACCGGACCAGACTGCCGCTCGCCACCGGCCTCACCCGCCTCCTGTCGGCAGTGCCCCCATGCCCTCCTGGGGTCCCCCTCCTCCCACGCCAACACTCGGAACTCTGCCGCATGAACCAGCCCCCGGCTGGGAAGCCAAGTGCCACGTCAAGGACAGTCCCTTCACATGGAGGACATTCCCTTCACGCTCTTTGGGGAACCTGAGACTGACTCGAGGGGACCAATGGATTCTGAGCCCCCATCGCTGGGCCAAGCACCTGGAGCACAGGTCTGCCCTCCCCCACCCCCGGACGCGCTGGCGTCGCTGGCCCTGGGCGGCGTCTGGAAGCAGCGCCACTCACCACCTGGCTCTCGCTGCAGGTGAAGCGGATGGTGGTGGACCTCCTCCGAATCTTGTCTGGACACAAGTCGCCGTCCGTGTACTTCAGAACCATCGCCCCATCGCTCCACTGAGGACCGTCCCCCACCCTGCCGAGGCTCACGGGCTTGGAGCTGTCCAGCAGGCACACGGCCGCCTCCGGGGGGCACCGCTCTGCCACGCAAGACACAACACCGTCAGCTGGAGCGGCTGCGGGGCAGACACCGCTTTTCCTGCAGCGACGGCAGTGGGGCCACGGGCCCTGCGTCCCTCCACGACACCCACCCTGCCTGTCACCTAAGCCAGGGCACCGAGTGGGGCGGAAAGGCCTGGGCCAGGTGAGGTGTGTGGCGCTGGGGTCCGGGACACCATCTGCGTCACTGTGGGGCCTCGGGTCCCCAAGGCCCCAGTGCTGCTGGTGGGCTGCTTTTTGAGGCCTTTTCAACTCTAAAGAAGCTACCCAGAACTGCTAACACCGCAGTCCCCACACATCTGTTCTGCTGGGTCATGCAGGCCGGCGTCACAGCCTGCCCGCAACACCCCGGCAGGAAGTGGGGCGCGGCCGCAACGGCACCATGAACAAAACCACTCTCTTGTTTTTGTTTTGTTTTGTTTTGGCCAGTCCTGGGTCTTGAACTCAAGGTCTGAGCACTGTCCCTGGCTTCTTTTTGCTCAGGACTAGCACTCTGCCACTTAAGCCACAGCGCCCCTTCTGGCTTTTTCTGTATATGTGGTGCTGGGGAATCGAACCCAGGGCTTCATGTATAGGAGGCAAGCACTCTTGCCACTAGGCCATATTCCCAGCCCCAAAACCACTTTCCATGTAAAAGAAGGAGAAAAAAGAAGGGGAAGGAGGAAGGATGAGGAAGGAGAAAGGGGAGGGGTATATGGGAGGAGGAAGAGGGAGGAGATGGGAGGAAGAGGGAAGGAGGAGGAAGGAGGAAGAGGGAGGAAGATGAGGGAGGAGGGGAGGGAAAGGGAGTGGAAGAAGGGAGGAGGGGGAAGTGGAAGAAGGAAGAGGAAGAAGGGGCGGAGCTGTCGGCCATGGGTCCGTGCCACACCCAAAGGACCGAGCTCCGTCCCCAGTGCTCTAGGGCCCTCGTTCCTGCGCACACGCTTGGCTCCACACGCACACCTGGTTCCGATCCTCACCCGGGCCCTGCACACCAGGGTCTCACGCCCGCTCCTGTCTCGCATGCTACCCACTTTCTTCCCAATGCCTCATGTTCAGAGAAAGTTCCCAGAGCGCCATCGGCGCCGACTGCCCCGGACCGCAGCAGGGGCCCGGCCCGGGAGACCTTCCGCCTCCAGCTGCGGCTTCCCGGCCTGGCGAGGCTGCCCCCCCCCCCCCCCCCGAGCACGCGGCACAGGCCGAGCCGCGGCCCATCTCTCACCAGAGCCTCTGGCCTGCGGCGCCAGCGACTTGCACACGTTGATGAGGTAGTGCTCGGTGGCCCCCGTCCTGGTCACGGCCTCCCAGTTGTCACTGTACCTCGCCAGCGGGGACAGGTCGAAGGAGTTGCCGGCCGCGTCCCTGTAGAACGAGGCCACGGCCGGGTCCCGGTCAGCTCCGTGCCACGCTCTCCCCACCCGCAAAGGCTGCAGTGTGGCAGCTCGCTCCTCGTTCCCGGAGTCAAGGCTGACAGGGCCTCGCTCTGCCTCCGGGCAGGAGCACCCGGGGCACAGCTCCAACAAAACTAAGTCCTCCCCAGCCGAGCGTGCAGAGCGCCGTCGGGGTGCAGGCCGGGGAGAAGCGTGCGGCCGGCCCGGCACGCCCAGGAGCACTCCCCGACGCGGACGTTAGGGAACGTGAAGCAACGTGAGCAAGGGGCACCCCACCACCACGGGGCACCCGGCCCGGGGCGAGGACGGTGGGCGGCTGCGGACACCACTTCAACAGATACCGTGGAGCTGACGAGGGCGGTCACGGTGTTTTGTTTAGGGATCTGAGCTATGCGAAACGCAGAAAAAGGCCGAGGGAGAGAACGAGGTGAGGGTTCACCCCACATCACTCTATGTGCTCGGGATTTATTATCAAACTCTCCTCTGACTTACCCAATTCTACCTAGCACAGAAATAGTTTTTAGGAAAAAAAACGCCTCATGTACAAAGAAAACTAAAACTTACTCCTACATTTGTGTGTCCAAAATCAGAAGACAGCCTCAAACAATGTTAGGAAAATGGCTACAAGAATCAAGAGACGTGAGAACAGTTCACGTCCATTACAATGTGTGTTCCATGAAAATGAAATCACGATTTCAAGTTACGTGACCAAATGTACTCAACCGTATTAAAATTATTCACCTACATAAAACACAAATATGTAAGAGGAACGCAGAAGGAATGTGTAGCAATAGTGCACTCGGGTGGAGCGTGGCTCAAGAGCACTCTGCCTAGCAAGCGTGCGGCCCTGAGGCCAAACATCAGTGCCACAGAAGCAGCAGCCCTTCTCCTGAGGAAGCCCTCGGCTCGTTACAGGCGGCACCTCCCAGCTCGGAGCCGCCAGCGAGGCCCCGAGACACAGAACCGAACCCCAGGATCACCAGGTAAGGGACATCGCCACAGGCCTCCTGAGAGGCTCGGAGAGCAGTGTGGAAAGCCACACACTGTTGAGACTTCCACCTATGGCCACCGGAAGAAAGAAATCAAACTCTACAGAGGACGTGAGAGCTGGCGGAGCAGCGCCGTCCTCATGACACTGCTGCACCCATCCTCCACCCCCCGGGTGTCCCTCCGCACCCCCTCCGCCCTGTCAGCGCCAGGACCCCCGACACAAGCAGTGTCTGGAGAAGGGGCAGAGGGCGGGATCGGGGCCCACGCCACCTCCTGTGCCCCCCACGTGTGACACAGAACCAACAGCCACTCTGAGGCTCGCCTCGCCCCGTCCTCATTCCACAGTTGCAGAGAGGGACAGACTGCTCTGGTCCTGCCACACAGGTGGTTAGGGTAAGATCATTCCAAGCTAGTCCCGCCGGCCCAGCGGTCGAGCACACATCTTACTTGAAGGAGCACTCGGTCACGTTGAAGGGCGGGCAGGCATACTGGGTCCGCCACTCAAACAAGTAGGAGCAGTCTGACGTCTCCTTCAGAAACACCGGCTGCAAAGTAAAGATGGACGGACTGAGAAAGCCGCGCCAAGCTTGCCGGGGTTCACGCTTGGAGTCACAGGGATAGAGATGGCTGGACCGGCCATGGCCACTAAAACCTGCCCCAGGGGACTTCCCTCTTCATGCATTTCTAAGTAACGGAACTTAAAACTGAGTTTCCGAGAGAGTCTGGAGAAGAGCCCCGGTGCCACGCCGCGGCGTGGGGCAGATGCGCTCCCGGGGACTCTGCTGCCACGTGCCACACCTTCTGTGTGGTCCGGTCGCAGTAGAAGAAGATGGTGGTGGAGCGCTGGTACACCTGGTGGCACGTGTCGCCCCCCGTGAAGTTCATCTTCAACAGCCCGTTTTCGTAGGTCAGCTTCTGAGTGAAGAGACCTGTTCGAGACACACATGCAGCCAGGGTCAGCTCAGCAAGTCCCGGCGGCTGCGTTGTTACGACACGGCACCCTCAACACCGCAACGCGCGGGACCACCCGCTCCTGACCACAGCTCCCCGCGAGAGAGGGGCAGCCGGGCCTCCTCCAGGCTCTGGGACGCGCGAGGCGGCACTGGCCCCGCCGCTCTGACTGCCAGGCACCACGCAGAGCCCTTCAGCCTCGTCATCCGAAGTTCCCCACGGAAACCCGGCCAGGGGCTGGGATGGCCGAAGGCCTTCTTGCTTTGTGTATTCTCGAGAAAGAGTCCAAGTCGGCCAAGATTCTTAATTCTTCTGCCTCAGCCTCCTCATCCCATCCAGCTGCCCTGCCGGCTTCACGGCCAAACACTGGGCTCAGCCCCAGAAGGCACACCTCACAACGCCCAATGCGAGACACCCAGTCACCAGGGTGTGCCAAAGGTGTCAGAGAGAGGCAGGCTCTTCCAGCCGGAAGCCCTGGGAAGGCTTTCTTCAGCGTGTGTCCCGCTAAGGAATTAGGTGACCTCGGAGACATCACTAACGCTGGCCACTCCTTCCTACTGCAGAGACGAGTCATTTCCCACCCAACAACAGCTCAGCATTTTAATCCTGTTCTTGTTCAACTCAAGCGGAAAAGAAAATCAGGGGTACCTGCCACTTTCTGGAAGCCCTGCGGCCCTCGCTTCTCCTGACAGGAGGAGACCGCCTCGGCCCCGACGCGGCTGGTGCAGACGCTGGAGGACAGCTTCCCACAGACGCGGAAGTAGTAGGTGTACTCGCCGACGCTCACGACCGTGTCGCTGAGGCCCAGGGGCGCCAGGTCATACACGTTGCCGTGCCTTGGGTCTTTCACCTGACAATGATCTCCTTCAAGAGCACAAAGAAAGCCACGGGCAGCTCCGTGACCCACACAGTCATACTTCCAAGCACACCCCATCTTATTTTATTTTGTTCATATACAATATACAAAGTGGAGAAAAGCTAGGTAGGTCAGAGATTAAAGGCCCACTTCAGCAGGCAAACCAAGTCTAACCTTTACAACGCCACGTGACTGTGTTCAAACGTGAAAAACTAAAAATCCATCCATCCGTGTACACAGAAAAAAGGCTCTTGGTAAAATTAGCAAATGTGCTAGAGTAAAAACTCAAGTATAAGAAGCCACCACCCTGGCTGGGTAGAGTGTTTGCCTAGCGTGCATGAAGCCCTGGGTTCGATTCCTCAGCACCACATATATAGGAAAAGGCCAGAAGTGGCGCTGGGGCTCAAGTGGCAGAGTGCTGGTCTTGAGCAAAAAGAAGCCAGGGACAGTGCTCAGGCCCCGAGTCCAAGCCCCAGGACTGACAAAAAAAAAAAAAAAAAAGATGCCCCCCCCATCCAACGGGGTCCATGACCTCCCAGGGGCGCCATTACGGGTTTCCCTGGAGCCCCACTGCACTGCGCGGCGCGCTGCGTCGGAGCACAGCCCAGGCTCACCTTCCTCTCTGACCACAGGACAGGCCTCCACCGTCCTCCAGACAAACACGTACTCGCAGTCGTCCAGGAGCTGGAATGTGGGCGACCCCTGTCGAGAAAACAACAGCCTCAGAGCTTCCCGTCTTCTCACGTTAACAAGCAGTGACACGCACACGGTAACCACAGCTAGCACCCACTCCTCCTTCACCTCCAGGAGCCGCGCACACGGTACTTCTCAACACCTATGCCATGGAGGACAGAGGACATTGGAATCCCACCCCGGCGATGGCCACACACACGAAAACAAAGGCAAGCTCTAAAGCGCGCCGAGGACGCCAAGGTTACAGGAAGACGGGAGAAGAGTCAGCTGCTCGCAGACAGCACCCCCTGCGATTCAGACACGTACCCACGTCTGAGCACACTCGAACGTGATCCTGGTGGAATAGCGCTGGTTCCCACACTTGTCACCATTGACATACAGGATGCTCAGTGACCCGTTGGCGGTGGCCTGCGGGCTGATCTGCACGACGCCCAGATTCCAGCTGTTGTCTTCTGACACCAAGCAAGACCCCACTGCGCTACCTGGAGGAACGGAAGCTTGGGGTGAGGGGAGGGTGGGAGGAGAAGGCTGGCCTTGAGTGGACCACCCTCCAACAACCCCCCATCGTGAGGGACACGCAAGAGCACCCACCATGGCACCCGGGAATGTAAGGGAGAGGGTTGCAGACGCTCAGGTAGAAAGTGCGCTTCTTCCCGTCCACCGATGTGTCCACGGCAGTCCACGGCTTCCTGACTGTGCTCAGGGCGCTCAGGTCGTACTCATTCCCAGCGGGGTCTGGAACACAGAGACGGTGAGAAGCCCGCTACCCCCTCCCCCCCAGGACAGGCTGCTGAGGGGCGGGCGCAGCACCTCACCGCGGCAGAGATGCACACGTCCCTCTCCACCGCCCTCCCCCAACCCCCCCCAGGAGGGGACACGGCCGAGGCTGCAGAGACAGGGCTCCGCTCGCTTCCCAGCCAGGGCCCAGGGAGCAGCCCAGGCGGAGCACTCGGGGACCAGCCAGGCGGAGCACTCGGCTCGCTTCCCGGGCAGCACTCAGGGACCCAGGCGGAGCACTCGGCTCGCTTCCCAGACAGCACTCAGGGACCCAGGCGGAGCACTCGGCTCGCTTCCCGCGCAGCACTCGGGGACCCAGGCGGAGCACTCGGCTCGCTTCCCAGTCAGCACTCGGGGACCCAGGTGGAGCACTCGGCTCGCTTCCCGCGCAGCACTCGGGGACCCAGGCGGAGCACTCGGCTCGCTTCCCGCGCAGCACTCGGAGTGCTCTCTCAGGCCCTTTCCTACTTCTCAGCCATGAAGCCCTGATGTCTGTGCGCCGGCCCCCCCTCGCCCTTTGGTTCTCTGTTCTGAAGCAGCGCCCCCTACTGCAATCTCTAGCCCACAACCATCCATGTTACGTCTATAGCTTCTCAGAGAAACATCACAACCCTAAACATCCTCTAAAAACCGTGATGCCAGGATTGTGTGGCCTAGAAAACACGCAAATACACACAGAGAAGCATGGCACGGTCCCACGTGCACACGTGTACATTCACAACATGTGTGTGTGTAACCGAGATGCACACTTGCCCGCAGAGACGCGTGTGTGCTATACGTACACCTACCCACCCCTCTCCACCGTTTCCTGTCCGCTCCTTCCCAGACTCACCGGTGACCTGGCAATCCACCAGAGAAGGCACGCAGGCCAAGGCAGTTTCGAACTCGAAGTACGTGTGGCGGATGCCGCGGGCGGAGTCGATGTCCTGATGCAGGAACTTGGCGGTTCCCGGGTACAGGTCGTCGTTGCAAATGAAGCGGATGATGAAAGCAGTGCCTGCGGGGCGAGGCAGGGACGGGGCAGGCGAGTCACCCGGCGGCCCACGGGCTCACCGCAGGGAGCACGTCCCCGCCGCCTCGCACCCGGGGCCCACGCCAGCTCACTGCACACAGCGGAGGACGGCCTCGTTCCCACTCACCACACCAAACAGCTGTGAGGGGGAAAGGAAAGGCCCAGCCGGTGCAGAGCCGAGCCGAGCGGGGGCGGAGCAGAGGGGGCAGAGCAGAGGGGGCGGGGGGGGGGGGCGGGGAGCGCGGGTCTCGGGCAGGGCCGGGGTTCTGAACGGCTCTCTGCTGTTGCAGAAACCAGGCGCAGGACAGGTACGCCAGGTGGGCAGAGCGTGGGAGAGGACGTCAGAGCCCCACAGTGGCCGAGGCCCTGTGGGAGGGACGGGGGGGAGGGGACGGCCTCGACGTCGGGTGTGACAGCGCGTCCCCGCGGGGCTCTGTCTGATCTGCCGTTGACGAGTATGACGGCCTGCTACCTTCTGCACTGCTCCGTGAGGAGGGGACGAAGGCGGAAGAGCCAGGGCGAAGCTGCTACGGCGAGCTGGGCGCACAGGGCGGAGGCCACAGGAAGCGGCGCCGCTCTCCCTCAGTGTGCAAACCCCAGGCCCACGCCGGGGTCCTCTTAAACTGCGCACTCCTTATAAACGCAATTTGTCTGTTTTCAATTGTTACTCAGTAGCCACGGTTATGGAATAGACCAGTGTATCTCAAGGAAATACATGCAGGGATTAAAGCAGGGTGACCACTGCCCCGATCACCTCAGACCTAAGTTGTACCTTACCTCCCCTGCAATGTGCACCTTGTTGCTGTCGATTCCTAATGTACTACACATAGAACGCTGTTCCTACATATAGAACACTGTTCCTCCCCCGCTACGGGGATGGCTCAAGTGCTTAGCAATCACTAGTCCCTGATATCACCAAAAATAAAGAAATACAGCAAAACACCACTTATTTCTCAGCCAGCCAGGTGTGGTGGCTCACGGCTGTAATCCCAGCTATTCAGGAAGCAGAGACTGGGAGGACCACAGTTCAAGGCCAGCCCAGGCACTAAAGCTAGCAAGACTCCATTGCAAAGAGAAGTAGCAGAGGACCAGCGTGGAGTAGAAAAAGCCATGCAGGAGCGTGAGGCCCTGAGTTCAAGCCTCGGGACCAGTGCACACACACAAGAATACTGGGGCCTGTTAGCTGCACGTGGCCCCGTTGTACTCACCTCTGTCCATGGGGGCAGACCCTTTGTAGGTGAGCGTTAGGAAGCCCTCAGTGGAGAGCTGGAGGCTTTTCTCAAACCCAACTGGCCTTTCCGGCTTCAGGTTCTTTAGGTCTTCTGTCTGGGTCTCGGCCTCACAGCCAAAGGCTGGCTTTCCCCCAACAGTCCCGCAGACAGGCATGGCGCCGCAGACATTGAACTGGCGGCCAGAGGGCGAGAAGCACACAGGTGCATGTAAGTGCCATGACTTACCGCCGACACAGTAACCTAATGCTACCGCTCAATTAGAACACTCCAAGCCTGGTGAACTCAGTTATAGTTAGCAGAAGAAAGACAAAAATGTAAGCTAGTCCAAACAGCAGCAGTACCCAGAAATTTCCTCTAGATTCAGTACTCCAGCATTTGTGCGTGTTGTGTGCGCGCGTGTGTGCGTGCATCTGTATATCACAAGTGTGTATGACACATTTAGTGCCCACAAGGCCCTAAGTTCCAACCCCAGGACCAGTGCCATGGGATCGGAAACAAGATTCCCGCCCCCCGCCCCCCTTTCCTTCTAAATCTTGCCTGTCCGTTGATGACAGAGCCGGGAGAAGCCGGGGCTACAGCCTGCCATCTTGTGGGCTCTAGACTGCCCAGCCATCTGCACACACTGAAAGGAGGTGTCTCACCCTCAGCCCTAGCAGCCTGGGGGGCCCCCGGGGGGGGAGGGGGTGCTGGGCCTGACAGACAGGGAGGGAGCCGCCTGACTGCTCTTCCAATCAACTGCTTCCACCTTTGCTACGCACTGTCACTCTGCACCATCTATAACCGAGAACTGTGTGCACCAGACAGGACACCTCTCTGGTCTTTTCTAGAATGTCCTCTATAGGTCTTTTTGTGATGATCCTCGATAGCCTCTTCTCTAGAGGTCCCACCTGTGCCTCTCGTGCAGTACTGCGGGCAGCTAAATAATTTTCCTGGGGGGGGGGGTGGGGAGGAGGACCACTGTCTGCCTTCTGCCTGTGAGGTTTGACCTACAGCCCTCCTCTACAATGATTTACTCCAAGATGCTCTCATCGCCAACTTCCTGTACCCTGTACTTGGGTTTTAATTCCACTGTTTAATTCAAGTCAAAATCAAGATGCTTAGGAGTCTTCTCCAGGACTGGCGGTGCCCCGTGGCCCGAGTGGCAGAGCGGAGGCCCGCAGAGCCCCTCTGCACCTGGCTTTCAGTTTCCTCCAGACTCATCTTTAAACCTCAGTCTTCTCAACTTCAGCCTCACAAGTAGCTGGGATCACAGCGGAGTCACCCGCTCTCTGCTCAGGCAGTCTCCCGTTTACAAGGTGATCTAGTCACCGTTTTCTCCTGCAACATCACTTGAAGGGCCTGCTAAATCAGACTGCTGGTCTAGCTCAGAGCTGCTGACCTGTCAAGTCTGGAGTGAACCCAGGAATCTGCATTCCTAACCAGGTCCCTAGTGATGGGCTTCTCCCTTGCTCTGGGGACAGACACAGAGCTGCAGGTCAGGAAGAACTGTACCGGGTGCTACAGCGGCAGAACGATGACGCTGTGGGTCACTGCGAGCCCCTCTGCGTGCCAGGGCCCTTGGTGATTCTCGAGGACAGCTGTCTGCCCACACCACCAGCTACCGTAACTCTGATTCAAACCCAAGTCGAAATTCACTGAATCCCACTCACCACAAAGGTCTTCCCAATGCCCGAGACTACGTATCCTTGGGAATTGTTGAGTGGGTTAAGATTAAACACGAATCCACTGTTGGGGTCCCTGATAGAACACGCCTGTAGGAAACAAAAGCAGGAAGGAAACGCATTCGATCAATTTCCACAGGAGCACAATAAGCACCCGGTGCCTCCAGAAACCTGTTGTGTTCAAGTGGAGCGGTGCTTCCACAGACTTGAAAAGCCGCTATCAGGCTGGGGCACAACAGAAATGCTAGAGCAGCCCAGTCCCCCTTCCTCGTACCACAAGAACCATGAAGTAAGAATCCCCATGCAGGCCCCCATGCCTGGCTGGGAAGGCAGGCGCCGGGGCAGGTGGAGCCGGGCTGGGGTGGAAACTTCAGACAACACCCATACCTGGTCTGTGTCTGTAATCATCTGAATGGGGCAGGCGGCCTCCGTGTTCCACAGGAAACTGACCACACACTCCCAGTTGAACGTGAATATGGGGTGGGTGTTCTGGAAGGTAAGTGCAAGTAAGGTAAGTGCAGAACCACCACCTACGCACTGAAATCCAGTCCAGTGCCAACAGTGGCTGAGATCTACCATCTAACTCAGCCGTGACAACCACACCTCTAGCATCTCCACTTGGGGCTCACCTATCTGGTAATTATTCAAAACACGTGGCCTAAATATAAACCCGGTGAAAACGGGACTGTGTCCAGGATGATTAATAAAAAGTTCTGAACACGGATTCCAGTGATGACTGTAGTAGAACACTGACAATGCGCTTAACGTGCTCCTGATAACCCCAAAATGACTAATTGCTCAATCTGTCCTATCCATTTTGACACAATGACAAACGAAAGTGCCTGGGTCTGCAGTCCCAAACCAGCCCCCCACCCCCGCCCCCGCCCCCCGCGGTGCCTCACCAGGCTTCCTCGGCCACAGACGAGGTGGATGCGGGTGCTGTAGGTGGTCAGCTGCCCGTCGCTGGTGGTGCAGGCCGAGCCGTTCACGTACTCCAGGAGGAGGCTGCCACTCTCCTCCACCACGGGGCCTGTCTTTGCCACTCCCAAGTTACTGATGGACACGGCTTCAGTCAAGGAGCCCTGCAACACAATGCGCCGGGCTTGCCTGCAAACAGCTGACTGCACCCCTGACAAACTATTCCTTACGGCAGCCACGGCCTGTGACGTCACTCCAACCGGAGTCACAGAATCGCGAAACCACTGCTGCTAGGGGACCCATGGGAGTCCCAGGGGAGCCCCAAGGAGCCCTCCTGGTTCACAGATGGACTACACATGGTTCTGACCACAGGAGGTAAAAGAAATTACTCCAAAAAAAAAATCAGCCGGGTGCTGGTGGCTCACACCTGTAATCCTAGCTACTCAGGGGACTGAGACCTGAGGACTGCGGTTCAAAGCCAGCTTAGGCAGAAGTCCATGAGACTCTTATCTCCATTAAACCACCAGAAAACTGGAAATGGCACTGGCTCAAGTGGTAGACCGCTAGCCTTGAGCTGAAGAGCTTGGGGACTGTGCCCTGGCCTAGAGAGTTCAAGAGCAATAACCAACAAAACAAAAAAAATCAAATGTGCCAAGTATTCTTAGGAGAGGAACACAAAGGTCTAATGCTCATGTGCACCTGATTGCATAAAATAATATGTACCAAAATAAACTCCAAGAAATAAAATTTTTTTTTCCTGTTGCTTCTTTTGCTTTCTTTTTGTCTCATTTGTTCATGTGTCTGTCTTTGGGAGGGTAAGGGGGGACACAGAAATCAAGGGACAAAGGGTAAACAAGTGCAACAGCGATACTCACTGGACACCATGTTGAAGACGAACTATACAACTTGTGGGTGGGGATGGGAGGGAAAAACAGAAAGCAAAGGAAGGGGTGACAGTGTCCAAAAAGAAATGTACTGTAGGGCTGGGATTATGGCCTAGTGGCAAGAGTGCTTGCCTCCTATACATGAAAGCTCTCGGTTCGATTCCCCAGCACCACATATACAGAAAATGGCCAGAGGGGGCGCTGTGGCTCAAGTGGCAGAGTGCTAGCCTTGAGCAAGAAGAGGCCAGGGGCAGTGCTCAGGCCCTGAGTCCAAGGCCCAGGACTGGCAAAAAAACAAAACAAAACAAGAAATGTGCTGTAACTGTAACCCTTCTGGCACATCACCTTTATAATGACAATAAACAAATGAAAAAGAAATTTGTTCAAGACCCCCAAATTTAAAATTCCTATGTTTGTTATACAAGTCAGTTATGGGCAGACACTCTTGTCAGTTCCACATTATCACCAGTTGTGCTGAAATTGTAGGATTGCTGAGTTTCCCTGTTAATTTGTAAAAAAAAATCTGTTTGCTCTCTCTCATGGACACACACACACACACACACACACACACACACACACACACAGGAGTTATGGTAAATCTCCCAAGCCAAGAAAGTCACACAACACACTTAATACCATAAAGGTTTAGATACGTGGAATCAAAGGGTGTGTTTGGCAGATGTTGAGTGCCATTGTAGGAAAACGGAATCAAGGATCTGCTCTATTTGAGACAGGGAGCAGCAGGAAGCAAGATCTAGGTTTGATGAGCAGTGCTGAGGCGTGCAGCAGCGAGCCTGTGCAAATCATGTAGCCAGCTTCATGCAGGTGGAGCGATGACTGGTCGGACACACATACAGCGAGTACAGGTAAATCTGAACAATTCAGAATTCTGAGCTTCTCACCCTGAGAGCACTCATGGGTTTTCCTCAACAGCTATCTCCTATCCAGAGACGCACGGGTCATGTAACGTATAGTCTGGTAGAAACGTCCTATGAAGTGATCACTGATGTTTTTTATGGAACACTGAACCACTGCTCCCAAACAAACTATGTAATACATACACAGAGCTTATGCCAATTACAGTCTTAAACCCACGCTAGAAGATTCCTTCTCTATTTTGTACAAGGGAAACGAGGCTGAGAAGTGACTCGCCTGAGACTAGGCCACCAACAGATGCCTGAACTTTGGACTCAGACGCTAACGGGACCCCAGAGTGCCAGAACTTCTTGAAGCACCCACCCTGCCCCATCCATTTCTGTACGAGACAGAACATGATCTGATTCCAGGGCAACCCGGTACGTGCATCCTGACCACTCTGGCTTTTCTTCAACCGCAGAAAATGTGAAGTCACTCTGCATATGCAAGAACAACCACGACAGCCTGCCTGTATGCACGGACGTAGAGTAGGCACTCAATAAGGATGGCTGCACCGTGAGGTCACTGGATGACACAGAGCACATGCACAGACAGACGACACCCGCACTGAGACAGCAATCCACAACCAGAGTGAGCCATTCTCGTGTGTCAAGACAAGTACATTCCTGGCACTCATTTTTACAGAAGCCAACTGCGGAGCACATGTGCACCTTTTAAGAATCACCATGATCGGCACCATAAGGACGTTGGCAAAGTTCTGGCCATCACTGTCATCAGCCAGATGATGAGGTGCACATAGCTCAGCACCCCAGACAGCATTCATACTCAAAGCTAGCTCATCCACAGTACCTCTTCCAACCCAGTCTTCCCTAGGAATCCACAAGAGCTTGGGAAAGCAAACGCTTTTCTACCCCTATGTGCCACATCACTCACAGATAAACCTGGACTGACATAATTAGTGAGAACTTCTGCTTCTTAAAGTGGCTGGCACTGTGGGATTTCCTTACACCCTAAATCTGAACAGATTCCAGTGTGATCAGCGCAGAGGCCCTGCGCTCGGAGGGGTTGGGGTTACGAAGCCGTGTCTCGGGAAGCAAGAAGCGACGCTGAGCAGACTAACCTGGTCGTTTTCATACTTCATCTGGCAAGCCGACGCGTACCGATCGCAGCCCCGCACGGGGTTGAGGGGCCGACACACGTTTATGTAATACTTCCTCCATGTGACGTGTTCCCGCGAGTTGTCCATGGCATACCAGTTCCCACCACGGCTGCCTTCAGACTTCACCAGACTGAAATGCCAAGCAGAGTCTGCCTTTAACCTCTCACACCGGGAACTAGTAGTTACAGAGTTAAACGGAAGGCCGATGGTATTGCCCTTCACGCACCCTCCCACCTTGCACCAAGCCATGGTTTGAAATGATCAAGGTACAGAATAGTTGCTATCACAAAAGCTGCCACACCAGGCCTGTGATTCCTTCTGCGTCCATCTCCCCATCCTAACCCAGCTCTCCCAGCACCAATGCAACCTCCTTCGGCATCAGCCCAACCATGTGCTCACCACAGCACACCAAGGACCAGCACCAGCTGACTCTGCTCACCTAGAGAGATCATACTGCTCCATCGTGGAGGGGTCAGTCACCACACACTCCAGGGGCTCCTCCGGGCAGGCGTAACTGGTATACCAGCGGAAGTTGTAGGTGGAATTGTCCTCTTCCTAACAGTGACAAGGAAGGAACAGGAACAGATGGAGCTAGTTAGTGTAGATCTGGAGCACCCCTCGGAGGCCCCCATGGTGACGTCTTGGTCAGCTCAGCGCTGCGGGGAAGTGGTGGAGCTTGTGGGAGGTGGAGCAGAGGTGAGAGTTCTTCAGTCACTGGGGATGCACGCCAAAGCAAAGTGTGCAAGCCGACCGAGCCCCTTCCCAGCTCTCTGTGGGAGTTCCTGGCTGAGAAGTGAGCAGTTTCCCTCCATCACAGGCTGTCATGGTATACTGCCTCCCCAGAGGCCCCAGACAACAGAGCCAGCCAATCACAGAATGGAATCGCCTCCCCAGAGGCCCCAGACAACAGAGCCAGCCAATCACAGAATGGAATCGCCTCCCCAGAGGCCCCAGACAACAGAGCCAGCCAATCACAGAATGGAACCACCAAGTACTCATTGCCTCAAACCAAAGTATTACAAATAAAATAGTGGCAGAGGGCTAACACAGAGCAGAGAGAAAGGGAAACTGCTCAAAACAAAAAACAACAAGCAAAAAACAAGCAGCATTCAAAAAATAACAAAGATGTCACTTAGATGAGAACTGCTTGAGAGAAGGTTTTCTTTGTCCATTTCCTCTCACTATATTGAAAACAAATTACAATGGAAACGTGGTCTTGATTAGGTGGAAATAAAAGATGATTTTTTTAATGCGTTTATTTTATGCCCACTGTCAACAGGTCTGTGTAATACCACAGAGGTGTGCAGCCCTTTAAATGAACAGTATAACAGTAACAAATGAGCAATGCACATGCACCCTTCAAAACTAAAAGGAGTGAGGCAATCATTTGGCAAAAAAAAAAAAAAAAAAAAATCAGACGAATCATAGCTCTGCTTCTAAAGGCTCTATAACAAGCCTGTCTACCCTCAGATAATACCGTGTTGTCCCATCCCTACCTGATATTCGGGAAAGCCCACTCCAGCATCACGGTCGCAAAGGAAAGTGATGAGCGTGGCTCTCGGTGTATGTTTTTCGTTGTTATAGGGGGTGCCGTCCTTGTAGTTCAACTGGATCATCCCATCGTAGTACGAAAGCTTAGCATTGCTCATCCCCAAGTTCCAAACTTTCCTATCACTGAAATAAACATATAGAGGTCGCTCAGAAAATCCCCAATGAGAAGGTCTCCAAGGGTACATGTGGAGAGAAGAGCCAGGAAGGTGGGGGGTCATGGGGATGCACTCAGTCATGGCCAAGACCTGGAGCTACACCCACAGGGATCCCACAGAAAGATCTTTCACTGCAGGGTAGGAGGGCTTTCTGCACTTGCCACCAGGACCCAAGTCTACGCTGGCTTCAAGAAGAACTCACCTAATTAAACTAATGCTACACAGACTGAACGAATACATAAACTCTCAAGAACTGAAAAGCACAAAAGACAGAAGGGGAGACTCCCCCCCCCCCCCAATCCCACCTCTCTACCTAGCATGTGGCTTGCTTCTTCTCCAGGGGGGTTAGCTCCTGGCATCCTGAAATTTTCTGGCCAGGTCTTTTCAGTGTTAGCCATGAGGTTAGGAGAGGATAGCTCTACCCCTGAATGAAACACATGCTAATGCCAGCACAACACGTGGAAGACCAAACTCACAGTGAGAAGTCACTTGCCTTTTGGCTACCTGGCAGGCCCCGGAGCCTGACTGACACAACTCCACAGACACCGCGCCACAAACATTTATATAGAAGTCATATTTGTCGGTGTCAACTTTGTAGGCACCATTTTTCTTTGTGAGAGGTGACAAATCAAAAGAAAATCCTAAGAATAAAAATAGCACAAGAATATAAGGCCAGTCAAAACACAGTCAATTCCTGGGGCAGGAGTCCACTGACAAGGAAAAAGATGACAATCCCCACACACACACACAATGACTAGCATTTCCCCTGAAGACGAAGTCCACACCACCTGCATTACTGCATTAACCTGCAACCCTACTCCAAGGCCATAACTACAGGTCATATCAACTTCCCATGTGTGTAAGTCAGGTGAGCACTGACCACCAGACTTCTTGTAAAGGCTAAGTAAGTTTCTTGGCTAAGAGCCAGAGCCTTTCAAACATGAGTCCAAACCTTTGTGTCATGTTCTGGCATGTCCAATTACACATGCATTGAACATGGGATCATCTTTAACAGCCCCACACCATAAACACTGGTGCTTAGAATTTAGTTAAAGGGCATTAATAGAATTCT
The DNA here is from genome assembly GCF_023159225.1 of Perognathus longimembris pacificus. Lineage (NCBI taxonomy): Eukaryota > Metazoa > Chordata > Mammalia > Rodentia > Heteromyidae > Perognathus > Perognathus longimembris. The sequence continues at coordinate 68,278,566 of NC_063169.1, read as the reverse complement.
GAATCTCTAATGCGCTCGCAAGCCTCACTAGACCGCAAAGGCACTCCTCAGACACCCACCTGCCTGGGCGTCGAAGACCGTGCAGTTCTCGCCTTCTGTCCTCGACAGCACACACGCAGCAGCGGTGTGCCACTCGAACTCATAGAAGCAACCACTGTCCCCGGAAGTTCTCAACACTGGAGCACTTTCTAGATCACCTGTCGACAAGGGGGGAAGGGCAGTCACTAGGTCTGTTCTGAAAACCTCCCCTTACACTTGCTCAGTTAAACACATCCTTGTGAGGATGGCAGGAACAAGGTGTGACAGGTGAAGTGTTATTCTGTGGGCTCAGGGGACAGGAGGCACCCGGAGCGGCTGGCTTCACATACAGAAGGCAGATGGCTGCCACCGTGGGAGGCTGGAGGGCTGGGGGTGTTTAATAGGTACCAAGTGCCAATCAGGAAAGATAAGTTATAGAAAGGCATGATGGAGGTGGCTACGAAGAAAGGGGAGAAGGTCCTTAAAGCCACCACACCGCACCCTTGAGAACGACCAACAGGGCAAGTCTTCTGTTATGCATACTTTCCCACCGTTTTAAAAAGCAATTAAAATGGTAACTGTAATGCTATGTACACTTAACCACAATACAACAAACAAATAAAAATAGTGCTAACCTTTGGCTTCTCCTACAGCTGGGAATTTATTCAAAGGAAATAGTACAGTGGGAGGTGGAGAGAGGATATGCGGTTAGAAGTCCCAATCCTGGAAACGTTACCAATCCAACAACATGGAAAACACTTAAACACAGTGAAGCCATGCCGCGTCAACAAGAGATCCTGACAAACTGGAAACAGAACTGTGCGGCACAGTGCTCAGGAAATGTAAGGTTTTAAGGAGTATTGACCTTAACCTTGACCCAGCAGACACAAGGGTGCTGTGTCTCTAAATGAAGGTGAAAGTGAGCACAGGGGTAAAACCATGGCTAACATTTAAGACCATGTATAATCTCCCTGCATGACTGATTCTCAATCAGTCGGAAGAACAGGCCACCATCCATGAGACACGTGACTTGCTTGGTAAAGGGTAACTCCCTGCTGATTCCATAGGCTTTCTCCATTTCATTTGTGGGCAAAAATCCGACTGGTGTGCCTCCGGTCCCCAAAAGGCCCAGTGCAGTCAGAGAGAGCCCTGTGCAGATTCGAGAGAAGCCGAGACACAGAAAGCAGCAGCAGCCCCACGCGTCGGGTGGAAGTCACCATCACACCGCGTTGTTCCACCTTAACATTTACCTGGCTTGCACATGAGCGTGATGTTGGTTGTTATTTTTTTGCCACCAGCACAGTCATCACCATCTGAATAGGAGAGCTGAATGTTTCCTTTCTCTTTTGTAGGAGAAGAGACAAATTTTCCCAGATTTTTGCTTCCGGTCTTATCTGGAAAAAGAAACAAAGGAAGGAGGAGGGTGGTGGAGATGGAAGGCTCAGTGAAAAAATCATCGTGGTGGACATGGACAACGAATCAAAAATCAGTCCCAACCCAGCAAGCAGGTGCACCATGGCTCACTCCCCGCTCCAGCCCACCAAAGCTGGCTGAAGGGAAGGAGTCTTTCTTGAGTGGCAAGGCTGAGTGGGAACAGTGACAGAAGAACTCCAAGGACATCTGAGGCGCCATGTGTAAAGGAACACTGTGCCTATGTCTGCGCCTTGGCTACAAAGGCCTTAGGAGAGCACAACAAAGGCTGGGCTGTATTCTTGGTGAAGCACAAACTCACTAAACCTGTCTGGCAATCCACACTGATAGCCACTAAACTATTAATTCAGTTGCTCTCAAAATTCTCTTCTCCAGTTCTTCTTAACACATACCATACCTGTACCTGCTTTGAAAGACATACCACTGGTTCTAAACACAAGAGGTAATTTCTCTTTTTTTTTTTTTCTTTTTGCCAGTCCTGGGGCTTGGACTCAGGGCCTGAGCACTGTCCCTGGCTTCTTTTTGCTCAAGGCTAGCACTCTGCCACTTGAGCCACAGCGCCATTTCTGGCCGTTTTCTGTGTATGTGGTGCTGGGGAATCAAACCCAGGGCTTCAGGTATACCAGGCAAGCAATCTTGCCACTAGGCCATATAAGATGATGCTAAGTGAAATGAACTCCATGTTATGGAAACGACTGTTATATCACTGTTGTAATTACTTTCAACATGCCATGTGAAACCGTAGCTTCTATTGTTGATGATCCTCTTGTATCCCCTCCCTTGTACCCGCACTATCTCTGTATCTTATCTGAGTACATTGGATACCGTATATACTGGTATTAGAACTAGGAAACTGAAAGGGAATACCAAAATGGAGAGACACAGGATAAAAAGACCAACAACTACAAAAGCAATACTTGCAAAACTGTTTGGTGTAAACCAACTGAACATCTCATGGCGGGGGAGGGAAAGGGGGAAGGGAGAGAGAAAGGGGAGAGAGGAGGGGGGGAATGAGGGGGGAGGTAACAAACAGTACAAGAAATGTATCCAATGCCTAACGTGTGAAACTGTAACCTCTCTGTACATCACTCTGACCAAAAAAAAAAAAAAGAAAAGAGGTAATTTCTCAAACCCATCAGAGCCTCATAGCTCTTTCTCACATTTCTAGTAGATTCTCGTTGCTCTCACCACCTGGCATTTTCAGGGTGATGAACGACAAAGCCACTGAACCTCTCTCAGATTGAGCTGCCTCTGTGTGACAGCGACAGGACCAACACAACGACATAGCTTCTGCTAAAAACTAACTTTTCACACAAGCACCGGCAGCTGGCCGATTATCTGCCAGCATGGTTCTTTCTGTTCCCAGATAGGGCCTAGGCCAACATCAGAGGGCTCCGGCCAACCTTAGGGTCACAGAAGACACGCAGCAGCCATCGACCACGTGTGTGAATCCAGGAAGAGGCGGCCGAGGAGCGCAGGGGGGCTCCGTCGGTCACTGGCCTCCCCCACCTCGGGTCATTCCCATCTCCCCCCAGCTCACCTACGGCACACACGGCAGCATCTTCAGGACAGCTCCTGGCCCGGCCCTCCTGCAGCACGCGGTGACAGACATTAATGAAAAAAGACTTCTTCTCTGTCTCTGGCTGGCTCCCATCCACAGCCTCCCAGTTCTGTTCTGATTCTGCAATCAGAAATAAAAGCTTCCTTCACAGTGAGTTCTTTTCCTGTGGGTCAAACTCTATGAGGCGACTGAGCCAAAGGTCCTGAGCCCTCGGTCAGGAAATCCTGGCACCCTCGTTCCTGAAGCCTGGGAGGGCTGAAGACAGTGACCAAGTCCCGGCCTTGGAAACAGGAACCAGCCTTGATCTGAAATGTCTTTTTTTTCTTTTTAATTGTACATGTGATATACAGAGGGTTTCCAGTTACATAAGGAAATGAGTACATTTCTTGTCAAAATTGTTACTCCCTCCCTCATTTTTCTACCACTTTCCCTTCCCCGGCTGAAACATCTTAAGAACATACTTATTACGTGTCCCAAACCCTACAGCATGAAATCAGAGACTAAAAGCCAATCCCTATTTTCACACAGTAGAACGCCACGCCAGTGACAATATACTGAGCTTCAGGTCCAGCCAGGGCCTGTGCTGAGAAACCTATGGCTTCTGACGCACATGCCAGCAGTGAGCAGGACACAGGCTTAGAGCCACAGAAGGTAAGCAAGGCGAGTAGGGCACAAGGCCAAGGCCCACCAGGAAGAACAGAGGCTGACCGGTATCAGGAGAGCACACCCTGCAGGCTAAGGATGTAAAGGCAAAGCAAGGAATGCTACACCAGCATAGTTGCCATCCCACAAACAGCTATGGGTGGCCAGATTGGAGCTATGTACAGAGATCTAAAGGGACATTCTCATTTGAGCACCTCTGCAGGGAAGGCATTTAGAAGGCAAAACCCCACAGCTGGCCACTGCCGACCCAGTGCACTGGGGAGAAGCTACTCCCATGCCAAAAGCCTAAAGAAATCCCGCAGGGCAGTTTGGGCACCAACAGCTCCCCCTAAGTGCTGAACAAGATCCGGCTGGAGTGGGCTTGGGCTGTCAAGTCCCAAAGCCGAACTTTCTATGCAGCAGAAAAGGACTTCGCGCCTCGCCTGCCTCACGGCATATTTTGGTCCAATCCTCCAGATTCCTTGAGAAGAGTGTGCAAAGTGGGCAAAAGGACCGCTGCACCCCTCCCGGACTCTAAGCTGGGTCTTGCACACCACGAGCTAGAGGTGTAGTTCAAAGACGGAGCGTGCCTGTGCGTGGTGTTCCTGAGGCCCTGCTGTGACACTACCGTTGAACGCTACTGTTCAAATGCCGACAGCATTCCGCTTCCTGCAAGACACTCAAGCCCCGAGAACAGAAAATGGGCACCGGGCAAACTCAGCGGAACACAGCACCGCGAGGCTTCAACCAGGGCTCTGATCTGAGATTTGAGCTCTTTCCACGCTGCAGAAATCAGTATCTTTGGGAGCCCACGGGCACAGAACTCAGCCTTGGACGCTAGGGGTTCGATTACTAGTGCACAGAACATTTACTGCGGAGGCAACCCGTGAACACGGCATTACAGTAGAGCACTTGTGCCCTGTGTTCGAGGAAGGTTCTTCATCCCACCACACAAGAGGAATTCCTCTAACACTGTACTTTTATTTTTTTTCCAAAACAGGGAAGACACGCCTCAACTCCTAATGACTGACTCATATCCCATTCTCTCTCCAGACCCAGCACAGACCCAGTCTGCAGCTGCTGGGGAGCTAACGCCAGCAGTCCCTCGGCCACATCAGGAGACCTGGTACAATCTCTCTGCCACGGAACATGCACTCAGCAAGCTGGGCAGGTTCATCAGGAGTTGAGCCAGGCTGAGTGTGCATCCCGCCACAACCTGCAATCCTAGCTACTCAGAAGTCAGAAGGCTGAGATCTGAAGATCACAGTTCAAAGCCAGCCAGGGCAGAAAAGTCCACATGAGACTCTTAATTTCCAATTAACCACTCAAAAACCAGAAGTGGCATGCGTGGCTTGAGTGCTAGCCTTGAGCACAGACGCTCAAGGACAGTGCGCAGGCCCTGAGTTCAAGTCCCACGACCCACACCCAAAGTGCAGGGAGTGTCATACGAGTCCCGTTCCAGAGATGAGAAAGGGTCAGCGAGCCACAAGGGCAAGCACAAAGCCAAAAGCCACAAATTGAGAGCCAGTGCCCCTGGCCTCCACAGCCCTGTGCTGAGTGGAAATACCTCCGGAAGGCTACTGGAAGAACAGTGCTCTAAGTAAGTTCCCAAACACAAAGTACAAGAAACAATACACGGGAAGTTCTCATTAAACGCTAAGATGGACCATGGTAACTCAGCCAGAAAAGGATAATGTGGGTCTCAAATACAGTTCCTCCCAATGTGTGCTGTCATGAGAGAACAGAAAGAAGAGCCATGACACAATCGGACGGCATCTCAAACTAGTGACAGAGCTCTGGGAACTACTCAGGGGCAGCTGTCCTATGAACGCAGGGCAAGGGGCTCAAGCGGGGGGTGTTCCCAATACCTGAGTGGCGGGCCAGCACAGACAGGTCATAGCGCTTCTTCCCGTCACTGGCACCGCACAGGAGGTCTTCCTTCTCCTTGACGCAGGCGTACTGCGTGTCCCAGGTGAAGAAGTAGGTGCAGTCCACCTCCCCCGTGAAGACAGGGCCTCCTCTCCCTTCGTTCCCTGAACAATGTGAGAGGAAAAGAACTTCTGTGTGACTCAAACCAACGGACGGGCTGAGAAGCAAGGAAAGAAACAGAAGCTAGGGCCAATGCCATGTGTCCAGCGAACATCCGTGCTAAGAGATCCCAGAGACCCAGGATCCGGGGAGATTAGAGTGATTATCATTACACTCCAGACACCCACACATAACCCTGGCTTGCAAGCCTGCATCCCTTTCGCCTTGGTGAAGTGGCACTGTGCAGCCTCACAGAAAGCCGTCTGCGATGCACCAATGAGATGAACAGAGAACAAGGGGCACGTGGCCAACAGCAGCGCTGCGGCTCCAGCCTGCAAGAGGCTCGCCATGGTCCCGAGTGAGACCTGAGGTCCAGTTCCCAGAGTGTCTTGGACTAATATGATCGTGAGTAAGACTAAGTTTCCTGGGGCTCCGGCCTTCAACAGAGGAGAAAAGGACAGAGCTCTCTACAGCGACTCTAGCTGAAGTGTGCTAGCCTGCCACACCCATCCTGCCAGGCCACAGACACCTCTGGGTGCTACTGGTATACAGGTGCGACCTACCTGCTGGTGCATGTGACTGTAGTCACTGGGATCAGCAGCTGCTCCCCGCCTAATGGCCAGGGCAGGACAACAGCTCTTCTCCTCGTGGGCCTCCTCCCCAAAGCCAGGGTCCACAGGCAGATTCAAGCACAGCCTACTGCCTCAGAACCCACCCCACCCTCCCCCGCCACGGGGGCCACCGGCAGAGGACTCCCCATTTGGTTGTTTCCCCATCTTTGCCTGGACCTCCCCACCTATCCGTCTTCCTCCTCGGGGCTTGGTGTCCTGAGCTGTCTCATGTTCTAAGGAAAGAAGCAGTTTGTGTGCCAAGGGCTAAGTTCTAACTTCTACTCCACATTGCATTTCATAACTTTGCTGACAATGGCTAAGTGACACATTTCAACCACTCAACCACATCGTGGCCAGCTGGGCTACGACAGGCTGCAAAACTTAACACCTATCCGCGTATTATCCTCAAAGCACAATGGCATAAGGATGATGTTAGCCTCACCGTACGGATTTCAAGTGGTTAAATAACTCACCTGTGTTTCATGGCTAGAAAGGAGGGGGAGTCAAAATCAAGCCCTTACAGTCTGGCCCAAGCCCGAGCTCATAACCTCCCCATTGTAATCACAGCGCACAGCAGCCGCTCGCTGGGACGCGGGTGCTGCACCCGTGGAGCCCAAAGCCACCGCATCGCCAGCCACACACATGTCTTACTTTAGGTTGCAAACGAAAGAGAGAAAGGGAAGGGGAGGGAAGGAAGGGAGAGGGGGAGGGAGGGAGCGAGGAAGGGAGGGAGGGAGGGAGGGAGGGAGGGAGGGAGGGAGGGAGGGAGGGAGGGAGGGAGGGAGGGAGGGAGGGAAGGAGGGAGGGAGGGAGGGAGGGAGGGAGGGAGGGAGGGAGGGAGGGAGGGAGGGAGGGAGGGAGGGAGGGAGGGAAGGTGGGAGGAAGGGAGAGATATGCCCTGGCAGGAAGGTGAGAGGCATTCACCTCTGTTAGATCGGCCCTGGCTGGAGTTGTGCAGCAGAAATCAAGGCAGAAACTCTCCCAGCAAGCAGGACTGGACCTGCTCCCAAGACAAACACGCCGCAGAGGGCAATGGAAACAAGGTGTGTGTGCCGCGGGAGGAGTGAGAGCTAGCCACGAGATCTGACTCCAACAGAAAAATGCAGTCTAGGAAGTAGACACGGCCAGGTCCAGAGGGGGACAGCAGACTGCTTCATTCGGCATCCTACTTTCAAGAAAATGCATACACGTGCACATGTGCACACCTCAACACAAAGAACAGGGGCTGAGAACCAGCACGCGCTCACCTGCGGTCTTGTTGCACTCAAAGTTGATGACGCTCATCCGCTGAAAGCCGGAGCTGCACTCGTCGCCTCCGAAATATATCAAGGTGAGGTCTCCGTCGGAGTACCTAGATTGGCGTGCACATACGTACAAAGGCCATTAGTTGAGCCAAGATAGAAACTTGAAGTTTTACAAACTGCTGCGTGGACGCTTCTGCGTGCTGGCATGAAACGGCAAGCTCTCCTCAAGGCAGCGGGCAACTGCGGTAAACCAACATGAGTCCCGTGCCCGGCACCGTCATCCTTGCGCCGTGAGACGGGCTGACGGAGGGCGGGCAGCAGGGCGGGCAGCAGGAGGGCGCTCCCGCTCTCAGCCTGGGATCTCACACAGTAAACCAATGCCCAGGAACCGGGCAGCCCTTCTAGCAGCTGTCCAAAGCACCTCCTACCCCAAGGATTCTGGATGACAGGAACTCTTCACATACGCTGTGACGGGGAAATAACCAGTGAGGTCACAAGAGCTGCACTGAGGAGCTATGTTCGTGGGTAGCTAACAGGGCTTCAGGTTCTCAAAATGCCCAAAGAAAATAACAACTCGCAAACATAAGCTTTAAGATACGAGAACAGCCGGCGCTGGTGGCTCGTGCCTGTCATCCTAGCTATACCGAGGCTGAGGCCTGAGGATCGCAGGATTCAAAGCCAGCCCGGGCAGGCAAGTCCATGAGACTCTTATCTAAAATCAACCACCAGAAAACCCAAAGTGGTGCTGTGGCTCAAATAGTAGAGCACCAGCCTTGGGCTGAAGAGCTCAGGGACAGAGCCAGGCCCAGAGTTCAAGCCCCACAACCACCGCCACCACCACCACCAACAACAACAAAAAATACAAGAACATAAAGCACCAGCCATGCATGGAAAAAAACAAGCATGAGTGTCAGGCTCTGACTTTTTTTTAAGTCCCGCTACCAGCAACTAAATTAATAAATAGGCCAAGGTGGGGAAAAAAAATACAACAGTATGTCAACTACAAATAAATTTTGTACAACACAGTTCCCTACAAACAATAGACTCACAAAGTGAATGGTTCTAACAGCTGCATTCTTACAAAGCCAGGAAAAGCATGCCGCTGTTTGGGGACAAATGCCAGCCCGCCCTAGTCACACAGGAAGGCGTGCTGGCTGTCTCCGGCTTCCCCGCGCTCAGGGAGCGGAAGGAGGAACTGTGCACAGAGAGCGCGCGCGTCGGCGTTCACACACCGGAGGGTCTGGTTCTGGTGTCGCCCCGCTATTTTGACTTGAGTGGAATCAGCCTTCTTCACTTGGCACACCGCGGCCTCTTTGTTATTGCAGACCGGGGGATCGGCGTTGCCACAGACGCTCATATAAAACGTGTACTCCTTCCCGTCGGCGGCATAGGACCCTGCGGACAGAAGACGCGAGAGCGGTCAACGCGGACAGGCACACGCGGCGTCGCCAGGGCGAGCCCGGTCCCGAGCGTGCGGCGCAGAGGCGGGGGGGGGGGGGGGGGGGGGCCGGGGCGGGGGCGCACCTCTCTGGTGGGCGAGGGGCGTGAGGTCCACGGCCACGTCGTGCTGCGCGCTGCTCAGAAGGCAGCTCTGGCTCTCCAGGTAGTCCCGGTGGCAGGCGTACTCGGTGACCCACTCCACCTCGTAGCGGCAGTTGGACTTGGCAGTGAGCTTGGGGATGGTGCCCTGCGGCAGCCAGGCGAGAGGAGGGAAGGAGGAGCTCTACACCACACCCTCAACGCGCACGCGCAACGCTTCCGGAGCTCGTAGACGGCGCTACTGACTGGGCTTTTACATTTTTCTGTTCCTGGTTTTTGAATCTCGCTTGACACACTGATTAAATGACTTACAGTAACAATTGACTTTTACCTTTCTTAAAGCTCCTATCCTATTCAAAGTTTCTCCCCTATTTTAACTTTACATTTTTTCCATCTGCATTAGAATAGCTCCATTTACTTTCAACTCCCCTACAGAGCAACGCTCAAGCTCCAGCCAGCGCAGCTACACTGAGTCGAGGTCCTGGAGAATCACGACCTTGCAGGCAGCCGGAGGTAGCCTCTGCGGCCTTCTCCTGAACTGGGGCCTCCCCTATCCTCCGGGACTCACCCCAAAGGCTAGCACCAAAACGCCTGGCTGCAAAAGCAGCAAGATGGCAGAATGAAGGTTTATGATTTAAGGCGTCTTCACCCACAACAGCTTTATCCTGTTCTGTTTCGTGGTTTGTATAGATCTATGGAGTTGCTTTGGTTTTGTTTAGGTAGGGTTTTGTCAAGCAATCCCGACTGTCCTTCAGTTCTTGATGTCTTCAGAGTGCTAGGACTAAAGGTGTGTACCACCATGCCCAGGTGAACTGGTACCATGTGACTCCTGGCCAGTCTTGGAAAGGGGTCACAGATGTCTCCCATGTCCCCTTCTTTTCTTGGTCTGCCTCCTGCCCGGCACACCTGGTCAGCCAGCAGTGGTGGTACAGGCCTATAATCCCTAAGGCTGGACAACTGTGAGTTTGAGACCACCACGAGCACATAGTGAGACACAACACTGACTCAAACACACACACACACGCGTCAGTGTAGAGCAAGCAGCTCTCACAGTAAGCCCCAGAGAGCAAAGCTCTCCAGGAGGCCTGTCTCCTCTTCCCAGTGCAGGTCCCTCTGGAGTAGCCCCACCGCCCACACCCACCTGCCTGCCTGGAACACAGACGGGGCCACATGGCGACGCGGCCACCAGCCTGCGGGAAGCACTTACCTCCCTCCGCTCAGACGGGCACACAAACGTGATGGTCACGGCAGGGCTGTGGCCATCACAGAAGTCCGGCTGCCCCGGCCCTTCCTTCACGTAGCTCAGGACAAGCCTGCGGGGTCGCAAACACACGCAGAACGTTCAAATTACCATCCAAGCCCGAGGATTTAGCACCCGGGGAGGAGGCAGAGGAGGACAGAAGAAATGAACTCTAGAAGGTACAGCATACAACAACTTCCATGTCAGAAAGAAACTTAAAAGCAACCTATGGCTCAAAGGCAAATAAATGAAGTGAGCAGGGTATAAATGGGAAATACTTCAAAGACCGAGGGGAGCTGCTTGAGCATTCAAAGGAACGCTTTTATAAATGACTTCGCAACGCCAAGAGGGCACAGCTGAGCCGGCCAAGGTCGCTGCTGTCCGCGAGGCCACAGGCTGGTCATTAAACAGCCATTGTGTGCCAGCCAAAACGCTGGTTCACGGGCTGCAAGCGGCCGGCCCAGCACCCCGAGACCCCGGGCCAGGCCCCGCGGGGGAGCGCCAGCACGGGGCAGCGGGCCCAGCACCCCGAGACCCCGGGCCAGGCCCCGCCGGGGGAGCGCCAGCACGGGGCAGCGGGCCCAGCACCCCGAGACCCCGGGCCAGGCCCCGCCGGGGGAGCGCCAGCACGGGGCAGCGGGCCCAGCACCCCGAGTCCCCGGGCCAGGCCCCGCGGGGGAGCGCCAGCACGGGGCAGCGGGCCCAGCACCCCGAGACCCCGGGCCAGGCCCCGCGGGGGAGCGCCAGCACGGGGCAGCGAGCCCAGCACCCCGAGACCCCGGGCCAGGCCCCGCCGGGGAGCGCCAGCACGGGGCAGCAGGCCCTGCCCTGGCTGCGGATGCGCCCGGGGCCCCACACACCACGACACGAGCGCTAAAAATAGGTGAGATGCCTCGTGTGCACGCGCGGCTGCCCCGTGCCCCACATTTCTCTCGAGCCTCGGCAGCCTGCCCGGAGCTGAGTCACCGGCCTCACGGCCCACGGGCCCCAGACTGAGCAGTGACCGCGGGGACACGCGGGCTTCAGGGAGGCCTTGAGTAAAAGTGGGGTCAGACCAGGGGACTCTAACCCGGCAATTCCGGTGTCCCAACTTCTAAGAGGAGGACCAGAGCGCACACATGGTGGGGAGACCACGCGAGAGCACAAAAGAAGAAGGGAGACGAGACGGGGGACAGGCCACAGGAGGAAACCACGTGAGGAAATAGAGTTCTGTCCTTCAAGCCCCACGTGTGTGACATTGTCCCGTCAGCTTGAGCAAAGTAATACAGACACATACATAGGAAACTCCAGCGTTTTTAACTGAGGTCAGGCCTCGCTGTTCTCTGCAGACAAAACAGCGGCCTGCCTCGCACCTCAGTCCTCCGTCTCCCCTGCACACCACAGCTCCAGAACAGAGCCGGGCAAAACCAGGCACGCGAAAGGCCACAGAGCGGGGAGAAGAGGGAACCGGAGACCTCTGCTCCCAACGCAATCCTCTACACAGAACACAAAAACCATCCACTCACCGGCAGGGGCACAACACTGTCAAACGAGTGACCACTCTCCACTGGGAACCCGGGCGCTCCTTGTGCCCTGGAACCCTTGAAGGGCACGGTCTCCCTGGATGGCACCCGGCACACTGCCAGTCCTGACTCCAGCCCTCTTAGGGAGGACAGGACTGGTGGAGAGGAATGAGAACTTCGAGAAGCACCCTGAGGCGGTATTACCTCCTAAAGCAAACAGAGGCCTGGGGTGGGGCCTCCATATGCATTTATTGTCGCAGGCACCACAGGATCAGAAAGTGAGCAATAAGCAAACTCTGATGAGACTCAGCTGTCACCGATGATCTTCAAAGCACATGGGAAGGGTTGGGGATATGGCCTAGAAGCAAGAGTGTTCACCTTGTATACATGAGGCCCTAGGTTCGATTCCCCAGCACCACATATACAGAAAACGGCCAGAAGCGGCGCTGTGGCTCAAGTGGCAGAGTGCTAGCCTTGAGCAAAAAGAAGCCAGGGACAGTGCTCAGGCCCTGAGTCCAAGGCCCAGGACTGGCAAAAAAAGAAAAAAAAAAGCACATGGAAAGAAGCAAGTGCACAGACCTTCCCCAAGGTTTTCTCTACACGTCGGTTTAAACCGTTTTTATTAGCATGTACCAGTTATGCAATAGGCTTCACTGTACCATGTTCACACCTGCATAGAACGTATTTAAATCCTAGTCATACACAGGCTCCAGCTCCTGGCCATTTCCTTGTCCCTAAATCAGCCCCTTGTGGATTAAAAACGCAAGCCGCCGCAGAGGCCGACAACTGACCTGTCCCTGCTCACCAGCTTCAACCCGTCCTTGGGCTGGCCCACGTCGAAGCCCTGGCTTCCTCTCAGCAGGCAGGCGGCTGCGCCCGGGGGACAGGCGCGCAGCTGCAGGCTCAAGTCTCGGAGGGAGTCTGCAAGACATCACGGGGGACATTAGAGCAGAGGGGTCAGAAACAGGGAGGTCTGGGCTCTCCCAACACAAATGACTGCACAACCTCCACACCTGAGGCCCAGCTGAGCCCTTCACAGCGTGGCTGGAGAAAGGTGAAGACCTGCTCTGCCTGGCCATGAGGCCCCAGTGGACACATCATCTCCTTGCACGCGTGCGTGCATGCACACACACACACCCCTAGACCTTCTCTGACTTGGGTCTAGCCTGTCTTCCTCCCACTGTCTCCCTCCCTCCCTCTCATTCTTGTCTGGCTGTAGACTGGTGCAGTGGCCAACGCATGGTGTCCCAGGCTGGAGGAGAGAAGAGAGAAGACAGGGATACAGGAAGGCACCCGGAACATGCCAGACCTTTCAAACCGCGGCAGGCAGCGATGGCAAGTGCAGCAGTGTTTCTCCTACCCCTTACATCGGAACGTACAGGCTGACTGACGCACTCCGCATCTCCTCCTACCTGGCCATATGCTCCAAAAAAAGTACCAAGTGTGGTGCGATCCCGACCCTCAAAAAAAAGGCCCTGCCGCAGAAGTGGTGAAAGTCTCCTGGGGGTGAGGGGACAGCGCCTCTTCTGGGCTCTTCCCTTCCCAGGCTAAGGGAGGGGACGCCCTGCCAGCAAGCAGGGTGGCAAGCCTTTCACCCTCGGGCCCTGGCACACAGGGCAGAATCGGAGCCCCTCGCGAGGGGCCCCACGGTTCCCCTCCCAATGCCGCTGGGCCCAGGTCAGTGCCACGCTGGCTGCGCTCCCAAAGGCAGGCGCCTGCTCGCACCAGATGGACAGATGGACACACGGCCACACGGCCACACATCTGAACTGCCCATGAAAGCAGCAGGGCCACACTCGAGGCAGCTTTGGGGCAGGGGATGATAATACAAAATGAGGAGTAGGGGAGACCAACACTACTCTAAGAACCAATGCAGCTAATTCAACCAAAACCGCTACTAATGGGAAAGAAAAAACTAGTTTTCATAAGACAGCCTCACAGTGAACTCAGATAATCCTTAGAGGATAAAAGACCAGAAACCTAAATGTTTTCCAAATCGAAACAGCCTACTGTTTCAGAAGTCAATAATCCATGAGACCTCAACGTTATAACCAGCCTCAAGTGACTGACCCACTGAAAATGAGATGTAATCAGCCTTCCTTCAAAAGGACAAAGGGACCACAAAAAAAAAAATCTACGTGAAGTTCATCACTGGCTAGTTTGTGGAGCCGTGGTGGAGTCTGTTATCTTAATTGTTTAGAAATAACACAACAGAGGAACTGTGCAAAGAGAATCTTACAGGGCGGAACTTGGTTAGTCCACCTAATGAACAACATGGATGTCCAAACAGGAACATAGACGGGAGAGGAAGAAGGCGAGGCCCCTGGGCAGCCCACCGCGCTCACCTATGTCTCTACACACGTTGATGAACAGAGACGTGTCGGGATCCGAGTCATCCACCAGGTAGCCTCCGCTCAGCTTGATCAGCGGGTTTAGATCGTGCTTCTTCAACTCTGCGTCGAATGCATAGCACGGCACCTGGGGGGAGGGGAGGGAGCCTTCCTTCATCGCACACCTCGGGACTCGTGGTCACAGTGGCCTGAGGTCACTACCGCGCAACACGGAGTATTAAAAAGCGTCTCGGGTTCCACATTTAAAACGGGGACTCTGACCTCTCCCCCAAACGTGCTCTTACCCAGTGTTACCCACGTCAGCAAATGGGACAGTCACTCAATCAGGCGCTCAGAGAGAGACCCTTGTGAGCTCTGGCACAGCCGCACTGGCTGACCTGACGTGAAACCCCATCCCGGGCTCCCCTCTCTCCACCCCAGGACTGGCGCCCCGGTCCCCGTCCCCACACCTGCCCTGCGACTCTTTGGGCTGCTCCCCTGCTGCCGCTTTGCCACACCCCTGCCCCCCACCCCATCTCCACCACCCCAGGCTTCAGCCTTCACACCACCCCTGCTCCAAGTACCTTCCCAGCATGCAGAGAGCAGGGAGGAGGCCGGCATGTTCTCTCCCCGGCCGCCCTCCTCGCACCCCGCCCCCAGCCTCCCAGACCTCCCGCACGCAGCCCTGCCCTGGGACCTGGGTGCCGTGTGGCTCCTCCTTCACCTCCTCCAGGCCTCAGACTAAACGTCTCCCCTCACTCCGTGAGGCCTCTTGGTGGCCTTTCTCAGCCCTGCACTTCTTCACAGGACAGGCCAGGTAGTACGCAGCTGCTATCGGACCGGGACAGGGACAGAGCCCTAGTCAAAGCTGAGGACAATGCCAGGCACCGAGCCCGAGCTTGGCCGGAACCTTTTCTCAATCTCAGTGATGGCCATGTCGAGTGTCTATGAGCAAATGGCTTTTTTGCTTTTCAATGTTGAGGAGCGCGTCACAGTGCCGTGAGACCCTGTGCCTTCAAACTTCTGCCATCCTGACACAGAGCACTCAAGCCCAGAAGAAAGAAGGCTCTGCTCGCCAATGAGAAAGATCACCACGGATGGAATGACCTCAGTGAAGATACCCTAAGGAATGTTCCCTGCAACCATTTCAAAGTAGTTCCATGTATTACTTTCCGTGGAAAACTTCTCTAAAGTTTTATCTTTTGGACTGACACATGGCATAAGCCAGTCCAAAAGTTAACTGCTAAATATTTCACTTTCAAGTTGTTCTCACAAGGATGCTATCAAACCTTCCGGCAAGCTTGAGCCTACAGATCTTTTCCTCGGGCCTGATTCCAGAGCTTTCTCAGAGCTAAGGGGCCACTCAAACAACTTAACAGTTCTGCAGAGCGCCAGGAGCATGTAAACTCCAGCCCACGAAACCCATAAAGCCAGACGGGCCCCTCCCACCACCAGACAAGCTTCCGGGACGCAAAGGAGTCCCTGATAACGGAGGAGGTTGGACTCAGGCACACAGAGCCACTGCGCAGGCCACTCTCCCACAACAGGCAGGGAAAAGGGAGGTTATCACTGCAGGCTTGGTGGGGTGCAGTGGAAAGCAACCGTATGTGTCCCTGATCCCACAAATCTAAAGCTTGTCATCCACAGCAAAACCACAGGAGCCCGTTCACCCGTGAGGGGAATAATGAGTCAGCTGGCTGGCTGGTTAGGAAGAAGCCAAACACAAGCCTGAGAGAAAGGAGCCACTATGGCACGCGGCCAAGAAGGGAAGGTGGGAGCCACTCCGGAAAGAATCTGTTGCTTGGGTTCTAGCTCTGTGTAAGGATTCCAGGTAGGGGTGTCCATGCCCCCACCGCTGGCCATGTCACTGCAGGCTAGGAGAGAAGAGACCCCAACAGTGCTCCACAGAACTAGAGTGGGGGGGGGGGCAAATACCAGCCCAGGAGGCCAGAGGAAGGCCTCCTACCTCCTGCCCCACCACACAGGGCAATAGAGACATTCATCAGCCTGGAGGAGGTGACTGTCCCCATGCTGTGTTAACGTGGATGCCGCTCTACTTCTCACCAGACTCCAGCAAGAGCATAAGCATGCCAGTCACACGTACGCACGCCAAAGACACGCGTATACAGTATTTTCAAGAGACAATGATGAGCCAATCACCGGTGGCTCACTCCTGTAACCCTAGATACTCAAGAAACCCAGAAAACTGCAATTTGTGAGATTCCAGCTCCAAAACAATCAGCAAAAAAAGCAGGCTGAAGACATGGTTTAGGTCGTAAAGTTCCAGCTGTGCGCAAGCGCACACCAAGTTAGCGTGAAGTCCTGAGTTCAAATCCCAGTACCAAAAAAAAAAAAAAGCAACAATTATGATTGAACTCTCCCCAGAATCCACTGGACAGCACAGCTGTCATTGAAAATGGCACTGTCTAGAACTACCATGATCTCTGTCCATCATTCTAAATTGGGCACGGAGAAACAGGGCAAAGAAGACAAAGGAATGTACGGAGAAGAAAAACATTTGGCGCTAAGCCAATTGAGATTCTGGAGGTATTTCAGGGGATGAGGGGAATTTTCCAAGTACATAAAGCATTGAATACATTTTTCTGAACCGATCCTACTGATGCCTGCCTACACAGTGCCAACAGCGACAGCCCACGTGCCCCGTCACTGTAGGCGCTCTGGTCTTTTCCCTCTAGCAACTCTCCCCAGGGGAGAGGGAAATTGTAAATACAGCTGGGCTGGGGCCCCAGAAAGCAAGAACCAACTCAAAACTTGATAGTCACAATGGGTTCAGCTAATAAAAACAGCATGGGAAAAGAGACATCTAAAGAGGCAGTAACCGAGAAGGAGCTGCTCACACCTCTCCTGCTTCTTCAGATGGGTTTCTAAGAGAAATCGAAACAAACACAGACGCTGGCTGCCTGCTCCTGTCCCGAAGACCTCTCAGCACACTGGCCACACGTAGCTATCAAAGCCATACGGAAAAGACTTCAGGCTCAGCGAGACACACAAGTGTCCGTCACGTATGCCTGCGTGTTTATAGTCCTGTAAAAACGTAAGCACCCTTCTCTGGGAGTTCTTATAGAAAACAAGTTGCCACTTGTTTCTTCTGGAAAGCACTGTTTCCCAAGTAGTGGAAGGCACCACTGTCACTTTATTATTTATTTGCCAGTCCTGGGCCTTGGACTCAGGGCCTGAGCACTGTCCCTGGTTTCCTTTTGCTCAAGGCTAGCACTCTGCCACTTGAGCCACAGTACCACTTCTGGCCGTTTTCTGTATATGTGGTGCTGGGGAATCGAACCCAGGGCTTCATGTATACGAGGCAAGCTCTCTTGCCACTAGGCCATATTCCCAGCCCGCCACTGTCACTTTGGACACTCGAGATGAAACAAAACCCCGAGTGTCACCAGCAGGTTGGAGAACGGACCCAGGAGAACATCCAGGGTATGATGGAGGAGCAGCTCAGCCATCTGGACACGCAGGAAGACACACCCTGCCCCACCCACGGGTGTGCGTGTCTTCAAACGTTTTTCCTGTTTTCCTACTACCAACGGTACATGGCTTAAGTTTTACGGCTGGGAGTTTAAATTTTACACCACTTCCCAATTACACCGGCCTTTATCCTTTCCACTTTAGACTGGGGCTTGAATTCAGGGCCTTGAGTTTGGGAGCCCTGACACTCTACTGCCGGAGCTACAACTCTACCCCACACTGTTCTTCACTGAGCATTCTTATAGGATTTTCTGGAAAGAAATACTTTGCCTCTCCCACTTCAGACTATCTTCTCTTTAAAGGATGTGTATATTTGAAAAACCAGTGCAAATGTATTTATAACTTGATTTTTCAACAGTAAGCATCTTTTTGCCCTCTTAAGCTACATGGTATAGTATGAGGACAACAGTAAAATCTACTGATCACTACCATTTGTTAGTTTCTGGGTCCCAAGAGTCTCTGAACGCCATCCATAACAATAGGAATCTAAAGGCCAGCAGTAAGAAGAATCAGTTACTTTATCTGAGCAGGACATGGCCCCCTTAGGGGGCCCCTCCCCTGTTCCTCGGAGCCAGGAAGCGTCAGGGAAGACCCAAAGGAAGGGGGAGGGGGGGAGGGGCAACTGTCCAAGAGACAGTTAACAATGCTAACTACCCACCAATGTATTGTGTCTTCAAAATCATTGAGGTCATTTTAAGTGCTCTCATCCCACTAAACCACTTTAATAAAAAGCTCAATCCTACCATTCCACAATGCATACATATTTCAAAGCAGCATCCTGTATAGGAGTAGGAGTAGGAGACTAATGTGACCTTCTATTTCCCCTCCTCCCCCAGTTGTGGGGCTTGAACTCAGGGCCTGGGTCCTGTCTCTGAGCTCTTTTGCTCAAGGCTAGCACGCTACCACTTTGAGCCACAGATGCACTTCTGGTTTTTGTATGGTAAACTCGAGATAAGAGTGTCACAGGGGCTTTTCTGACTGGACTGGCTTCAAACCATGACCCTCAGCTCTCAGCCTCCAGAGTGCCAAGATTTAAAGTGTGGTCCACCAGTGCCCAGCTAATGTGGCCTTGTAAGACAACTAAAATAGTATGCAGGAACTGAGGGAGTGATTAGGTGGCCGTAATGATGGCTCTAAGGTAAACTGGGAAGAGAGTAAACGGTGGAGACGCCTGGCTGAGACTCTCGGTGCATCTGGAAGCCACTCCAAGGCTGAAGGCAGGGTTTCAACAGGAAAATGAGCGGGGCACAGGACCAGGATAGGGTTTGCCCAAGACACATGAAGACAAATAATAACAATAACCTAAACCTCAGCCCAACCTCATCACAGAGCCGATGGCTCCAAACACCACCCCGTGATACTGTAAATGCCCTGCTTTAAAAACAAGAGCCACCCAGAAAAGTTTTAGCAATTAAATCACATACCATCTCTGCTCAAATAAAAATTTTTTAAAGGAAACCAGGCACTGGTGGCTCACACCTATAATCCTAGCTACTCAGGAGGCTGAGATCTGGAGATCACAGCTTGAAGCCAAACCAGGCAGGCAGGCCATGAGACTTTTATTTCCAATGAACCATATAAAAACTGGAAGTGGAGCTGTGGCTCAAAGTGGTGGAGTGTTAGCCTGGAACAAAACAAGCCAGAGACACCACCCAGGCCCAAGTCCAAGCCCCATGAAAAAAATAACTTAGGAAATAAATTTTAAAAATTTTAAAGGATTTTCACTCTAAAAGTCTTAAAGGTGGCCAGAGTAGACTGTGATTATATCATCTTCAGCTCCCTGGTTACCTCTTTATTAGCTTTAAATATGTCCTTCTTGCAGGCCGCAGTGGTCCTCCACTCAAAGTAATGCACACATTCCGTGGCCGTTACAAATTCAGGAGTGCCCTGTTAAAACAAAAATGGTTAAAATCATTAGCACATCACCTATCAGCAAGTCTCTAAGTTGAGCACACAGCAAAGGCCAATGAAAGAAGAGCAGCAGTAAGAGCAGGGACAGCACTGCTACGCTCAGATGAGACCCGGAGGTTCCCAAACTGAGACATCCAGAGACAAAAGCATCCCAAAATCCACTGGGCCAACGCTGTGTGGCGGGCGGCCCAGCTATGCTCACTGGACGCAATCCTGGGAACGACGACTCCCACGTTCTCTGAACCCAATGCCCACGGACTCAAAGCCAGCCAGCCTGACCTCAGGCCTCCTGCGAGGCCCCCGGGAGGCCGCGTGCAGCTGGAGTCTGCAGACCCAGCCGAGCCCCGCGCCGAGGCAGCTCTCCAGCCACGCCGAGCGCGGCTGCTGAGGACACACATTCCCACGGGTGGACCCACCGCTCCCCTCAGGGCCGGCAGAGTCCTCAAGGGAAATGCAAGTGCAAAGGCAGCTGTCCTGTCCATCACAGAAGCCCTCCCGCCCCAAGCTGCCACACTCCTCACGTTCCCCCCGTGTGCAATCTGAAACGTGGATCCAAACTTGACACAGTGTTCTATATGGGACGCCTCGAGAGAGACACTAGGGGACAAAAGCCGCAGCGCTCGCAGTACCGCTTTCTAAGATGATACTGCCAAGTCGCATGGCAGCCGCCTATGTTTCCACTCAACCTGACTGTGCTCCACAACTGGGTTCTTACTCCCGCTCAAGCCAATCACAGGACTATACTGACCAGCTCTCCCATTGCTCGGCAGTTGTGCATTCCAAGTCCCTCTCTAAGCCCAGCAAGTCATGCACAGTATGCCCCCCCTCCCCGAAGAATAAGCACTGCACTTCCTCCAATCATGTATCTACTTAGCATCAAGTACTGAACCCCCTACTTGCTAGCCAGGGCTTCTCTTGACCCAATCGGGTCTCTCAGATCCCATGTAAACGAGAAAGGGAGAGCTTTGCTTTAGAAAATGGAACATTCCACCCGAAAACCATCCAAATGAAATACTGGGACCAGGTATATGCCTCAAGTGGCAGGGCACTTGTCTAGCCAGCAAGCTCGAGAACCTGAGGTCAGTCCCCTGTCTCCTCCCCTGCCCCCAAATACAATGAAAGGAATACTTGCTAGGGAAAGAAGTCCAAGGAAGAAAAGAAATTATGCCTGTGACATAAACAGAACCCAGGGCTTTGAATTTTCAAAAAAGAATGGCTCTCAACTGTACTTCAAATTTCACATTAATGCTACAGGTTTAGTGGGTTTTTTTAATAGTTTTTTTTCCCCCCAGAGCTGAGGACCGAACTCAGGGCCTTGTGCTTGCCAGGCAGGCACTCTTCCGCTGAGCTAAACCCCCAGCCCCAAGCTACAGGTTTAGGATTCCTTTCTTTACTGGTCCTGGTGGTGATTTGACTGGAGATCTTGCTTGCTCACACTGTAATAAAGCCAGGTGTTCTCATCCAGGGACCTGTGTCAAGGAGGGCAGGCGTCAGCCCAAAGCGGGGCGGGACTCACCAGTGTCTTCCCACACAGGAAGGTGATGCTACTCTGCACGCGGTGCTCGGAGCCTGCATGCTGACAGGCCGTGGTCGTGTTGAACTCCAGGAGGGATCTGCTCGTGCTTCTCCAAAGAGAATCACCTAGTTGAAGGGGAAAGAGAAGGAACAAGCAGGGCCGAAAACACACGCTGTCATACAGATATTCCAAGGCGCAAACAAATTACAAGTGGTACTATGATTTACGTCTGAAAGCTCACAACCCTACAAAACAGTCACTGTCCCAGAATTCCCTATCTCAGGAAATGATGGCACCGCCTTAGCTGTTCAGGCAGATAGATTCATGACTTCATTTGTTCTTTTCTTTCTCTGTTACATTCGGCCCATCAGGAAGTTCTGCTGCACAGGCCCTCCAGTTCAAATCCATCCACACTCCTCCATCTCTGCTGCCACTCACACAACGTTATCATCTTTCGCCTGTCGCTTTGGTGTCCAAACCTCCACCGCTCCCTCTTACCACCACGCACACACTGGATCTACCTCTAAGGGCGGGCTATGAGTGGCCCTTAGGCAGGCCGGGTTGCAGTGTGGACCCTGGACAGCGGCCGCCCCGCCCACCCCGGCTGCAGGGGGGCGGGCTGAGTCTCGGCAGCTGTGTGGACCGTGGACAGCGGCAGCCCCACCAACCCCGGCCGCAGGGGGGCGGGCTGAGCCCGGGCGGAGCCCTCAGGCCAGGTCCGGGGAGGGAGGACCTGGGCTGGGACGGGGCGGCCGGGGAGCGAGGGGGGGGGGGCGCGAACTCAGCGGGGCGCAAGGGAAAGGAGCGCGGCCGATTCCCCCGATGGCCGACTGGGGGGCGCGGGGGGTGGGGAAGGGGGGCCGCGGGGAATCACCAAGTCTGGGAAGGGGGCGGAGATTCAAAAGAAATCGGGAGAAATCGGCAAATCGAGGGAAATCGGGAGACGTCGGAAATCAAGAGGGCTGGCAAACGGGGGAATCGGGGAATCAGCCATCGCGGGCAATCGGCCATCGCGGGAATTGGGGAAATGGGGAAATGGGGGAATGGGCGGAATCGGCGGAATCGGCGGAATCGGCCATCGGGAAAATCGGGGAATCAGGAAATCGACCATGAGGGGAATCAGGTACTCGGCCATTGGGGAAATCAGGAATTGGGGAATCGGTCATGGGGGAATTGGGGAAATCGGGGAATCGGGGAATCGACCATCGGGAGAATCGGGGAATCGGTTATCGGGGGAATCAGGAAATCGACCATGGGGGGAATCAAGAACTCGGCCATCGGGGAAATCAGGAATTGGGGAATCGGTCATCGGGGGAATTGGGGAAATCGGGGAATCGACCATCGGGAGAATCGGGGAATCGGTCATGGGGGAATTGGGGAAATCGGGGAATCAGCCATCGAGGGAATCAGGAACTCGGCCATCGGGGAAATCAGGAATTGGGGAATCGGTCATGGAGGGAATCAGTAATCGGCCATGGGGGAATCGGGGGAGTCGGTGAATCGGGGAAGTGGGTAATCGGCCATCGGGGAATTGGGGAATCCGGGGAGTCGGTAGCCGGCCCAGAAGGAGCGGCGGGAACCCTCAATGGGAGGCTCAGGGACGGGGCGATCCGGGAGTGGGAAGGTGGCGGGCAGTCGGAGGGCGGGCTGGGAGGCGGGTCAGGAGTCAGGAGGACTCAGGCCTGGGAAGCTGGGCAGAACCTGGACACTTCGGAGGGAGAGGCTCTGGAGCGCCTTTGGGGCTGGGACGAGACCGGGATGGGCGCCCCAGGGTGAACACGGTGGCGCTGAGCCTCGCCTCGCAGGGGCCCCCACTGGACAGGCAGGGCTTAGCTGCAGGGCTGGGCAGGAGGCCGGGAACTTGGGCTGACGGGGCTGATGACCTCTGAGGCAGCGGCCCTGGAGGCCTCAGGAGCGGGAGCAGCCACAGGCGGTGCCCTGGGCCAGATCTTCCCCTTCCCACTCCAGGGACCCCACAGGAGCCTCCTCCCGCAGTGTGAGAGCTCTAAAGGGCATCCCCGGAAGGGAATCACTCCACGAGACCTACTGCTCTACCCCATAAATTGGATCTCCCTCCCGCCTTCCCCTTTATTTCTGTGCCAGTGCCTAGGCTTGAACGCAAAGCTCTCTCAGCTTGCTTGCTCTATCACTTAAGCCACACTTCCAGTACTGCTTTTTGCTGGTTAACTGAAGATGAAATCTCACTACTTCTTCTATGCAGGCTAGCTTTGAACTTCAGTCCTCCAGATCTCAAGCTCCTAATTAGGATTTACAGGCCAACTCTTCTGTTCCCTGGCCTACTAGAAGATCCAGATTTTGTGGGTGTGTCGAAACTTCACATTTTTGGCATTACAGGAAGTTCTCTAATGTCAGCCTTACCTGCACACCTCCTGTCCCGTTCCTGTGTCAGCCCTACACCTGTGTGATGTGACCCTCACAGGGCAGAAGCCCCGAGGTGGTTTATCCATACTCAGAGCCACCTTCCATACCCACAGGGCTTACAGTACGCATCATCATCTGTCTCTCTAGGGGTCTGAATACCTGAAAAGCTATTCATGTGTCTACAAGTCAAAAGGAGAATGAATACTGCAAGTTCACATCACCAACTTACCCTATTACTAGGTCTCCTTCCTGGTTTTGAAAACTGCTTTTTCCCCTTTCTGAAAACCTGAAGAGCCCTGGCCAAGAGGCCTCTTAGTCATCTAAATACCAGAATGAGGAGAACAGCAATCTCATCCACAAGTCATGTAGATGTACATCACCAAACTGTAAGCTTGCCCACCCAAAAGTTCAGAACAGCCTGGTGCTTCCTCAGATCCCCATCCTGGGCCTCAAAAATCCTCTCCCTGGTTCTCAGCCTACAGAGTCTTCATGGAAGAGTCAGGAAATGAGAGGTGCTGGATCTCTGCCAGAGGATCCAGAGTTCCCCACCTCCTGCTTCCAGCTGCAGCTGAGCAATCTCCATGCTACGTGGCAATGTTTCCAGGCTCCCCCTCCCCAATTCAAACACCAGCCAGCTCCTCCACCCTGCTCCCCACTGCTTCCTGTCCACCAAGACTAAACGCCATCACTCCAACTGTCCCAGAGAAACGTCACCACAGACACACGACGCAGCACCACTCTGGGGGACGCAGGCCTCTGCCCCTCTCCATGTCACCATCTCTACTCACCGGTGGAGAGGGGCCCTGACCCAGGAGAACTACATTTGGAAAAACAGCATGACCTGAAGTAAGATGGGTTACGCTTTTGTCCCCTAAGACTGCCAGCTGTCTGGACCACTGGCCCACCTCGGAAGGCAGGGACACACTGCCTGAGGACACACTGCATCACCAGAGAAGCAAGCCACAAGGCATGGGGGACTGGGACACTGGCACAGGGCAGTAGAGTAGAGGAAGGTAGAGTTTAAGAACGTGTAGATGAGAATCAAGAGGGAACTCCAGTAAACATCCATCACATGAATGATTCTCATGACTCCTTCCTACACGCTACCCACTCAGTAGAAGTAACTTGTTTCTATCCCACACTAGACAAATGGTCACCACTTTTAGCCATTATAAAACAAGTGATATTACAAGCATATACAATTGTGTAGACAGGCATATCCATATAGCTAGATGCATGAAGTCACTTTTCAAACCTAGATACACGTTGTCAATGCCGGAATCTAACCGTTTTACTTACCCACTGAATAATACTTGCGCGTTTTCAAGTCGAACATACAAACAGCACTTGATGGCTCACACCCGACCATCTCCCCATCTCCACAGAGCTTGATTTTATACACGCGGCTGTTCTGCGTATCAACAGCCTCCCATGTGTAACTAGAAAGGAAGGGAAACAACTTGTCACTGACTGTCATTGTTTGCCAATACTTAAACGTCTCCAGTTTGACATTCAAGCCATATTTGCTTCAAGTACCACAAACTAGAAGTTACACTGAGCCCAAAGTACCAAAGTCAGGACTGATAAATTGAAAAGAAACCACCAAATGCCACCTCGCTCCAGGAAATCTGCTCTGAAGCCACCTCGGGACTTAAACACCGTCAGAATACTAAAAATCCTCCACTAATTAAAGTATACTAACTTAGATAAGTAAATGATGCTCTGTGAAGATGTAACCCTACCAATCACCCCAAGTTGCTGAAAACAGAAGGGATTAACCCCTTACTTTACTTAAAAACTAGTTTGGGCACCGAAGGCAGTCCTGCTTCTGGTTTTACCTGTTCCAGCTACTCTTCAGACCTGAACTGACAGGACAAAGCTGTGCAGGCAGAGATCCAACTGTCTGACTCACTATCAGACTAGATCTGCTTCAGACTGACTCACCAAGGAACGGAGCAGAAGTTTCACGGTCTGGGCAAACCTCCCTCCGCAAGGCAGCCTTCAACTAACTGCTAATGATGAATCAAACTGCACACCTGGGACAAAGGATTGGCTCCTTTGTGTTGACTGTGCAATTAGTGTCAGTCCACTGCTCTTTCTTGCAATCATGTTTGTGTGTGTCTTTAAAAGGAGACTGATGGAAGGCAAGGAGACGCAGAGCTGCTCAGGGAGACCTGCCCCGCCCAGAGGTGGGGGTGCAGAGGGCCAGGCATGGACCACTCACCCCCCCCCATGTACCCCCTTCGGGAGGACTTTGACAGTGGGAAGTGACGGCTCACAGATGTGACCAGCCACTTCCCACCCTGACCCATTGAGGCAATGACCCCGTTTTCCAGGAGCCCCACCAGCAATGGAGCAGATGCAGCAGCCCTTCCAGTGTCGCTGGGAGGCAAGGTGCCACGAACCCCCACAACCTAGCAACCAGACACACCGCCCAGAAGCCGAGCACTGTGAGCACTCTGGCAGGAGGTGGGGTGTCCACCACTCAAGTGCTACAAACCTGAACAACCGGTTACATGGACGGCCTCAGACCTGCAAGGGCTGACTGCTCAACTGAGAGTCCTCATGGGAACTGGCTAGTTATCGCTCAGCACCAGGAGGATTCAACATGAGAAAATAAACCAAGTACTACCAGGCAGAAAAAGCCAGTCAAAGCTGGTTCCTTCAGTCTTTCATTAACCTGCATTTGCTCATTTCACACACTATTTTTGTGTCATCTGGTTTTCAGGTTTTTGAGACAATCGTGCTTTGTAGCCCAGCAACTTCCAAGCGCCGGGATTACAGGGGTGTACCATCACACCTGGCTCTATTTCTTATGTACTTGCTTGAGAAGGCAAAGAAGCGTACGTACAGCTATGACCAAACAGACAAATCTCCTGGCATGTTGGAGTGCATATCCTTGTAGGAAGGTCAGGAAATAAACACACAGGACAATTCCCCCTGTTATTGTTGAAGACAAGCTAGCAGAATGTGGCAGGAAATGACTACAGGGTTCTTTAGACTAGGAAGTCTTCAGAGCTGGTGTTTGCCCCAAGACCAGGCTGATAAAAATGAACAAGCCTGAGGGAGATACAGCAGAAGACGGGTCCAAGCAGACAGATGAGCCCAGGCAGACTAGCTGTTGCAAGGTCCTGGGTGAACTTGGCACACGTAGAGAAAAAGGAGAAGGGCAAGGTGGCTGCAGCCAGATAGGTAGAGCAGACTGCAGCAGCTCAGAAGGCCAAGGAGGTGAAGAGACCTGGTTACCCCAGATAGTAAAAAGCAGTTTGATCTTATCCTTGAAACAAAGAAAGGGCCCTCAACACAAGTTATTTAGGGCAGTAGTAAAAACGTTTCTATCATTAGTTGTGATTACCCAGAAATGCTAACCTCTCATTCAGGAGCTGTGGCTATTTTTTCCAGGCTACTAGACAGCAAATTTAAAACCTTAGCCTGGCACCAAAATACTGCACAGTCCTAAGCACGTGCTGGAGGAACATAAGGACATAAAGGTTCATTTAGTCAATGCCACAGAAGTCCGCACGGTTCCTAAGACCTCATGCTGCTCCAGAAACTCACAGCTGTCTCTGCATAGTGATATTTAAGGGAAATGTAAAGTGTGCCTAGGGAGGAGAAAAATTAGATATTTGGTATTTTTTTTTTGCCAGTCCTGGGGCTTGAACTCAGGGCCTGAGCACTGTCTCTGGCTTCATTTTGCTCAAGGCTACCACTCTACCACTTGAGCCACAGGGAGGAGAAAAATGAAAAGGAACAAAATAAGGGCTACTGTCCTGGTTGCCTGGAATCAAGAGTTCCTGGAAAGAAAAAAAAATCAGCCTTGCTGGACCATGAGCTTTCCTCTGTTTGCATCCTCTACTTATTTTGTCTGGATTTATCAAGATGGACGGGAAGATGGGAGTAGCAAGGTGGATCCTGTCCAAGCACGCACCTGCTGACCTGGGGTGGGTTGGGGGCACCCAGCACAGCACCCCTCGGGCCACACACAGATCTGGGCAGAGGCCTAGGAGCTCAGCGCTCTTAGTCACAGCACTTACAGCTTGCTCCTAAGCTGCTGCGGGTACCGGGCACTCACTCCAGGGACCATGCACTCCAAAACGCCAGCACACCTGGTCCCTGGGGTCACAGGGGTGACTCTCAGTTGAAATGCCCTCCCTCCCTGGAAACCAAGACCACATATTTTAAACCCTACCGTGTACCATGCAGGGTAAGGGCATGGTGAGGTTCAATCAACGTGGAGATGTACCACCCCTGAGATACAGCCAGGAGCTGGTGGCTCACGCCTTTATCCTGCCTAGCTAAGGAGGCTGAGATCAGAGGACAGTGGTTTGAAGTCAGCCGGGGCACACAAATCTGAAAGACTCTTAACTCCAGTTAACCAGTAAAAAGCTAGAAACGGAGGTGTGGCTCACGTAGTAAAGCACCAGCTTTGAGCAAGAAAGCTAAAGGAAAGCATTCGGGCACTGAGTCCAAGCCCCAGTGCCAGTAAAACAAACAAACACAAAACCACCTATTTTACAATAAACTTGAATGGGTAACAAACACGTTTTAAGAAATTACATTTTTGACGGTTACAGATGACTGCAGATTTCTCATTAAAGGCAAAACCACCAGAATGGCATAGGCTGAAATCATCTTCAAAATTAAATTAATACCTATGTTTTAAAGCACTATGATTACATTGGAGAACTGAGAGAAGACATTAGAGACTAAGTAAAATGTAATGATATCCTTGGGGAATAATAAACTTTGATCCAAAAGTTTATTACAAAATCCTCTACCTGAAGTGAACATATACAGGCAAAAATTAGAAAACTATCCATATTGGTGGTTAGAGTTCTGTGCCAAGTGAGGCCACTCCACAGAGTGAGCGCTATCTTCTAGACAAAATTATTTGGCACACACAGTGAAGACTTAGGGAAGAAAAGGAAGTCAACATATTGTATGGAAAAAAAAATCCTAAGCCACAGAATTAAAACGTCAACAAGAAAGTGCTCTGGAACAGAATATCCACAATCTGTGTGGACACAGTCTTCACTTGCTCCACCACGAAATAATTTTAAATTCTTTTAAGTTTGCTAGAGCCAGCAACTGTCACAGCAGGAGAGGAAAAAAAACCCAGTGGAAAAAAAGAAAAGAAAAAAAGAGAAGAAAAAAAAACCCAGTGGGCTCTATCTAACCCGTCTTTCTTTCCAGGTCAGTTTTCTGAAGGTCACTGGCTCATAGCTCAATTCCACCACATTGAAAGGAAAGCAAGGGGAGAGGAGGTGGGACAATTTCACAAGCCTTGGCGGGGGGGGGGGGGGGGGGGGGACCCCTGCCCAGTGGGCCAGCCTCGCACACACTTCAGCTACTACCCCAGGATGAGGCCACCTAATCCCAGCTAGAACGGCAAGAACCTTGGTTTGGAAAACCAGCAAAGCAAGGCAAATCCTCCACTCCCATGCTCAGTGTCGTAGCTCACTGAGGCTCACTCTTCCTTCTCAGAAGCTCCAAATCCACACGACAGCAAGCCCGACAAGTCCCACACCCCAAGCCAGTGACGCCACCGGCCCGTGAGCCAAGCCTGCAGAATGGGCAGCTGCACCCCCCACCCCCCACCAGCAGATTCCACTGGGTCTGTGTCTCTGTGGGACGGGGGGGGGGGGGGGGGGGGAGGGAGGCAGCCAGGCCTCTGCTCACTCCAGCCCTTGGAAGTCACTGCGAATCACTTCTCCTCACAGCGCTCGAGGCCACAGTGGATGTCAGTCCCAGTACAACCACTACTTATGGATGGGTTGGGAAGGAAGGGAACTGGACTGAGCCGGTCCCCTAGAGGCTCCCCAAGAACTAAGCCCAGCGTCACCCGTACCAGTACTTGGCACTTTCTCCAACTATGTGAAGCTCCTTGGCTTCCCAGGCAAAGATCTGAAGGCTCAGGAAGGTTACCACCCTGCCGGGCCTCACACAGCGGGGAAGTGACAGAGCCAGGAGCAAATCTCCGTTAGCCTGAGCCCAGGAACGAGCTTCACCGCCAAGGGAAGTTGCCTCACTTGCTCTCGTTTTTCACTTAAAAAAAACTTTGGGGGCTGAGAATGTGGCCTAGTGGTAAGGTGCTCCTCGCCTCGCATACATGAAGCCCTGGGTTCGATTCCTCAGCACCACCTATATAGAAAAGCCAGAAGTGGCGCTGTGGCTCAAGTGGCAGAGTGCTGGCCTTGAGCAAAGAGAAGCCAGGGACAGTGCTCAGGCCCTGAGTCCAAGGCCCAGGACTGGCAAAAGAAAAAAATGCAAAACAACAACAACAAAAAAAAAAAAAACAACCTTTTGGCTAGGCATCAGTGGCTGGCGTCTATAATGCTAGCTGCTCAGGAGGCTGAGATCTGCCTCCTGAGATCTTTGTGGTTCAAAGCCAGCCCAAACAGGCAAGTCCATGAGACTCTTATTTCCAATTAATCACAGAAAAAGCTGGAAGTGGAGCTATAGCTCAAGTGGGTAGAGCACTAACCTTGAGCAAGAGAAGCTCAGGAACAGCATTCAGGCCCTGAGTTCAAGTCCCAGGACAAAAAAAAAAAACTTTTCAGGAAATCTTTGGTTTTGTTTTGATGGTACTGGAGTACCTGCACCAAGAACTCCAGACCTTTTCATTGTGAGGCAGGCACTCTACCACCTGAGCCACATCACCATCCCTAAATCTTAGGTTTTGAGTATAACACCAGAACTGCCAAAATATGATACTTTGTCATTTAACTCTTGCTACAGTAAATGCCACTGAGGCAACAGACATAGCTAGTAAAGAAAGTCTCAGTAAAACACTGATTATGCAGAAACATTATGGCGGCCCTTTTATGGGGGCAGATGAGAGCAGGTGTGTGAACAAATTTCCTTGGTGTATGAACAAATTCCCTTGTAAGTCTCATGTCACAGGCAACACAGATGCTGAGCAAAGACAGAAGACCTTTTGGAGTGCCCAGACACATCTGGGAAAGACCGGGCCACGCCTTGTCTCAGCAGCTGGTCAGTAGGTCACGGGCCTCGGGCTGGTTCTGCTTTCTCATCTGCACTTCCCACACCAGGGTGTCATGAGACTCAAAGCACTGCCCTTGCTGTGCTAGTCCCGCCCAAGCTGCTGGTGGACTCCATGGTCCCAGCTAACCACCCGCCTTTAAATGACGGCATAGCTGGGCAGAGTCCAACAGCAAATGCCACCAGCAATCCCAGCAACGGGAGAAGCCCATCCCCGCGGAGTCCAGGTGACCAAGGAGCAAATTGGTCCTATCAGCACTCAGCTCTAGCTCAGAAAGCATGAAGGAAGGAGAGAGAGGAGAGAGGGAGAGAGAGGAGGGAAAGAGAGAGGGAGAGAGAAGAGAAGAGGGAAGAGGAGAAGGCAAAAGAAGAGGAGAGAGGAGAAAGAGAGAAAGAGACGGGGAGAGAAAGAGGAGGGAAGGAGAGAGAAGAGGAAGAGAGAAAGAGGGGAGAGAGTGGAGGGGGAGAGAGGAGGAATGGAGAGCAGAGGGAGAGAGAGGAGAGGGAGAGAAAAAGAGGAGAGTGGAGGGGGAGGGAGGAGGGAAGGACAGAGGCGAGGGAGAGAGCACACAGGAGCCAGAAAGCCACTGCTACCTCCACCAAGTGAGTTCCACATGTTTGTCCAAACCAAGGCAACTCCAAAAAGAAGCCACAGGAAACAGCCATAAGAATGTCTTAAAGCAACTTGACATTGTGTGACACCCACCAAGAGCTTGCCTACCCACAACTGCAGTGCCTTTCACAACCTAACTGTGAAGGTGTAACTGTAACCCCTCTGTACATCATCTTGACAATAAAATTTTCTTCAAAAATGTTTTCTTCTGCAAAGAAGTAAGTTAAATTGAGAGTAGTTTAAAAAAAAGTTGACCTTGCATGGAAATATAACAAAGACATCCCCCCCCATATAACTAAAAGTTAGCAAATAAATAACAACTGGCATTAAAATAAAGTATGTAAATGTTTACAAGGCCTGGCATGGTGGTACAGCTTGTAATACCATACTTTGAGGCAGGAGAATTTGAGTTTGGGGTCTTTCTGGACTATATTGTGAAACTCTTTAACAATGATGATGATGACGATAGTGACAAACAAAACAATTTTACATTCAACATACATAGAATACTGTCCTGCCCACAAACACGAAATATCTCTATCAAATTGTCATTTGGTTCCCTTTTCATTTTCTGTCACACAGTAATACTCCTGAAACAAATTCTAGTTCACCCACTCCCTGTGAATCTTGGGGGTCACTGAGCCAGTCATGGAGCTAGTAAACATTTTATTGCTGTCCTACAATCCTCAGCATATAAAACAGGCATAACTAGATCAGTCACAAAAGTAATAAACAAGGATAATCTGCAGTTGGGTTTCCATGAAAAGAAGTAAAACCAGTACTCTACATACACGGTCCCCACAGCAAGGCATGGCGGATGGTCACCAAAGAGGAAAGCTTTCTGAGTCCAACTCTCCCACTGTGCTGGAGACGGCATCTGCCCCCCTCCCCCTCCCCCACCCCCCCACCCCACCCCCCACCCCCGCTTCCCAGGAGGGGAGGCTCAGGGAAGGAGAAAAGCGGGGGACACAGCAGGGTCCCCAGGGGGCCTGCGGCAGGGCAGTTAGGGCATGATGCACACTGCTAGCATCCAGCTGCTGAGGCTTGAAGAAATCTGGCCTGGCAGGATGACCCCGCACCCTAACCTCAGGCTGGGGAGCACATGAGCCTGACATAGCGGGGCCCGAGCTCATATAGGAAGTACTTCACTTCCTATTCTAACAAACCCACAAAGCTGCGGAGAAAGATATGAGGCAGGCAAAAAGGGGAAAAAAGTCACCAGAAAGACAGGCATTACTCTTTAGTTTTCCAAGATGGTTACTCTGGAATTCCGGCGTCTGGAAGTGGGAACCAGCGGAGCAGGGGTTCAGTCTCAAGTTCTGAAATCAGCATCAAGGCCTAAGGGACCAGAACGGCAGGAGAGGGGAGACACTTCTGGAAAGAAATTCCATGGCCACATGCTGGCAGATGTCCTGAGAACACAGAGCTCCTGAAAAAGGGCTCCCTCTCCTGCCCTGGGCTGCCTGGCTGCAGGCCGGCTCAGCAACCCGTCCACCATGTGGGGCCAGGGTTCAACTCTTACCCCTGCTCTGTCCAGATTTCTGCCATGTCTGAGTAGCAGCAGGTTTGTGCTTTGTTCCTCAAGGCACAAGGAAAGATACAAGCAAGGCTCGCAAGGTGCTGACTGGAAGACAGCTGCCTGCAATGTGCCTTCAGAAAGGCACAGAATTTGGAGCTTGCCGCTCAGCCCTCTACTCTGCCACTGGGGTCCTGTGCCTCCTGGACCAAAAGCCCTTCCTCCAGGGCCCTCACCTAGGCAGGCTGAGCCGGAACTGTGGTACAGACCACTCAACAGGGTAGTGGGCAACATTCATGAGTTGCTACAGCTTCACAAAAGTCACTTAGGAGGACAGTGTACAAGGCCCGGATCTGGAGAGGCTGGGGTCACTCACGTGTGGACCGCACGTGGGCTGGGAAAAGGGAATCGCTGCTTCACAACCAGTCATGCTCACCTTGGTGCATTCCTAAAAGGCGCAGCTGCACCTCACCTGACCCAAGAACCCAGAGATACGCCCTGCACTTGTCCTGCCCAGGTGCAAACACACCTCTCAGCCCTCGCCATCTGTCAGGGCGCTGCCCACCCCAACCTTTACAGACACAGAACCACAGCCTATGCCCTTCACCTGGCCTCTGGCCTTCAAGCATCCACGCCAACAAAGCAAGCTGTGCTCAGAGCCCATGCTTAGCTCACCCACAACCTGACAGTAGAACTGTCACCAACTTACAGGTAAGCTAAAGGTACCAAAAATCCTCCAAAGGCTCCCAAATCACTGCAGTAGCCTCTGGGATGCCTGCCTCCCTTGATCACCTCTCCTACAACCACCCTTTTAGTCTCAGTCAGGCCCAGTCCCACCAGCTACCCAGAGGCCCCCTCGAGAGCTCCTGTCCCCTTCCTCCATCCACCTCCTCTGTCCTGACCTGAGGTCTCCAGTCCCCATCAGAGGATGCTCAGCCCCACCGGGCCACCAGCTCCACCCTGACAGGGCAGGAAGAGAGAAGCAGGGTCTTTCCCTTCCTGTGTGGAAGTCACAGGCAGAAGGGGAGCCCAGGGACGACGACTGGTAGCCCAGGCTGACTCAGTGGGCCTACCCCCCATCACTCCTGCAGCCCCTCTGCTCTCGCGACTGTGTGCTCTACTTTCAGGCCTGAGCTGGGAGGGTGAGGGGACCATTCTTCTGTGAGATACTGAACAGTCGTTTTCAAGTGTGCAACTGACAACAGAAAATGGTACACACAGTTTACCACGATGTGCAAGCTGCTCCTGGATAATCCCAGTCTAACCAGCACACACCCCGAGAAAGAACTCAGCATCAAAGCACAGACTTGGCCTACAAAGCCACCTCCAGTCTTTCCTCCCAGGCCCCCCAGGGGCAAACCAAATGGCAAAGCCAGTGTTCACTGTTTACACAACGTTCCTACTCTTCCCATCCCTGCAGCTCCACAATCTCCATCCTCTGTTGACTCTACAATGGTCCCCCAGGAGACCTGACACCAAGGAGAAGGAAGAGGAACAAGGCTGCCAAATGTCTCCCGCTGTCCTCAAGGCCAAGTTTCCTGCCCACCAGAACAGTGGAGCGGGGGTTTTCCCCACTGCCCCTCCACACCGTCTCAGTGGTTAGCAGAGACCAAAATAGGACATGACACATTGCTCCATACACCCCCAAAACCTCACAGGCAACAGCTGCTTCTCAAGCAGAGTTGGTGGAGAGGTTTCGCACTAACTCTTGGCCTGTGGGCTCCTCCTTGTTCCCACTTGCCGCTGGAACGCAGCACACACACACA
This sequence comes from Perognathus longimembris pacificus, assembly GCF_023159225.1. Classification (NCBI taxonomy): domain Eukaryota; kingdom Metazoa; phylum Chordata; class Mammalia; order Rodentia; family Heteromyidae; genus Perognathus; species Perognathus longimembris. The sequence goes on along the minus strand of NC_063169.1, from coordinate 68,244,222 downwards.
CACCACCTCCCAGAGAAGCCCCCCATTCACCTCCCCCGCCCCCCCCCCCCGTTCCCTCTGTCTCTGAGATGAACAGAGCACCGAGGACTGTAAACCCCTCTTTATTTCAGCTCAGGGCGAGGTCACCACAACTTGGTGGAATGGCCATGGGACCCACTCACACCAGTGACACCTCTCCCTGGGCCTGCCCCAGCCTCACACAACCAGAGTCCTGAAGGTCATGTGACTCTGGATTCTATGAACACACTTAACCACACACAGTCTGGCGGCTTTACACTCCCAACACGAGCAACCCTGCTTCCTGGAAAGGAATCTCACAGGGAGATCCCACGCTCTGCTTGCTACCTGAGGCACAATCTCTGAGACACTGCAGGCCGCCGAGAGAATGTGACCCTAACTGAAAGCCACACACCACTCGTGGACCTTGAGGCCCACCAGGCGTTATTGAGCCTCACTGGCATTTCAACACAGGCGTGGAAACACAGCTAGCATCCGAACTGACACACAGCAAAGAGCGAGCTCAGGATTCCAAGGCCTGCGGAGGAGTTGCAATTCAAAACCAGGACAGTGACTTCTAAAAGCAGCTCCTTGCCAGGAATGGTAATAAATACCTGTAATCTCAGTAGTCTGGAGGGGAAGGAGGAGAATTAAGTTGGAGGCAAGCCTGGGAATACATAGCCCCAAACAAAAACAAACCACTAACAACAACAAAGATCCTCTCACCTGTCCCAAGGAGGAAAATGAGACCCAGAGAGCAGTGACTGGCCACAGTTCAAGGTCCACCCCTGGAGGGCTCCAAGCAGGTGCCCCCCCACCTGGCCAAGTCGCCACCAAGTTGCCTGGGTAACCAGCATACCTGGGGGCAGTTACTTCCCCCATCCCTGAGGTCACATCCTATTCCACCTGGCCACACCTCCCTGCCCCTGCCCTAGATAAGGCAGGGCCAGGCCTGGGTCAACCCTTCTCTCAGGCCACACGCAGTTTGGGGAATAAAGTTTCCCTCCAGCCTGGATACCCCGTGGCGGTCTCCTTTATCAGCTGCCTACTTTAATAAACCTTACAATGATCACTCAGGCTCCGACCTGGGCACCGGCAGGGCACAGGCAGGACAACAGGTGAGGACTCTGCCAACAGCCATCCACAGGCTCAGAAGCTGCTCCTGGCAGGAAAAGTGCTGGATGAACCAAGAGGGGGGAAAGCGGACCAGAGGCCGGGAGAGCAGCCACGGGCATGCCCTGTCCTTCCCCAGCCTCCCTAGAACAATCTGTAGCCAAGTCTCAGCCAGCCCGGGCACAGCTGCACCAGACAACAAATGGCCCGAAGGAGATGAACTCCACCGCGCGGCCCAGACTGCTCCGCACCCAAAGGCCTGGACGCCACGAAAACCAGGATGACAAACCCACGCCCAAGAAACCGGGCCCAAAGAGAAAGAACCAAGAACCCGTGCTGCTGGGCAAGGCGCCAAACCCCTACCATCCCAGCCCTTGGACGGCTGAGGCCGTACCCAACCCCCAAAAGAGGAATCTGCAAAACTGTAAAGTATGCTCCGAGGTGACAAAAGTTGTGCCACCCTGCGTGCACAACTTACAGACAGCCAGAGTACACACCAACCAGCAACACGGTTCCCACAGAAGGGAGACAGATAAACGCACACAACCTTCTACACCATCCAAAGGCAGAGCCAGCTACAGAGTAGGAAAGCAGCAGAGGTCGCAGGCCACACCAGGAATAAGTCCAGAGAGAAGCCGAGCAGAATTAGCAACTCCAACCCAAGCACAGAACATTTTTTTCCAGACACATAGTACACTTGTAACTATGACTAGGTGCTAGGCCACAAGGGAAATTCCACCTTTATTTACTCGCCACCTTGGAAAAAATAAATAGTCCCCCCAAAATTCAAGTTCCTGGTAGAGTAGCCCACTCCACATCACCACACTGGAATGCCTGAGGCAGCAGCTTTGTAAAGAGGTTTGCTTTGGCTCACAGTTCTGACGATCAACAGTGGTGAAGGCAGTCAGTACAAACTTTCACATGCAAAGGCCAGGGGGCAGCAGGAGCGTGCATGCGATCCTGAGCGTGTGAGTGTGGTATGTGCATGTGAGTATATGAATGTGCGTGTCTGAGTGTCTGAGTGTCTGTGTGTCTGTCTGTCTGTGTGGTTTCTCCCATTAGTCCCAGGTGACCTTATCTAAGGACCTTATCTAATCCTAACCACTTCCTAAAGGTCCCACCTCTGAACTCCAGAATGGATTACAGTTTTCACCCTCTTAATCCTTCACTGTGGGTATTAAATGTCCTTACCTGCATTCAGCCTTGTGATCACTCTTGCCCACAGCCAAACAATAGCACTTGGATAAAGAGACTTTAAAAGTACTGTGGGTCCAGTAAGTTTGAACACAGCGTTTCTGGCCCCAAAAAGAAAACAAGTAAAGGATGAAGAAAGGTCAAGCTTATAAGAATGTTATGGGTCTCAGGGAAAGACACACACAGCTTTAAATGTATTCCTTAATTGCGTAAAACGATTTAAAACCGATGATTTAAGCTTTTGATTTCAACTAGAAATAAGAAGGCTAGAAGTGGCTGGGGATATGGCCTAGTGGCGAGAGAGCTTGCCTCGTATACATGAGGCCCTGGGTTCGATTCCCCAGCACCACATATACAGAAAACGGCCAGAAGTGGCGCTGTGGCTCAAGTGGCAGAGTGCTAGCCTTGAGCGGGAAGAAGCCAGGGACAGTGCTCAGGCCCTGAGTCCAAGGCCCAGGACTGGCCAAAAAAAAAAAAAAAAAAAGAAGGCTACAAATGTGGCTCAAGTGGTAGAGCGTCAGCAAGCAGGACAAGCAGGAGGCCCTAAACTCAAGACCAGAACCACTCAAGTTAAATAAAGAAAAACATCACTTGTTCTTTGGAAAAGACTAGGAGAAGGTAAGCAAGTCTTTGGCAAGTAAAATTAAACAGTACACAAACACCAGGATTTTATTTTTTTGCCCACAGATAGTGAGATCTTTGAAAATGTAAAAGCGTGGAATGCTACATATTTATATGTGAATAAGTAAAATGACATCTTTTGGTAAACAGATTTTCATTAGCTCAAAATAAAAGTAGAAACAAAGTAGATAAAGAAGACAAAGTAGAAAACCTGAAACCATGTTGGGCATTGATGGTATATAAAATAAAAACTAGATGGGTTATTTTCATGAAACAAACATTTCTGACAATGAAATCAGTCAAGAACACCACAGCAAAGAAAATTACAGCCCAATCTCAGGGGTGGGGGTAGAGCAGGGCACCAGTTCTTGATTGAGAAAGATTTTGTACCCCAGCAGTGGATCGGTGTGGACCCCAGTGTGTCACGGGGCGTCAGCGGGGGGTGGGGGGATTTAATGGGTCCAGGCCAAGGTGCTGCCCGGCACCCTCCAGAGCACAGCACAGCCCCACAGTAAGCAGCCGCCTGCCCAGGGATAACAGGGCCGAGCTGACCAAATCCTGCAGCAAGCAAAGATCGCTTAGGTACAAAAATAAGTTAATAGAGGCCTGGGCCCTGCCCCTGAGCTTTTTTCAGTGCCCAGGCCTTGAATTGATTTATTCAAAAGTATTCTTTGAAAATTGTAAGTTGGAGCCCATCAAACTTTTTAAATATTTGTTCTTCAAAAGTTAGCACCAAGAAAATGAAAGGGCAAGAAGAGACAGGAAGAAAACATTCATAATAAACATTATACATACCTAAGAAAAGACTGTGCCAAGAACACATTAAAGAAACTCTTAAAATTCCATAGACACCCCCCCGCCAAAAAAATTAAACAGTGGGAAGGACAAAAGATCATCTTTAAAAGATAGCACAGAAGGGATGGGAATATGGCCTAGTGGTAAAGTACTTGCCTCGTATACAAGAAGCCCTGGGTTCCATTCCTCAGCACCACATACAGAGAAAAAAGCCGAAGTCGAGCTATGGCTCAAGAGGTAGAGTGCTAGCCTTGAGCAAAAAGAAGCCAGGGTCAGTGCTCAGGCCCTGAGTCCACACCCCAAGACTGGCAACAAAAACAAAAAACAAAAACAAAAGATAGCACAGAAGCCAGGTGCCAGTGGCTCACACCTATAATCCTAACCACTCAGGAGGCTGAGAGCTAAGGATCACAGTTCAAAAGACACCCTAGGCAGGAAAGAGTATGAGACTCTTATCTCCGATTAACCACCAGAAAACAGGAAGTGAAGCTGTGTCTCAAAGTGGTAGAGCCTTGAGCAGAAAAGCTCAGGGACAGCGTCCAAGCCTTGAGTTCAAGCCTCAGGATCAACAACAACAAAAAGACTAAAGAAGATGTCCTCATAAGATAAGATATATTCAAAATCATTAGATATACCAATAGCCACAATAAAAGATATTCTTTTCTTTTTCGACATCATGAACCACCAGAGATATCTTTCCAAAGCCACTAAAATGACTAGAACTAAGGATGGGAAGGCAAAGAATTACTACACCATAAAACAACTAGAACCCTAACCTACATAGTAGGGAGGCAGAATGATAGGGTCACTTCATAATTTGGCAGATGCCATAAAGTCAAGTAGCTATTTCCTTTTTTGGTCAGTCATGGGGGCTTGAACTCAGGGCCTAGGAGCTGTCCCTGAACTCTTTTTCTCAAGGCTACATCTTTACAACTTTGAGCCAGAGCATCCTTCTCATTTGTTCTGGTGGTTCATTGAAGATAAGAGTCTCACAGGGACTGTTCTTCCCCAGGCTGGCCATGATCCTCAGATTTCAGCTTCTAGGATTACAGGCGTGAGTCACTGACACCCAGCTCTCAAATCAGCTATTTTCACCTTTTCATTCACCATCCAGGACCAGCAGGGGCATAATCAAGAGATCTCAGTAGCTAGCATGCCAAGAGAAAAAGGGCTACAGGGATAAACTAGCACCTACAGTGATGACCCACACTTAATTCTCTCTCTCCAGTACAATGCAATCTATATATATGTCAAGACCAAAATGGAGGACACTCCAATGACGTTATCTTCTAGAAATCCTCTCAGGCTGAGGATGTGAAGTCAGTGGTAGAGCACTTGCCTAGCACATATAAGACCCTGCATTCCATCCCAACACTGAGATTTAAAACACACACACACACACACACACACACACAAATACTGAAGGAAAAAAAAAAAAGATGTAAGCCCAATTAACCATTTATTTCCAGGGAATGCCGTTGGAAGGCCTAAGATCTAATGTAATAATAATTAATTGTCTTAGACTTTACATACAAATGGATTTGTGTAAAAGAAATACACACAAATGGATGTGATCCAGGTTAGCATATGGCCCTAATTAGTCTCATTAGATATTGTTCTTTTGGAAAACTTGCAGGAGAGAAAAAATATAAATCTCTTTAAGAGATAACATCCAAAATGACTTCAACTCCCAGCTGGCTTAGTTATTCTCATCTTCAATACAGGTTGTTGTTTTTTTTTTTTTAAGAAATCCAACATTCATACCCAAACAATCTGGGGAAGAGTTGTCCTGTATACATACATTCTTAAGTAGTCAACTACCTAAATCAAGCTGGACCTCATAATGAGTGCAAAGGCTCCACCAGTAAGGATGTTAACACCTAAATGAAAGGAGGAAACTTGCATGCTACAAATGTAACGTGGTATTTTACACAGTTTAAATCATAGTCATTAAGTAGCCACTGGCTAGCCGAAACTATCAGAGCCACTTTCAGCGGCTTTGCATGGCCTGACCTCTACCTCTACCCCTTTGCCACGTGGGCTCCTTTCTTGCTCCCACTGGTCCAGCTCATGGACTTTGAGACCCTCCTTCCTGCCCAGGAAATGTTCCAGTCCCACTGCCAATCCTGCTGGCTTCATGAAACAAGATCCTCTACCGGCTTTGCACAAGCACATCAACTCCTGAGAAGGAGTTGAGTAAGAATCACCAAGTTCTCCACCCACATTAAGCTCCTGGCACCATAATCCTCCAGACTCCTAGCCATTCTATCAAATCCCAACAAGTGCTCATCGAAAGTGCTGCTCTGAACCAGCCACCCTGGGAAGATTGCCTGTCCTGAAAACTGCTGCTGAAATGGTCCCTCCACTGCGCTTCCCTCAGTCCTCCCCAAAACTGTTTCCCTCCCCGGAAGTGGTGAGGGCCCATGCTTACCAACCCAAAATCCCCACTGGTACTCAACAGGCCAGAACAGGCCAGTCTTCCCTCAAGGGTCATACCAGACAGATGAAAAATATCCTCTCTAGGTCTAGACCTGGGTTCCCCAGAAGCTCAACTCCACCCACTACAGGCAATGAGCACCAACCGTCAGACTCTCAAGAGAGCCCTATCTAAGGCGTGTCTATGGTTTCTGGTCCCTTTTATATATTTGCAGAATACCAGGGTCCTGGACCGCCTTGAGCCACGACTAAGACTGCTTCTATTGGAAAAAAAGTACTCCGTATCTCAACCCATTTGCGAACATTAAGATGACTCATGTGGTAGAGCTCTACTGGAAAGAAGAAATGTGATCCTCCTGTCAGTAAGGAAGTACCTCCCTGTGACAAAGCAGCAAAAATAAAGGCCAATGGTAACAACTATATAGGAGTCTATTTTTCATACTCTGGGGACTCAGGTGAGTTTTTATTTTAAACAAAAACTTTTTTATTGTCAAAGTGATGTACAGAGAGGTTACAGTTTCATACGTTAGGCACTGGATACATTTCTTGTACTGTTTGTTGCCTCCTCCTCAGGTGAGTTTTTACAGAAAGAAAAAAAAAAGACTGTGTAACAACAGCACACCTTGGGAGTGCTGGGTGGGACTTTCCCTACTAGACTTTAAGTCCGCGCACATCCCATTCCTCGTGTATATACTGGAGTTAAGGACCTTGGATAAGATAAGATGGGCTATCTTATCTCATAATATTACTCAGATCCATCACTGCTCACGGTCCCAAGAAAAGTTTTTTAAAGCATTTAGAAGAAATGTGAATTTAAAACAGGTGCACAGAATTCTTGCCCTTAGTGAAAAAATTAAGATTAGAAAAGAAAGAAAAAGAAAAAAAGGAACCCCATACCCTAGGGTTAGTTGTTGAACTCAGTGGTGAGAGTTTGCCTAGCACACCTGAGACCCTAGTTTGATCTCCAGAACTTCAAAAGGCAAAACAGCAACACATAATAGAAACTTCACTCTGCGGGAATGGAGTTGGCAGCAGTGACTGCACGTGGCAATGGATCCACTCCAGGTGCATCCACCCGCAGTTAGAGGTGGGGGGAGGGGTGTGTGAAACCTACCTCAGGGGAAACTGGGTGTTGTATATATCAACTTTATGTTGTTGAAGAAAACCGAACATAGATGTCAACTTTAGAGGGCACGTCTAACACCAACTGTGCACTTCACTCAACCTTTGAGCCCTCTCTAAGTTATACCCACATGCGAGAGTGGCCAGACTATGTGGACACCAAGACCACTCCAGAGACAAGGGGCCCTGGAGATGAGGTGAGTGAACATAGGTTCACCATGCCCTGATGACTACCCCGGTACACAAGTGAGGGGCGCTGAATCAGCCAGTGCCAGTCTGCCCTGGGGGTCAACTTTAACCTTAATTATTAAGAGCTAACAAGGTGAAGACTGAGCCATGAGCCCACTGAGCCCATTTCTCCTGGGTGCTCTGAGAACACAGCAGCTTTGAATGTCAGCCCTGGCCAGAACTTGAAGTGGGCAACTTATGGGAGCAACAATGTATCCTTGGGTGAAAAGCTAACCTGCCCAGAAACTGAGCACTGCTGACTTCCTCCAGTCTTCCTCTTCCTTCCAAAAAGGGGAAGGAATAAAAAAGACATGGATGGGCCTTTCCAAAGGCTGTGCGTGTCAGCCTCAACCTCCTCAAAACGTCTACAGGGTCTCAAGGCCAGGAGGGAATAGAACTTTCTCTGAAATGAGATCGAGAATCTCCATAAACCTTAATGAACTTGGAAGTTCAGCACCAGGAGGAGTCTCAACCTGGACTCCTTCATTCTAAAGAGTCACCTGCTAGTTGCCGTGGGGGTGCTTAACTGTTCAGAACTTTCTGTCCTGCTTCCTTTTTTACCAAAGTTGAAAAAATAAGAGCTTGATTTCCCATCATCATGATCGGTCCAAAGGTCCTTCAGAAAGCATCTGGAGTTAGAAGTTTCCCCAGGCCAGTGACTTCGCGTCCTTGTCGGACACCAGCAACACCTCCACCGGACCAGGACCAGAAATTACACAACCGTAGTTCCCAGAGTGGGAGACTCCACTAGAATAATCCACCCGGAGACAATGACATCATGTGAACAGCCAGACAGGAAGTTGGCTCCGAGAAGGGAAGGGTAAAATCTTGAAAGCCAATCCAGGGTGAAGGCCCCCACAAACCCCCAATCAAAAGGTGGGGGGAAAAAGTCACCTACTGCCTCAAGGCTTAAGAAAAAAAAAACAGGAGGAAACGCACGCGGAGGAAATCCATCAGCACCCCCACTTCGGCCATTCGCGCAGGCTCTGGACTCTCAGCTGAGCCTCTCCACGCTCGGGGTGCCCGCAAATCCCCTCTGATGGAACTCGGGGTGGGGGAGGGGGCGGGGAGGAACGTGCACGGCAACCACAGAAGCAATCCCAACAAAAAGCTGGAGTTCCCTCCCCGCCTTCCCCCCCCCCACCCCGCCGTCCAACTTCGCAGCCACACAGCCGCGAGGGCAGCCGCAGGGCTGGGGCGGGCCCGGGCGTGCCACCCACTCGGACGGGGCGGCGGGCGCTCCCACACCGAGCAGACCCCGACTTAGTGACAGCCACTAGTGGCCCGGCGCGGGGCTCCGCGATCGCCCGCGCCCGCCCGCCCGCCCGCCCGCGAGCCCCGGGGCCCGCCGAGCTCCCCGCCGCCAGCGCGCAGGCAACTTTCCCTCGGGGGGCGGGGCAGACCCGAGCCCGGCCCGGCGGCGACGGGGAGACCAAGTCCCTCCCCGCGCGCGCCCAGCCCCCCCACCCCGGCCGGGCCGCGCGCCCGCGGGGCCCCGCGAGCCCCGGCCCCGGCCCCGGCCCCGGCCCCGGCGGGCCACCCACCTGCACAGCTCCGGGAACTCGGCGGGCGGGGCCTCCTGCGCGGCCGCCGGGCCCGCGACGAGCGGCGGCAGCAGCAGCAGCAGCCGCAGCAGCAGCGGGAGCGGGAGCGGGGCGCGCGCGGGCCCCGGGTGGGCGCTCCGGCCGGCGGCGGCGCCCATCGAGCCGGGCCGGGGAGGCGCCGAGGGCGGCGGGGCGCGCGGCGGGCAGTCGCTCCGGGGCGCGCCCGGGACCCCGTCGTCTCCGCGGGGCGGAGGAGGAGGAGCCGGAGGGGGAGGCCGAGCCCGAGGCAGGCGGAGAGCCCGAGGGGGAGAGCGCGGCGCGGCTCGGCGGCGGCGGCGGCGGCGGCCCCCACGGAGCCGCGTCACGTGACCGCCGCTCGCGCCGCCCGGCCCCGCCCCGCTCACGTGACTCCCTTGTTCAGGTGATCCCGGCCCGCCGGGCTCCGCCCACGCTCGGGTCACGTGAGCGCCGCCCGCCCCCCCCCCCCCGCCGGAAGCGGCGCGGCCCCAGCGCCGGCGCCAGGTGTCGGCGGGGCTCCGGGCCGCTCCGTGCGGCTGCGGGCGCTGCGGGCTGCCGAGCGGCGGCCTCGGTTTCCCCGCGGAGCCCCGCGCGGCGCCCCCGGCCTCGGCTCGCCGCTCCACCCTCCGCGGGGCCGGGATTTCCCCAGCGTGGCTCCCTGCGGCGGGGGAGGCCGCCCCGGCCGCCAGCCCTGCGCGCGGCGGACGCAAGTTCGAACCTCCAGGGCTCCCCGAAGCCCTCTCAGGGCGGGGGCTCACCGTGCACCCCGCTCCGGCCCGCAGCTCGAGGCCCTCCGGCCTCACCCTCCCCGGCGCTAGGATCGCAAGCACGCACTCCTGGGCCCGGCCCGATGGTTTGATTCTGCAATTCCGCCATCCTGAACCTACACTGTCCACGTCGTTGCTGGCTAGTGAAAGAAAAGACATCAAGAAGAGCAAATCGGTCTGCTTCCCTTCTTTTGGAGCGAATAAGAAAGGGACAGGTTAGTTGGCAGCAGAACTCCCTGACATCACTTGCCCAGGGCACGCAAAGCCTTGGATTTCATGGCCTGCGTGCAAAAGAAAGAGCAGAAGGAGAGAGGAAGGTTAAGAGATTGGGGTGATCGAACACTTGCCTGGGGAGCACAAAACCCTGGGTCCAATCTGTGGCATCACACACACACACACACCAGTAAAAATGACAGAACAATCGTCCCGGCCCATCATTTAGTGCTTCTGCCCTACCACACCACACACACCGCTGCTAAGTACTTACAGGTGAGTCTACAAAAACCTATGAGCCGGAGAGAGAGCCGGCCGCACAGGCTGCCTGACGAAGACCGCGGAGGCCCGGGGAGCACGAGGCTCCCCGCAGCCCAGCGGCTTTCTCAGGGGTGTCGTCCAGCGTCGGGAGCCTCCCCTTTGTGTGGTGGCAAGACAGTTCATTTGAACGGTTTATTGTTTGTTCAACGATTAGTAGAAGAATCCAGAGCTAATGCTTGTGAGAAAAAAGTGTGGAATCATTAACAAGGATCGTGTTCTGGCTGCGGCAAAGGTAATTCTAAAGAAGAGCAAAGGTTAGAAGCCAAAGAAAATGTTCTTGAGTGTTTTTTTACGACTTATTTGGGGTGGTAGCAAATCATAAAAGCATTTTTTCACACCAGTTTATATCATGATTATTAAAAACATTGGTTAGATGTATTATAGATGAATTGAGACTCAAGGATGTTAAGTATCCAAAGATGCTGAGGTGTGGCAGTGCTGAGATTCAAACACAAATAATCATGATCCAAAATACAGTCATGTCCTGACACTTTACTTGGTTCATTCCACCTTAATACAATCCCTTGAGAGAAGGTCCTTTATGTCACCCATTTTACAGAGAAGAAAACTGAGACATGGAGCAATCATGATGCCAGACCATCACACAACCAGTAAACATAGCCGGGGTTATGCCCCATACAGAGCTCCAGAGCCTGTGACTGTATGTGCGGTACAGCCCTAGAGGTCTCTAGACATGGACTGTGGTCATCAGGAAGGGTTGGTGGAGGAGATGGAGACCTGGCTGCCACATACATACGTCACTAAAAGAGTTCAAGCTGTAAGACTCCAGTGTTATAACTGATACAGGGGTCATCTTAGGAAACCATTGGGTGAAAACCATTGGGTAAAGTGGAATGTTAACTTTGTCTCAGAAATGATCATTCCCAAAGCATATTTTCCTTGTGATGTTTGTCTTTGAAATGCCCCCCACACCCTCCCAAAGGGTCTATGTTGTCAGCTTGTAGCACTACTGAGAGTTGATCGGGTCCTAAGAGCTGCGATCTAATCAGGAGAGGAATCATTGCCGATTAACAATCTAGGCATTATTGGGAGGTGATAAAAGTTAGAAGATGGGGCCTAGCTGGAAGAAGTAGTTCCTGGGGGCTGCCACTGAAGAGTCTACTGGTCTTTGGTTCCTTGGTTCTGCTTCCTGCCTGCCACGGGGTGAGCAGCTCTGGTCCACTCTGCCCTCTCCTCTGTGGTGCTCTGTGTCCACCACAGCCCATAGCGGTGAGGCCAAGGACCATGGACTTGAAACCTCCAGAACCACAAGCACGAAGTAAACCCTTCCTCCCTGAAGTTGTTTCTCAAGTATTTTAACTAACACTGGGCACTGGTGGGTTACACCTGTAATCCGAGCTACTCGGGAGGCTGAGATATGCGAATCAGAGTTTAAAACCAGCCCAAGCAAGAAAGTCTTTGAGGGGCTGGGAATATGGCCTAGTGGCAAGAGTGCTTGCCTCCTACACATGAAGCTCTGGGTTCGATTCCCCAGCACCACATATATGGAAAACGGCCAGAAGGGGCTCTGTGGCTCAGGTGGCAGAGTGCTAGCCTTGAGCATAAAGAAGCCAGGGACAGTGCTCAGGCCCTGAGTCCAAGGCTCAGGACTGGCCAAAAAAAAAAAAAAAAAAAAAAAAAGAAAAGAAAAAGAAAGTCTGTGAGGCTCTTATCATCAATGAACTTCCAAAAAGTCAGAAGTAGAACTGTGGCTCAAACGGTAGTACACTAGCCTTGAGCGAAAAAGCTTAGAGATAATACCCAGACCCTGAGTTCAAACCCTAGATCTATCTGGTTTGTTTATATCTTTTTTGTTGCCAATCCTGGGCCTTGGACTCAGGGCCTGAGCACTGTCCATAGCTTCTTTTTGCTCAAGGCTAGCACTCTGCCACTTGAGCCACAGCGCCACTTCTGGCTTTTTCTGTATATGTGGTGCTGAGGAATCAAACCCAGGGCTTCATGTATACAAGGCGAGCACTTTACCACTAGGCCATATTCCCAGCTCCCAAACCCTAGATCTGATATAACACACACACACACACACACACACACACACACACACACACACACGACATTCCTCATAAAGGGAAAATTTGTCTTCACAATGGAGAAATCTGTAAGGGCCACCCAAGTCAAGAGATTAAAAGTAGCAAGACCAATATCCAAATATTGGCTTTTTTTTTTTTTTGCTTCAAAGAAATGAAAAACTGCTACAAGGTAATATTTAAAAGACAATGTAATCATGACTCAGATGCAAAGGCAAAATGAGCAGCTAGTCACAGTCCTCCCCAAGCAATTCTGGAGACCAAACCCAAGCCTTCGTACATACGCAAGCACCCTACCATGGAACTACATGCTCAGTCCGCAAAGATACTCTCTTTTTTGTCTCTTTTTATTTCTTTTTTGCTTATGTGATACTGAGGAATGGAAACCAGGGCTTCGTGCATGCTAGGCAATCACTCTACCACTAGGCCACAGTCCCCCCCCACCCCCAACCCTGCAGAGATATTCTTTCACTTCCTAATGTGGAAGTAGTAAATATGTTGCAATTAGTTCAAAGGAGAATCCGGAAAAGTTCCATCAAGTGTATAGAATACACCAGGAATACTGCAGTGAGATGGTATATCTGATGGAGAACTTGTCAGAAGATAACTGCAGACCTGATAGACACAGCTGTGTGTCTGATAATAATAATTATCAGCAGCAGTAATCAGGACTCCACACTTCACAGCACTCTGAAACACCCCATGGGCAATCAAAAGCACAGCACCTCATATAACCGGTTACACTCGGCCCCTTTGTTTATGGTTTTGCTTTCTAGAGTTTCTTTTTTACACAGTCAGCCTTGGTCTGAAGATATTAAATTCGAAAGTTTTTTATTGTTATTATAAAGGTGATGTATAGAGGGGTTACAATGACAGAAGTCAGGTCAAAAGTGCATTTCTTTTTGGATGTCCCCCCGTCCCTCGCTCTCTCCCAGTTTTTCCCTCCTGTTCCTACCCACACATTGTAAAGTCACTTTCAACAGTGTTTAGTGAGTATCACTGCTGCGTTTGTTCGCCCTTTGTCCCTCCATTTCTGTGATCCCTCCTTAGCCTCACAAATAAATGAGCAAACACGACAAGAAGAAAGCAAAAAGAATCTTTTGTTTCCATTTCCTGGAGTTCATTTTGGTAAATATGATAATGATGATGAGAGGCACATAGACATTGTGCCTCTGTGTTCCTCTCCTAAATTGTGTCCTTTGGTCTCACTGTGTTACTGCCTGGAGTCCTGTACAATTTATCATGTTTCAGTGTGTTTTAGATCTAGCTTCTGCTTTGAGAGAAAGCATGCACCATTTGTCTCTCTGAACTTGGTTTACCTCACTTAACAATTCATAAGTTTTAAATAAATTACTCTTATCATGAGTTATTGATAACCACTTACTGTGACTAATTTACAAATTAAGCTCTATTATAAGTGTGTGTGTGTGTGTGTGTGTGTGTAGGGAAAACATACAGACTTACTATCTTTGTGGCTTCAGTCATGTTCTAGGGGTTTTGGAATAGAAGCCATGCAGGGGACTATTATAACTCCAAGCATTTCCATTAAAGTGAACCAGTTTTATTTACATTTTATTATTTTGTGGTGCAGGGCCTTATACATACTACACACATTCTCTCCCACTGACTTACACCCCCAGTCCTCATCAATATTGTATGTAAGCGCATGTGTGCACAAGTGTGTATGTGTGTGCTTGAGGCTTGAATGCCAGGGCCTGGACACTGTCCTCGAGCTTTTCTGCTCAAAGCTAGCATTCTACCACTTGAGCCATAGCTCCACTTCCAGCTTGCTGGTGGCTAACTGGAGATAAGAGTCTCATGGACTTCCCTGCCTGGCTTCCAGCCACAGTCCTCAAATCTCAGCCTCCTACATAGCTCAGGATTACAGGAGTGAGCCACCAGCACCTGGCAACATTTTTATGTTTCAGATTTTTGTGTTTTCCCCTACCGTATATACTGTGACTTTTCTGGTATTCTTTCCAAGGACTTTAGGATAGAATAATCAACCCCAGGGAGTGAGATGTTCTTAAAGAAGTGAAATAGATACTTCCAAAACTCAGTGAACTGAAAAACTCCACCACCACTACCCAAAAAGGGGGACTATCGTTCTAGATCACACAAAAGCCTGTGTGTCTAGCCAAACTAGGAAGCTGCTTTGCAAATAAACTTTTATTGGATATGGCCACACCTGTTTACGAATTGTCAAGGGCTGTTTTTGCCTCCAGTGGCCTAATTAAGTAACAACCATAGAGTCCACAGTCAGAAAGGCCCGAAGTAGTTCACATTTTTCCATGTGGCATGGCCTTCTACTGAAGAAAAAAAAAACAAAACCCTGCCAACTTCCCTTCTAGGTCACTGGTTCTCAACTATGTGGTCCTTAAGCCGGCAGTTTGGGCTCCCCCACTAGTATGTTAAAAACATCAGCAGGCATGATGCAGGCCTGTCATTCCAGTTCTTGGGAGGCAAAGGGAAGGGTTGTGAGTTCGAGGTGATCCTGAACTGCATAACAAGAAGCAATCTCAAAAGAGGGAGACAGACAGGGAAAAGAAGAGAGAGGAAGAAAGAAACTCTATAGCCACGTACTGTAGGGAATGATTCTTTTTGTGTTTCATTTAAATTTTGCAAAAAAAAAAAATCTTCAAAGAAGCAGAAATTCAGAGATGACAGCCCAAGACCCTCTGGTATAGGTTGACTATAGTCCCCAAAATGTGTGGGTTGTTTTTTTTTTTTGTTTTTTTCTGAGCACCGAATACTCCAGAATATGTGTATATTTGGAGATAGGGCTGTTGCTATTGAATTAGTGAAAATGAGATCTGACTGAAGTAGCATTGGCTCTTTGTCTGGTATGGCTGGTGTCTTTACAGTAAACAGGGAAGAGGCACAGAGCCGTTGAAGGAGACCTTGGTTATAGAAGAATAGAAGACTGAACGGACACCGCAGCCCAGTGGTAGAGCACTTGCCTATCCTGTGCAAGGCCCTGGGTCCCATCACAGATTCTCAGGACTATAGGCAACACCAGAAGCCAGGAGAAAGACCTAGAACAGCTATCCGCCTGGGCCTTGAGCGAGGGCACAGCTGGAACAGATGTTCCCCTCCCCTTCAGAGAGTGTAGCCCTGCCAACGCCTTGATTTTGGACTTCTTGCCTGCAGAACCGTGAGATGATAACTGTCTGCGGACGTCGGCCAGCCAGGGACATGACTCTCGGTTCCGGCAGCCCTGGCACACACGGCCACGCCCCCTAATAAGACCTACCCCGCCCAGACTTCAGGTGCCTCAGCTACCACGCCACTGTGATGGCTCTGGCTTTCTTCCACCTGACACTTGGCCTGCCTCCAGAAACACAAGCTCCACCGACAGTCCCCGGACAGAAAGAGGCCACTGCTGGCGAGGGTGGGTTGAGCAGTCGCAGAAGCTGGCACGGCTAATGCCTGTTCCTTTTCAAACATGACTTTGAGCCGTCAAACTGTTGGCTTGCAGATTTCTCTCTGACACTCGGGTAGAAGCTTACAAATATCCCGAGAACATTCTAGAATACTCAGAAGGGCCTCATGCCTCCTGATTCTGCCAGAAGACTCTCCAAGCATATTTTTATTTCTTTGGATCATTTCTTGCCTAAGATAATTTTTTAAAAAAAGCTTTTCGTATATATATACATACTTATATATGTACATATATATTAAATGGTGTTAAATATCTTCAATGAGGTAAGAGCAAAATAGTTATGTAGGAGAATGGCCTTGTTCTTGTGCTCAGTAATTCAGGGGAAAAACATGTATAGATAGAAAGCAGATGTTAAGGCTGGGAATATGGCCTAGTGGCAAGAGTGCTCGCCTCATATACTTGAAGCCCTACATTCGATTCCTCAGCACCACATAGACATAAAAAGCCAGAAGTGGCGCTGTGGCTCAAGTGGCAGAGTGCTAGCCTTGAGCAAAAAGAAGCCAGGGACAGTGCTCATGCCCTGAGTTCAAGCTCCAGGACTGGCAAAAAAAATATTTTTAAGAGAGAAAATGTTAAAGTATTAACAGTTACTGGGCTGGAGGTGTGGCTCAAGCAGTAGAGCATCTGCCTGGCAAATACAAAGCCCTCAGTTCAAACCCCAGTGCTGCCAAAGAAAGAAAAAAATGTATTAACAAGTATAAGTAGAACTATATCAGTGCTCTTTGTATTCAACTTTTCGGTAGATTTGACTTTTCTTTTTTTTTCCAAAATAAGAACTTGAAGAAGAGATTCCATCATAGAATAGATAGCTTTGGAGGTGAGCCAAGAGGATTGCTGGGGGGATATAAAGGAAGGGCATTGTAGACAGGCGCAAAGCCATGGGTAGGAAAATTCAGGTGCTGAATTTTCTCTACAAGGCCTTTGGCTTCAGTAGAAGTCACATGGGGATAGAGAGAAACTACTTTTGGCCAAAAATAGTGCTAAATCCTCAGCTTATAAAATATAATCCTTTCCTCCAGAAACTCACAATTTAGAAGATAGCTGATTTAATGTAAGTTTGGGGAAATTGTATTCTGGCCAGCTCCTGGGGGGTCTTAAATCGTTCTCTAATAAGCTGAGATTTAATCAGATAGTAACAATCAGGGGAATAAGAGCAGGTGACAGCGTATATTGAAGCCCAATCTGCATGAGAGCCGCTCCTGGCTCATATCACTTACCGTTGATAGCTTCGGTGACATGGGGGCATTTCTGTCCTCATTTGAAAAGGTGAGAGGTCCAGATATGAAGAAATTAAATGCGTCGCCCGTGCTTGTGCCACGCTCATGGTAGTAAGTGACAGAGCTTGGATGTGAACATTATTCTGTGGACGGCATAAATTGCCTCCTCTGTGGGGGTCTCCTGCGTGAGAGAGGCTTCGCTCAGCAGCCTCTCCGGTTCCGGGGAGGACTGGAAGGTGCTTCATGAAGAGCGCTAAGCTCACAGTCGTCTAACACCTGGCCACGAGGCTGTGTCCTCGGCAGATGGAACTCGGCATGATGGTGTCCACTTGCCATCCAGCTATGGTGGGAAGTGAAAAATAGGAGGATGAGAGTCCAGGCACATGCCCAGCAAGAAAGAGAGACCCTTTCTCAAAAATAACCAGTGTGAGAAAGAGCTAAGTCATGGTTCAATGGTAGAGCACGCGCCTAGAAAGCCTACAGCCCTGAGTTCAGACTCCAGTGTAGCCAAGAAAGAAAAGAACCCGGAAAAGGAGAAAAGATGTAAAAAGAGAACTAGGGAGATTCTTGGTTCAGAATCAGAAGCCAAGAGGGAAGAGAAAGTATATGAATTACCACTTAAGTGCTATTCAGAACTCTGTAAAAATAGAAGCTCAAGTAAAGAAATGGGTGGTGGCTATGATATGAGCAACATCGTGCATTCTCCTCCCGTTGGTGGTTTCCACGGAAAGCCCAGGCTGGAGGAAGGAGCCAGTGGCAGAGCACTGCCTAGCATGGATCGTGAAAGTGATCCCCGGCACCACAAATAAATTAAAATCCTCACATTAGAGACATGTAGGAGCTAAATTGTTTGGCTAGGGAGTAAGCCTAGGCGTCTCAGCCTTTTGCCTCCTCCATGTCATCCAGGCTGGCCTCAAACTCATGGTCCTCCTTCTTCAGCTTCCTGAGTGCTAGGATTACAGGTGTGTGTCACCGCACCCAGCTTACACATATCCCCAAACCAGTATCTGGTTCAAGACATGTGACTCCCTGTTGTCTTCATTTGGTAATGTTCTGGTCTTGGGACTGAACTCAGAGCCTCATGTGACCTGAGCCACACCCAAGGCCTCTGAATTGTGTGATGTTCTTGATCAGCAGAGGGGCAAGCTGATGTAGAGATAGAAACTGTTCAATCTTTACTCTCAAGTTCTCACTGAAGAAAGTTCTCTCACACAAGCAGAATAGAAACAAGAATGAGGTGCTTTATTGGACCTCCATTTTTCTCTTCTCTCCCTCCTCGCCCCCAAAAGGCATCATTCAGAGAGAAAAAAATGTGAATTCAACATCCAGAGACTGAATCCTTCGTTGACTCTATACATGGCACTGGAGATGTAGAAAAAAGAAAACGTGGTACCCACTTTCCATCACAGGAAACAGGATTGACAGGGTGACTACAAGGAAGCTGGGTTTTGAAGAAAGGCTGCTCAGAAAAATGACGACTTGCTTGTTGGTTGTTTCCAAAAAGGAATGCATGAAGATGTTTGTCTGGGACCAACTCCTGAGGCAGATCTGGGGATTTGTGCTTGGGCTGGTGTGGTCTAACCATGGCTCAGAGCAGACAGGGCGGGTCATGGGGCTGGGGGGGTGGGGGGCGGGACAGGCCATCTTTAGGAACTTGTGCTTTGTTAAAAGAGAAGTGAAATTCGAGATACTTTTGGCTGACTCAGAGTGCCATCCAGTTTCCATTTTAAATCGATCACGTTGAGTGACGAACAGTGAATGGGGTGATTTCTAGAGCAGGGACTCAGGACGGGGGCCCGGCTAGATATCTATACACTCACCCAGGAGTTGTGGGTGCAATGGTGGCCCACAAAGATGTTGAGGTCCTAACCTCCATTACTTCAAAATGTGACTCTTGGGCTGGGGATATGGCCTAGTAGCAAGAGCGCTTGCCTCATATACTTGAAGCCCTGGGTTCGATTCCCCAGCACCACATATACAGAAAATGGCCAGAAGTGGCGCTGTGGCTCAAGTGGCAGAGTGCTAGCCTTGAGCAAAAGGAAGCCAGGGACAGTGCTCAGGCCCTGAGTCCAAACCCCAGGACTGGCCAAAAAAAAAAAAAATGTGACTCTTTCTGGAAACAATTTGACTAGCCCGGGGAAAGATTTAAGTGTGTCGGTAGGGTTAGCCCCAGGGAGGCTGAGGCAGGAGGATCGCAAGTTCCAAACCAACTTCGGCTACATAATGAAATCCTCTCAAAATAATGATAATGAAGTGTGGTTTAGACTGAAATATATATAAATATATATATTGCTTTTGCACTATCATGAAGTCAAAGTTGCTAAAAAGTCAAACTACTGTGCATACTGTACTCATTTATTCATAAGTACTGTACTCATTTATTTTCCTTGACTTTATTTTTTATTCAAATTTTTATTATCAAACTGATGTACAGAGAGGTTACAGTTTCATACGTTAGGCATTGGATACATTTCTTGTACTGTTTGTTACCTTGTCCCTCATACCCCCCTCCCTCCCCCCCCTATTTTCCTTGACTTTAAAAAACGCTTTGTACTAAGTCTGTTAAGGCAAATGTGAATGAACATTTCATGTCCCTGGAGGTGTTTTTTTTAACATCTATAACCTTATCCTACTGATTATTGACAGGCTGTAATCTTATTCCAGTTGGTGTTTGTGTCTTTTTTAAATGGCATGTCAAATGTTTGATACATTGTAATAGTTCTCCCCATTTCCTCCTTCCTTTTTCCTCTACCTAGCTTAGCATGTGAGAGTGTCCTTCTTTATCATTGGATCGCCATTGTGGGTAAATTTATTGTCTCATATGTCACTGCTACTTTGCAGAAAAGGCGCATAACACACACACACACACACACACACACACACACACACACACACACACACACACACACACACACACACACACCCTGCCAGCCTTCCTCAAGAAACTCTCCCAAGGAGCCAATAGCAGAGAGGAGAGTCTAGCCTCTGCCTTCTATCAGCTCATTGGCTTTGGACAGGTTGTTTAACCTTAACTTCACTTTCCACATCTAGAACAAGGGTCAGCGCACGTTATGTAAACAGCCAGATCACAAATGCCTTAAGTTCACAGACCATATGGCTTCTACAACAACTGCTCGGGTCTGCGCTTGTGCCACGCAAGCATGCTAAGCTATAAGCAACCAGCAACGTGTACGCTTATGCACATGGCCCTGTTCCAGGAAGTTTTAACTTACGAAATCAGGCAGCCAGCCAGCCAGATATGGTCCAGAGGTTGTCTAGTTGGCCAGGCTCTGATCACATGACCCCTGAAAGGACATAAGTCAAGGGCTTTATGGTTAACTCTTCTATACCTACCACACTCAGCTGACCTAGCCTAAGCAAAACAAAGGTGTCTATGCCCTGAACCATAACAGACAGCTGAAGCCTGCATGTAAGAGACAGGGCGGAGAGGATTGCTGGAGGCTTCTGGGAAAACAGCTTCTTGATCTTCATAAAATGCAGCCGGGGGAAGCCGACCTCTTGGCCAGGTGCCCGTGGCTCATGCCTGTAGCCTTAGCTATTCAGGAGGCTGAGTACTGAGGATGAGGTTCAAAGCCAGCCCAGTCAGGAAAGTCTGCGAGACTCATAGCTCCAATTAACCAGCAAAAAGCTGAACGTAAAGCTAGTTGTGGCGCCACCTTAAGCGAAAAAGCTAAGGAACAGGGCTGGGGATATAGCCTAGTGGCAAGAGTGCCTGCCTTGGATACACGAGGCCCTAGGTTCGATTCCCCAGCACCACATATACAGAAAACGGCCAGAAGCGGCGCTGTGGCTCAAGTGGCAGAGTGCTAGCCTTGAGCGGGAAGAAGCCAGGGACAGTGCTCAGGCCCTGAAGTCCAAGGCCCAGGACTGGCAAAAAAAAAAAAAAAAAAAAGCTAAGGGACAGAGCCCAGGCCCTGAATTCAAGTCTCAGCGGTGACCAAAAGAAAAAGAAGGACTAAGAATAAGAGGAAGAGAAGGGGACGGAGCAGTTGGCTGGCTTCTCTGTGGCTCCTTGGGGACAGGGAGGCTGACCTGCCGAGTCGGGACCGTGCTGTGCTACCGGCCTTGGGAAACAGCATGGCAGGGAGGATTCCCTCTGGACTTCCCGTGTGAGCTAATAAAGCCCGTGCCTACTCTCTTTGTTAACTCTGAATTGGGTCATCTGTTATTTGGGCTAACCGCGTCCCAAGTGCAAACCTTACTCTGGAGTGCTTATTGGGACCAAACGGGGACCTGTGGGTAGGTGAAGGCGGCATGCAAATGAGGACGCGCTAACGGTCAGCCAATCACCACAGCTCTGGCGCTTGCGGATCGCAGCCACAGGTGCACGCGTGCCCTTGACACACATATTTCTTTGAAAATGGAAACCTTCATTTTGCTTTAATGATTCAAAAAAAATTGCCAACTGTCCCTTCTCTTTGCTTGAAATCCCTAACCCACATAAGGGAAAAAACCCTCACTGTAAAGGAGGCATCAGTAATAACTAGACTCTCAAAGTGAGGAAGCACGGTCTACTTAACAACAGTGCAGAAGAGGCTGGAGGGCTAATCAGAGCCATTTCTCCTTCTCTCCTCCCTCCCTCCCTCCCTCCCTCCCTCCCTCCCTTCCTTCCTTCCCCCTTCCCTCCCGCATTCCCTCCACTTCTTCTCCCTCTCTTTCTTCCTTTTTTTCCCCTAATACTGAGGTTTAAACTCAGGGCCTTGCTTACTAGATGGGGACTCTGCCACTTGAGCTACACCCCCAGATCTTTCCTTCCTCCCCACCTAAAATCTATCAATAAGAGGGCTTCATGCCTACAGTACCAGCTACTTAAGAGTCCAAGATTGGGAGGATAGTAGTTCAAGGCCAGCCAGGCCAAAAGGTTTTTAAGAGTGAAAGTCCATTACAAAGAAATATGTCAGGCATGAAGGTACACAGCTGTCGTCCCAGGATTGAGGAAGGCATTAGGCAGAAGGAATGTGGTTCAAAGCTGCCCTGGGGAGGAAAAACATGATTTCCTATCGGAAAAAAAAAATAACTAGGGGCTGGGATATAGCCTAGTGGCAAGAGTGCCTGCCTCAGATACACGAGGCCCTAGGTTCGATTCCCCAGCACCACATATACAGAAAACGGCCAGAAGTGGCGCTGTGGCTCAAGTTGCAGAGTGCTAGCCTTAAGCAGGAAGAAGCCAGGGACAGTGCTCAGGCCCTGAGTCCAAGGCCCAGGACTGGCAAAAAAAAAAAATAATAATAACTAAAAAGCAAAAATGCCTGGTTGCATGGCTCAAGTGGAAGAGTGCTTGCCTAGCTAGCACAAGGCCCTGAGACACACATACACACACACACACACACACACACACACACACACACACACACACACACCCCTAAAAAATTACCTATAGGAAAGTTGAGTTTGAGGGATGGAGAACTAGAATATGTTTTCCTGGGTCTTCTTAAACTGACTTCTGCCCCCGAGTAAATTATTACATACTGGGTATCACTAGTAATAATCCCTAGTGTGAAGAGGTGTCCATCTGTGTCTATTCCATAATAACATACTCAAGACCCTATAATGTATAAAGAAAGAAGTTGATCTGGGCCACACAGCATTGGGAGCGGCTCCTCGAAGCCCCTGGCCTTCATGGTGAGCGGCCTCTCCACAGGAACCCAGGTCAGAGGAGAGCACCCAGCCTTCGCCTCTAATCACAGTACTCCCATGAACTAAGCAGGCTCTAGTGTCTAGGTGACCACATTAATTCCTTCTCAGATCCACACCCCAGTGACATCTCATGAGACTCCACCTCTCAAAGGTCCCACCACCACCAAGAGCACCCGATGGGGAACCCAACAAATGACAAATCACATCCAAACCGTAGCAGAGAGCCGTAGATATTTGTGGTTGTCCATTAAAGTCTAAAAGTGGAACTGGGGGCACTGGGAACAGAGCTCTTGAGGCCTCGAGTTCAATCCCCACAACTGCAAAACCAAGCTGAAAAAGAGTGCCATGTATCTTCTAGTTAAAACGCAGTCTCATTCTTTCTCTTCCTCTCTGTGTCCTTCTCCCCAACACCCCCCCCCCCCCCCCCGCAGAGGCCTACCAGTACAAGCAGGATTTTTTTCCTATTTGCTTATCTTTTTAGGATGACCCAGTTCCACAATGATTTGAAATTTGAAACAAAGAACTAAATCAATGCAGTATACTATGTTGCAACTTGGATTAGTTACAACTGTGTCCTATGCACAGTGTTCCAGAACAAATCACAACTCTGGTTTGCTGAGGTCCTGCAAGGTAGCAAGGAGCCCAGGTGATTGACAGTCAACCTCTGTGACTGTAGAGGTTGTTCCCTGTGGTCACACTGGTGAACAGAGGCTTGAGAGGCAGACACACCTTGCCCTGGCTATAGAACAAGGAGCTGGATTCAGGTCTGGGAGACTCGCAGCTGTGTGAGGCTGCGGCGGCTTGCGTTCACACAAAGCCCCGGGGGCCCTACATGCTGGGGAGGTGTGTGTTGCCCTGGTGAGCGAGGGCCAGGCCTCTCAGTCCATGAGACGGCAGACCCGAGCTGAGCTCAGCCCACTGGAGATGTCCAGCTGCCTTCATCCCCAAGGAAGCATGGGATCGGGCTGCCGTTCACACCTCTGACTAATGACAGAACCGAGATCCCAGCAGAATCCTGGTTTCTGACTCACATCCCCGTCTTCTTGACCATGACCAACTGTCTTTACTTCAACTCCAGCCCCACGTACTTCTGTGTGTGGTAGCTCAGTCAGCCACCAGTCCCCTGCCAGGCTCTCGTGGACTCCGGGCCTGCGGGCCGTGAGGGACTTCTGCTTGGATACAGACCCCGGTTCGCATGCTCGGTTCTCATTGGGCACTTTTGTGCATTCAACCTGGAGTTACATTTCCTATTGACTCTGTGCCTACGTGCTAGCTCAGCACCAGGGCTGACCATGCAACAACGCACACATGTGGTGAGCAGCATTGCACTGATGCATAACCACCGAGGCCAGCTAGAGCGTGGGGTGGGCTCTGGGAGACCCAGGGCCCTGAGTGCGTACATTGCTTGTGGGGTGCACTAAGGTCTGGAGCATTAAGCATTTAGGTGACCAGAAAGCATCTTGGGTTTGAAACCCTGCTGGACCCTGTGGATGATTAACTCAGCCTCCCTAACGTGAACTTCCTGACCGTCCACAGGGAATGCTTTGCTGACTAATGGGTGTGACTGCAAACACGGGACAGGGAGGGGCTCAGCAAGTAGAAGTTGGTAGTAATGGTTGTTTTTTAGGTGTCAGTGACTATTACGGTTTTATGGTTTGGGCTTTCTCCCTGTCTCCCTCTCCCTCTCCCTCTCTCTCTTCCTCCCTCCCTCTCTCCCTCTCTTGGTTGGGGTTTGCTTTCTAGGCAGGGAATCTACCCTCTGAGACACAGCCCCAACCCAGTTTGGATCTTAAGTGTCCCCCAAACACTCTCATACTAACGGTTTGGCTGCCAACACACAGAGCTTCTGGGAGACGGAGGAACCTTTAAGAGGAAGGCAGTCAGGTCATTGGGGCATGTCCTTGAAGGGGATACTGGGACTGGGAGGGCCCTCTTTCTTTGCTTCCTGGCTGCCACGAGGTGAGTAGTGTAGCTTCACTACACAACGCGCACCAGGACACACTGCCTCCCAGAATAAATAAAGCCAACCAACCACAGAATGGAACTTCTGAACGCATGAGCCCAAATCAGCCTTTACCATTTCAAATTGATTAATCTTCCATATTTCTTCCCAGCAACAAGAAGGGGAACAACACAGCGACCAAACCATTTGCTTAACACATGTTGAAAAGTGGACTGAGAGCCAGGTTCATGCCCATATCCTAGCTAGTTGGGAGACTGAGTTCAGGAGGATCTTGGATGAAGGGTAGATTTGACAGACAAACAAACAAACATTCACAAGACCCCTCTTCATGCAATAGCTGGGTGTGCACATGTCATTGCAGCTACGAAGGACGCCGAGTTGAGGAGGATCACGATTCCAGCCTAGGTTCGGCAGGTATGGAGATGTCTATACTCAAGCTGTAGAATACTCGCCTAGCAAGGCCTGAGTGCAAGCCCCAGTGCTTACAGAGAGAGAGGTGGGGGAGAATGGAGAGAGGGGAGGGGAGAAAAGAGGAAAGGAGAGGAGAGAGGGTTTGCTCGATGGGACTATCTCAACACCAAATACTCAGCATAGGGCATGTGTCTGACAAACTACACATGGCAAGAGGCATAAATAGGATGATCGTGGCCCAGGATGACGTACCCCCTTGCCCCCAAATTAGTACAGAGACACTGGCATTCATTTTGCTGCTATTGTGAACCTGCTCGTGAGGGGGGGGGGGGCATAATTAAGCTGTACAAAACAGGAATCCTCTTCTAGTGCTGCAATCCTTTATTGGGTTTAAAGTAAAAAGGCATTCCCTGGGAGTCCCGGTGTGCAGAAGTAATTCAGCTGTCAGTGGTATCTGGTAAGGGCACCAACCGTTTACACTCCTCCATGTCAGGAGTTCTCAGTGTGGCCCAGGGAGTGTGCAGAGGCCCCAAGACCTTTGCAAGGGCTGAGCGACGTGGAAGCCATTTCTTCACCCTTCCTCCAGCCCCGCAGGCCTGCAGTGGCGTTTCCCAGGGTGTCCTTGCGTGGAGCATGTCGTCTTGGTGAAAAGCACGCATGCTCGCGTTTCATGTTTTCTCCACAATCACTTTAAGTATGGTTTAAAAGAATAGATGAGGGCTGGGAATATGGCCTAGTGGCAAGAGTGCTTGCCTCCTACACATGAGGCTCTCGGTTCGATTCCCCAGCACCACATATATGGAAAACGGCCAGAAGGGGCGCTGTGGCTCAGGTGGCAGAGTGCTAGCCTTGATCAGGAAGAAGCCAGGGATGGTGCTCAGGCCCTGAGTCCAAGGCCCAGGACTGGCAAAAAAATAAATAAGTAAATAAATAAAAGAATAGATACTTACATTTTATGAAAAGTTCTCAATAATAGTTAAAAGGTGCTCAATAATAGTTAAGAATACTAAGAGTTTGTGGAACAGTAGTCAACGAAAAGTTATGCAAAGAATAAAAACAAGATGCGCAGATTAAAAGCAACAACAACAACGAAGGAAGAATGCCAGCAGGCCCTGAGGCAGAAGGGTTTGGGAGCCATGGCCCCATGTGCTTCTGTACTTAGCTTCCCAGGGCGCTGTGCAGCCATCTCACCCCCATTCCTACGTGCCTTCAGTCTCCTTCCCTTCGTGAGAAAATGGAGTGACCTTTAATTCCATAACACATTCTCCTAACGGGTCTCTAAACTAATCCTGCCCATCGTCCTGTTAAAATGACCACAGCTAGACAAGCGAGGCGGAGGGTTCCCACTGTCCCGGGCCTACCACCCCCTCACCGGAGAATCGCTCCTCTCCTTACCATAGTAAATGCCATCCACAGGGCCAGGCTGCTCCACCCTGCTTCCACCTGGCCCCTTGCTCTGTGTTTGATTTTCCACCCTAGGGCTGTGCTTTTCTGTGAAGCAATTGTCTTCTGGAATTGGGGAAATCGCCCTGTGCAATCTCTGAGCAGTTCTGCAAGGGACTTCCTATTGCCCAAGTGTGTGCAACAGGGGCGGTGGTGGTACAGTCGTTTGCAGGGCTTGAGTGCCAGCTCGTTGCACGTGAGCCATTGCTGCAAGCTTTCTGTCCCACCGACTGTGTGGATGGTGCGGTTGTTTGCACACCAGGGGGAGATTTGCCACCAAAGGGACAGGAAATCTTGGCAGGAGGCCCAAGAGCACCAGAGGGCAGCCTCCCCTCGACCTTGGCCTCTCTCCCGCTGTCCTTCCTTGTCAGGGGTTGAGGAAAACACAGAGGCTGCATGGATTCTGCACAAGCCAATCAGACTCAGATGTTTCTAGTGCTAGAACTTCAGACTAAAGAGAGAAATGAAGACACATTTTAAGAAAGAACAAGAAACGCACATTTCCTGGTCGTGAACAGACTTTGTGAGCTGTTCCATCACTTGTGAAGCAGCTCCCTTCCCCTTCCTCAGAGTCTCCCCAGGAGATAGGGCCATCCTGAGCACGCTTACCCAAGCAGCTGGATGTTGCCACTTACCAAGATTTACAGAGAATGGTTCCTCCTTGGCAGACCAGATATGTCCCAAAGCACCAATATGCAGAACTAATGTCCAGGGGTCCTAGAGACAATGAGCCAAGCTCCTTGTTCTACTCGTGCAATCGCAGTTCTGCTCTGTCCATCTCCAAGGCCACCCCAGGCTAGTCACCAGCAGTCGTGGCCTCCTGCCTGCCTTCCTCTTTCCCTAGGCTACATGCAGCCGATGGGGATGGTGCAAGGCACGCATCTGTGAATGTCCTCTTCAGCTCTCAACCACATCTCCCACCCCAAAACCCTTCACTTGGCCTCCAAGGGTCTTCCTTCCCCCACCTAAGGGCAGGCAGGCAGGCAAATGACATCCCCTTCTGATCAGAGTTTACACACATTTAGTTCTTAGGGCCCAAAGCCACTGGTGTCAGTGGGAGACATGAGGATCTGCAGAGCAGGTCTGCAGCGTCCAGAGCTGAGATAAAGTATGCCGTGCCTGCGAGAGGAAGGAGGAGGGCCCAAAGAGGAAAGCAAAGGACTGGTCAAGCCCGGAGCTAGGCTCTGGGCAGCGGGGCCTGGAGGAAACATACAGATCATACAGATCTGTATACAAATCAGCCTGAAGCTAGTGAGGACTCGAATCCATTGCCCAGAGCCCGGAGGCTCCTGCATCACCCAGGACAGAAGACAGGTGCTTCGTGGGGGTGAAGAGGAAGGCAAAGTCCATCTTTGTGTCTAACATCCTGCTGGGGGGCACACCGACCCTCCTCCACTTCCCCTCAGCCCAGGAAGGGAGCTGCTCTGCCTTCCAAGCCAGAGCTGGAAATATGGTATCTATACAGTAATTCCCCCTAACGGCAGTGCCCGGCCTGCAAGTGTGAAAGGAGAAAGGGAAGAGCTGGGGATATGGCCTGGTGGCAAGAGTGCTTGCCTTGTATACATGAAGCCCTGGGTTCGATTCCTCAACACCACATATGCAGAAAAATGGCCAGAAGTGGTACTGTGGTTCAAGTGGCAGAGTGCTAGCCTTGAGCGGGAAGAAGCCAGGGACAGTGCTCAGGCCCTGAGTCCAAGGCCCAGGACTGGCCAAAAAAAAAAAAAGGAGAAAGGGAAGGTCATTCCTAGAGCATAGATGTAGGGGTTCTTGGGACCAGGTCCAGCACCTCCCTGCCCTGACTGAATACTGAGTTAGGAGAGCATTAACTCCTGAGAAGAAACTCAGGTTCCATGAACTCAGGTACCATGAACAAGCAGTGTCTGGTCCCTGGGCAGGGTCTTCAGGTCTCTGAGTCCCGTGGCGCTCTGCAGAGTACCTGGTAGTTGGCCGAGCATCATACTGAAGACCCAGGTAGGTGGGCTTGGCGGGAGGAGCTTCACAGTGGGGCAGGGTGGCCAGAATGACTGAAACAGCTAGGAGTCCAGTGGCCCCAGAGGAATCTGCCAGTCCGGACAAGAAAGTTGACCCAATAATGGGTGTCCTCCCTCATTAGTTCTTTCTGTCTGCAAGTTTTGAGTTAGGCTTGTTCTTATTTGACTAGACGGCTGAGGTACAGAACATTGCTCTTGATTTGAGAGCTCTCTGTTTCCTTTTGGTTTGAGCTATAGGTATTCATAGTAATCAGATTTCCTCTTACCACTGCCTTTGCTGGTTTCTGATGTGCTTCATTTTCAGTCGATATTTGAAAGTTTTTGATCGACTCCCCTTGTTACGTCAGTGCTGCTGAGTGGCCATGTGTTTGAATTTTTGTGTTACGTTTTGCTGTTGAGTTCCAGTTAAA
This sequence comes from Perognathus longimembris pacificus, assembly GCF_023159225.1. Taxonomy (NCBI): domain Eukaryota; kingdom Metazoa; phylum Chordata; class Mammalia; order Rodentia; family Heteromyidae; genus Perognathus; species Perognathus longimembris. The sequence goes on along the minus strand of NC_063169.1, from coordinate 68,215,273 downwards.
TTCCACAAGGAATAAAGTTCAATTTTTGTGACAAGCTTCCCTGCTCTTCACATACTCTAATCTTGCTTCAGAATTTCTAGCCCCAGCTCTTAAAGGATATTGGAGGGTTGTGAAATTAATTTTAACTCTCTTATCTACCATTCAACTGAGTTACTACGGATGGATGAACCTTATCTACCACGCTGCACCTCGCTTACCCGGATATACTTCAATGGCAAGTTGAAAAGAGGCATGGTGCCGAGGCAGGATGAGGCCTTATCCCTTGTCCTGACAAGCATCGATGCTACTTCTGGAGGTGGCCAGGCTCTCCTTCCTCAGGCTCTGTGGTGCCGCAGGAGCCGTGCATTTCACATGGGCACATCTTCTCTCTTCTCTTCTTCCCTCTCCACTCTCCTCTCCCCTCCTATTCTCACTCTCCTCTCTTTGTTTCTCCTGGCTTCGCTGTCCGCCTCTGTAATGGCAGACGGCACATTGCTCAGCCCCCCATTCATCTTCCTGGTGCAAATACGCATTTCCACCGAGCTGTTTGTTGCTCTTCACGTCGTGGGACAGGGACAGGGTTTTTCCCTACTGCCGAGGCTACCCAGGAACTCACAACCCTCTTGTCACAGACTCCAAGTGCTGAAATTACAGGGGAGTGCTGGCACACCTAGCCTCGCTCTTTTTGATGAGCAAAGGACCCATTTATCCTCAGAGGCTTCATGCAGCTTCTTGCTGTGTCGCTCCTCACCGGTACAGTGGCCCATCTTCCAGATCCAGTCCTGCAGAACTCAGGGCCTTGCTGCCTTGGAGAAGTATCTGTGGTGGCGGCTGGGCTTTAGCTTGCTCACATCCTTGGCCACCTTGTAGGACTCATCGAAATTCCTGACCATAGGGTAGTTCAGAGCCCTGGCCACGGACGTTAATGCAGAGTCACAAGGCTAAGTTTTCTCCCCATATTAGGGACATACACATTTACATTGGTGAACACTTAACAACGAGTTTTCTGGAGAGGGAAGCAAAGTTGATTATTTTTGTTGATGTTCTTGGTGTAAACAGCTCCTTGTGACGATTTCAAGATCATACTGACATCACTGAGTTTGGATGTGGGAAGACATGGAGGAGGCTAGCTCCGGAAACATCTGGTAGAGACCAGCACAGAGTGCACAGCCATGTCTTGAATGGCTTAGAGTCCCAAGGAGTCCCATGGAGCACGGTTGAAGCATCTTCATTTCTTGCATGTATGGATCAAGAGACGTGGCCCAGTGGACTTCCTGCCCACAGTTCCCCTCTCAGAGTGCGTTTCTCTGGCTGCAATGGCTGTAAAACCATAAATGTCCTTAGATCGCTTTCATCTCTCTGTTGTTCTTCTGAACTTCTTCACAGCCCCTACAGCTTGTCATGACCTTTGATTCAGATGACCCAGATCTACTCTAGGCTTCTTATCCAAAGTCAGCATCTGAACGTCCAGATTCCCGTGGACAGATAAACAGATCTCACTGGGACTTACTGCTGCCTTCTACCAGACAAAGCCATTCTCTTCTCCTGAAATCAGCCTTTTCCTTGTAATCTTTCTTTCTGTGAATGATTCTCCATCCTCCCCAAGGTACAAAGCTCAAGGTGACCTTGAGAAGCTCTTCCTCTTAAAACCTCTGGCAACCTGCAGTTCTACCTAAGTCTCTCTCTTGCTCCTATTCCCTGTCTCCACCTCCTCTGGGTCACGTCACCTGTGGCCGGGCCCTGTCCCCAGGCTGGGATTCTCTTCTCTCCAGTTTCCTGCTCACACTGGTCCTACCAGTGATTCCAAGTAGGGCTCAGCTGACAATCCCATGGGAGTGCAGAAAGAAAATGCCAGGGACATTTTTAACGTTTTGTTATCTTAATCTCTTCCCTTCACTGTCTTAAAGTGTAATACTGTGCTTTATAAATAAAGTGCTTCTGTGGGATGCATGCTCCCATTTTTTAGTATTACATGATCAAAATAAGTTTATAAATCTCATGACCTTGCACTATGAACCCAGCAGACTTTCTGCTACACCGCCTTTTTGTGCGCCTCCTTTTCTCCACAGCATTTGGTGACCCCAGGGATCAAACGTCGCCTCCCTCATTAGATCTGCCTCTGTTTCCAATGCCACCGACCTCTTTCATGTACCTGGAACTCCCCATAGCTCACATACTGATTTTTGCCTTGTAGTTTAGAGATAATTGTCCTTATGCTGGAGTATCTGAAGTTCAAAGAGGGCACAGATCCCTTTTTATCTTTCTCCAGAGCTGGTCATTGCTCCAGGCACAGAGAGGCGCATATCTGAAATAATATAGCCTCTTCACCATTGATCCTAGTAGTATCCCTACTTAAATAAGCTATTATTCACAGAGGTGTAAAGGGGATTAGCAAGACACTGTGCAAGACTGCCCATTTGTCCTTGCGGAGAAAGTGAGGGACACCAAGAATCCCCGGGTTTCTGTCCAGCCCTGCAGAACACAGAGGCGATTGCCACAAGGTGGCAGGGTGGCATTGCTCTTCAGAGATGGTTTGCAGTTGGAATTCTCAGACATCACACATCTACCCGCTTGCCCACCCTCGGAGCCCCAGAAGGACATGGCGGACGCTGGTGTGACCCACCGTGCCTGCTGACCTCTCTCTACGTGCAGATGCGGGGCCGAGCTCGCCTGTCTCCTGAACACGGGCTCCGATTCTGCAGGTTGGGTCTCCTGTGAGCCCAGGAGTTGGGGACAGGTCTCAGCAACATAACGAGACCCAATCCCCAAACAAACAAAGCAACAGAACGCAGAACACAGCCTCCCCGATGCCAGCACCACCACTTCCAGAAGGGCCCGGGAACAGAGCCCTCCAGACAACTTCCCTTCCCTTCTCCTCCTCTCAGACAAGGGAGGCGCAGAGGAAGCTAGCTTCTGGAAGTGTGCCAAGGGGTTGCCCCAGCTTTTCCCTGTTGCCTGGAGCCTCCCGCATTGGGTTATCAGCATTCACCTCTGGGGCTCATGGAGGGGAGGGCAGAGGGGAAAAAAAACCAGACAGCAGGGGCAGCAGGAGTGTGGGGTTTCGGCAGCAGGTGGGACCATGCATGCTAAGGAGGGGACCTGCTCTCTGCCCCGACCCCTCCCGCGAGGCTGGCCAAGGTCCCCAGGACGTCCCCACGATGGAAGCTGTGAATGAGCACTTCCTGCCTCTCCATCTTGCCTCCTCGGCTGCCCAGGGCCTGGAGGACCCACAGCCCAGCAGAAGAGCAAACAGAGTCCTCGCAGCCAGAGATTCACTGTGCTCCTAGCACCCAGCACGCCACAGAGAGCTCGCAGGGCTGGCAGCTCTCCTCTGGCTGGCTGTGAACGTTTTGTTTGCAGTGTTCCACCATCTTATCTCTGATTTTGATAAGGTTAGTTTCCTGGAAAAAGCTCCTGGCAGTGGTTTAGTGAGGGTTTTTTTTTTTTCTATTTAAAGAGCTGTATGGATGCCTTATTAGCATGCAATAAATTGTATTTTGATGCAAATCAGGCCGGCTGGTCTTCTTACGCTTCAGGAGGTACACGTTACCTACAAAATGTTGGACAGAAGGTACAGGATGTGGGGTTTATAGAATGTTCCAGGTGCAAGTTTCCTGTACGTCTAAATCTGAAATGATCACTGACAATAATTGACTTTCCATTTAAGGCACATGTACTAAACGTGCTACAAAACATGGCTAGGCTCTCAAAAGGCACTCTTCCTCCTTGTTTATCGTCTTCCCTACTGGAAAATGACCATTAGCCTTCAACCTTCCAGATGCCTCTACTTGGTGGGGGAGGGGCAGAGTGTGTTTATTTCTTTAAGCTGTAAAATGGCCCTGAGGGCTCCAGACAGCCGAGCAGAGTGTGTTTTGGTCTCCCCAGTCCCACCCCTCTTCCCATACCCCCCTTCCTTCCAGAATCCTCCACCTCCCCACTCCAGCCATGCCTGTGGCTGAGTCCGAGATAAGAAGAACAGATTCCAAAAGTTCCATCCAAGCTGAGAGACTGCGGATTTGCTCAGACTCATGGAAGGCAGAAAGCATGAGCATCCTAGGCGAGGATTTCCAGCCATCAGCTGGGTCAGAACTGGATTTCAGCATCCTTTAGAAGTTGGGAATCAGAGCCTTGCGCCTTCCTGATGGAAGGCGTTTCCGACATGGGATGAATCCATAAACAAATAAACATGAAAGCACAGGGCTCTGTCACACATGAGCACCAGCCAGGCTTCCAGATTTTCTCCCAGATTTTCCTGGCCAGGGGGGGGGGCAGGGGGGGCAGGGATGTCCACCCAGTAAACAAAGCAACAGCAAAGACCTGAACTTGAACATCTCCATACTTCCTGCAGAATGGATTTCCAGAACAGGCAAAGGACACGGCACAAGCTCATCATCATGACAAAACCACAAGGACCCTGAACATGCCGGGCAGTGGCGGCCCAGGACTCACAGGATCGGAAGGCGGTGGCATTCACCCACGTGTCAAGCTATCCTTCCATGCAGAGGGGCCTGCGGTGAATTTGGTGAGGAGAACAGAAGTGGCCCCCAGGAGAGGCTCAGGCTTTTGTGGGATCCCCTAGCCCTGAGTGTGGACAGGACCTGTGACTCGTGCATGACCAGTAGCCCGTGGCAGAGGCGACAAGACACCGCTCATGTGTACAAGAACATCTTAAAAGCAGGCAGACTGGACTCTTCCTCGCTGGTCTTGAGGAAGCTTCTCCGTGATGGAGAAGCCCTGCCTACCCAGCACAGCCAGGAGCTGGGAGCAGCTTCCAGCAGCTAGAAACAAACCACCCCAGCTGACAGCCTGAGACTCAGCTGCCTTGGAGGCAGGCAGGACCCACAGACACACGCTAGCCTCAGCTGCGGCTGCCGCCGGGGCACCAACGACACCAAGGGCCCCGACTTCCGACCCACAGAGACCCTGAGACGGCAAACGGTTGGTTTGACCTCACTGAGTCACTTATCTTGCAACACCCATTATCTACTATAGAGGAGAAAAAATAGTTTGGCTTGCTGGTCATCCTTAGAACATACAACATGGCTAGTGACCCTTCTATGCTATAAGAAATCTCCTTTGCGCACGCCCCCCCCCCCCCCCCCCCCCGCTCAAGATCAGAATCCAAATCTCCAAAGCCTGGAGGAGCCCCTGTGAAGTCGTGGATACGGGACGAGGGCGGGGGTTCCTTGTGGGGAAGCCAGGACCTCGTTATCAGAAATGAAGGAGAACGCAAGTGTCCAGACCATAGCAGAATCATCATTGCTTGAGAGCCTTTTTAATTTGACGGACAACACACCAGGCTGGAAAGGGCAAAGGCCTCCAGGGCCACCCGGCTACACCAGGGTAAGGCGAGGTACAGTATTCTCACCCAAAGCCCGGAGTCCCATCACCGAGTACTTCCCGTGACTAGTGTTTTGGGATGATTTTCATTTGTCTGTTCTTTCTCTTGTTTAGGAATGCTGTGAGCTCACAATTGTGAGTTAAATAATTAGCAAAGATAAACCAGTTTCAAAAAAAAAATCCGACAGCGCAGTCAAACTTACTACTTGGAAGAGAAATGCTGGTTTCGCTGCGCTTTTCGAACAACATTTCCAACTGGGTTTGCATACTTGAGGCTTCGAATCACTCCCCAAGCCAAGAACAACAGAGCAGCAAACATAGACTTGCTACAGGAAGGAAGGAAGGAAAGAAGGAAGGGAGGGAGGGAGGGAGGGAGGGAGGAAGGAAGGAAGGAAGGAAGGAAGGAAGGAAAGGAAGGAAGGAAGGAAGGAAGGAAGGAAGGAAGGCCTTTAGTTTATGGTTTCCCTGTCCTGTTTCCCTCTGTTCACATATCAGCTCTGAAGGTCCTTTCCTATTAAAAAAAAAAAAATGACAAGGGGGCTGTGGATATGGCCTAGTGGGAAGAGTGCTTGTCTCATATATATGAAGCCCTGGGTTCAATTCCCCAGTACCACATATACAGAAAACGGCCAGAAGTGGCGCTGTGGCTCAAGTGGCAGAGTGCTAGCCTTGAGCAAAAAGAAGCCAGGGACAGTGCTCAGGCCCTGAGTTCAAGGCCCAGGACTGGCAAAAAAAATAAAAAGGCAAGCTGTGGTCTTGCACTGTGGTAGCCAGCGCCTCCCTTCGTCCCTGAACAAACGAGAAGCGCGGGCCCGGCCTCTCCGCGCTGGCGTCCCGCGTGCTTGCTTCCCTTGCACGGGATTTCTGTCCAGCCCACCAGGAGCCAGGAAGTTTGGAGGCCGCAGCTGAGAAGGTTGGAGCTCGCTGGGGGGGGGGGGGCTCACTGGGGTCCTGGGGCCCACAGGAATCCCTGGTGTGGAGCAGGCTCAGCTCAGAAGTCGCCGGGCAGCCCACTCCAGGGCGGCCTCCGTTCTGGGAAGGCCCGGGGACAAGGGAGGGAGTGGCTGCGGGCAGAGGAAAAGTCAGGCCTGGAGATCTGATCTCCAGCCTCAGCGTGGCCTTGTGCAGAGCAAGGTCACAGCAAGCGCCCGGCTCCCTGAGCGGGGGGGGGGGGGGGTGAGCCACAGACGCTCTGGGGGAGCCTTGGGGGAACGTGCCATCTCCTGAGCGGAGGGCTTCGGGGGACAATGCCGCAGGGCTGGCGGCCTCACACACGCTTTTCCAAGGGCTTCCATCCAGTAACTCCCACCGCCCTTCCCGGCCACACACGAGACACACAGAACCAAGCCAGACACACACACGGAGGACACGGAGCGGGCACGGGGGTGCACGCCGGACCCTCACCCCAGGCCCCGCACAGGCAAGGCTGAGGCAGGAGGCGAGTGAGTTTGGAGCGAGTGAGTTCAAGGCCAGACTCCCAACTAGCTAGGATTACACACTGGAGCCACCGGCCCCAGCTGCTGTGCTCTTGAATGGTAGGAAAACATACAAATCCTGAGACCTGTCATCTCAGTCATCTTCAATCAGTAGCCTTACAGGCGCTGACGCGGTTGTGTAAATACATGCATTGACACAGTTATATAAATGTGTACCTCGTCGTGGTGGTGTGACTCTGTACACTGACATAGTTGTGTAGCTGTCACCCCCATCCATCCCCAGTACTGTGTTCGGGAACTGACACACTTGTAGGAGGCGACTGTCCTTCTTGCCCTCCCCTCGTGGCTCTGGGGGCCTGGCCGCACCCTGCGGTGGCAGCCGCATGGGTGATTGGTGGGCAAGTCCACAGCCAATCCGACCACCCACCCCAGAGAGCAATTTGGTGCAGGCTTTCACAAGAATATGGCTTAATTTCGGCAGAGAATGCTGAATGCAAAAACCATTGTGGTGTTCAATAAAGCAGCACACTGCTTAACTATGTTTCTGTCAATGATGGACCTTTCTTTTGTGCTGGTACCAGGATTTGAACACAGGACCTTGTACTCTCACTCAGCTCTTTCGTCCGTGGTTGGTACTGTGCCGGTTGAGTCACACCTCCAGTCGTGCATGTTACTGGTTCGTTGGAGATGGAGTCTCTGCGATATGTCTGCCCAGGCTGACTTTGAACTGTGATCCTCAGATCTCAGCCTTGGGATTACAGGTGTGAGCCATCAAAAGGGTTCCATGAGATCCCCGAGGACACAGTGTAAGTCCACCCCGTAATGTCTGCACAGGGACAAAGATCTCCTAATGACCCGTTTCTCAGGACATAGCCCTACCATCAATTGAGGCTTGACCACCTTCTACGTGCGCCTTTCGAAAGGGTTCAAAATGTCCGTCGTTATCTCTGGTATGGGTCCCTTTTAATTCTCTCTGTTTTTCTGGTTGCCAGGTACTGTCTAATAAGCACCTACCATCTTTTAATCCAGAGAAAGGTGAACGTTGTCACGGGCCCATCCACCATGACCGTGGGAGGTCACGTGAGCCACTAGTACTCAAGAACAGCAAGCGGAGCCGCGGGGGGGGGGGGGGGGGGCCTGTCAGGGAAAAGCAACCTGCACCCAGGGCCAGAGGAGCCAGCGGCTTCCGTTCCTGTTGCTATCGTTACCTGAGCCTTGCTCCCCAGACCTGTGTGCTATGGGAAGTGGAGGCCACCTAGAGTTCACTGGAATGTGTAAGCACACACACACACACACACACACACACACACACACACACACACACACACACCCCGCAACCCACCCCCGGCTCACTGCATCCTGCAACTGAAAGAACCACAGAATTCGAAAATTAGAACGAGCACCGTTAGCTGCTGAGACCTTTGCTTCTAAGGCCCCTCCTCTTCTCCACCCCCCAGGTGTCCCATAGAAGAACTGAAGGTGGACCCCGTGAACAGTATGCTTCAACGGCTGGAGTCGTCTGTCGCTGCCTAGTGGGCTAGGCGTAGCGCAAACTCCCACTCTCACACATGTGATGGCTTCAAATAGAATTCAAAGAAACCTATTTTTAGCCATTTCGGACCTGCCTACTTTACAAAACCCATGAAACTGCGCCCCACATCTGGCCTTTTCTATATATGTGGTGGTGAGGAATCAAACCCAGGGCTTCATGTATACGAGGCGAGCACTCTACCACTAGGCCATATTCCCAGCCGTGTCCCACATCTGCTAGCCAGAGACAAGGTAAAACCCTGTCACTATGAGACCCTTTATTAGTCTGGATTCCCCAGAGAAACAGAACCAACAGACTTAAATCATAGGTGTTCATAGCATAGACTACTGTACGAGAACCGAAGGGAATAAGCTAATGATGCCTGCTGTAACCCCCAAAAGTGTGTGGGGGGGGACTTACCCATTGTTTGATTCAGTTTACATAATGATGTGTGTAGAAATGGAGAACAGGTGAGTGGTTGTTAGGAGTCAGGACCAGGAAGGAAGGTGTGTGTGTCCATCAAAGGGCAACATGAGGGACTGTGGAAATGTTCTGTCTCTTCACTGTATTCATGATGACATCTGGTTAGGATATTCTGTTATTATTTAAGACTACAATCGGAAGAAATGAAATAAAAGGTACATACACTACATTATCCCTTGCAACTTTATCCATAACTATGTAAAAATGAAAACTTTAATGTTTAAAAATAAAAAAAGAACCAACAGACTATATATGCCCATTCTAATATGTACACATATATATTAGATTATATGCACGTGTGTGCAATGCACACACTGGTATCAGTACTTCACATACTCAACCAAGAGAAGCTTGTGATAAGGACCAGGACCTGGACTCTGAGAAGAGCAGCTTGGGTCCACAGTCAGCAAGCTGGAGACCCCGAAGAGCTGACGGTGAGAGCTGATGTTGAATCCCCAGGCAAGACCACTGTCCCAGCTCCCAGACCATCAAGCGAAGACCAAATGTTCCCCTCCTTGGCTCTCTTTATTCCAATCAGGCCATGGATTGATTCAGTGAGGCCCACCAGCACTGGAGAGGACAATCTGCTTGACTCAGTCTACTGATTTGGTTGCTAATTTCATCTAGAAACATCTTCAAACCTAGAAGAACAGGATTTAACGCAACACCTGGACTCCTCGTGCGTTGCTGAGAGTGGGTCACGGCCTTCACGGGTCACAAGCTGATGAGTGGCCTCCCCTGGGCAGGTCACCCTCTCTGGTTCCTTTTCTGGGAGTCCCTGTGCGCTTTTCCCTTTCCCGCCCAGGCTGAGGCCTCTGGGCGGCCCTGGGCAGACTGGCCCCGCCCAGCCCCTGAAGCTTGCTGCGCAATGCCGCCCCCTGGTGGCCCTGCTTCTCCCTCCCAGGGTCCTGAAATCTTGCATGTGGCCATCACAGTCCTCAATGCCTCACCAAGAAGGTTTTTTTCACCCTCTCTGCCCCTGTCCAGCCCTGTGGTCATCTTCAAATCACCATGTCCCTCAATCCGTCCTCAAGCTCCTTGAATTTCTTACCCCTAGCCAAGGACTGCTGGGGTGGAGGAGAAGCTGGCCGAGGAGAAGCACCCAGGATGAACGAGCGTTCCTCCTCCCCACCGAATTCACAACGCGGAACTTCAAACTCGGACTCCTTTGAGACCTTTTCTGGTTCCCAACTCTGATACCTGCAGTCAGCCCTCCTTTCCTCTATTAACTTCCAAATAAACACAGCGCTAGACCATGAAGCTCAAAACAAATAGCCATGCTGCAAGTAAACATGATTCCTAGGTGCTTCTGAATGCAAACAAATTTATTGAAAATAAGAAGTTTCGTTTAATTTTATTGTTGTCTTGCTGTGTTTGGGAGCCCCTGGCTTGTGGAGCCTAGCACCAGGCGATCCTGTGTGGTTTGCATTCAAACACGGGATGAAGTTGAGAATCTGAGTCAGGACCGTGCCAGACGGCATCTCAAAGACCATCAATAACCACTGGCTCTCATTTGAGAAGGTAAGGTAAAAGGATTACAAAGACCATTATACTACCACATTTATGTAGCATGGTATTTTTCTTTTGGCTACAAATCGCTGGAATAATGTGAGGGAAAGTATTCTGTTTACTGTTGTTTCCTTTAAAATAAGAATCTATAACTCAGGTTTCAGTAAAGCTTGCGAAAACAGTATTCGGAGGGATACAAGTCGTTTCTAAAAAATAAACATTCAAGATTTCTAAATTTAAATAGTGAGGTTTGTTTCCCCTCCTATCCCTATTTGGTAGGAAGAGGCTGATTATTATGAAAACCTGTCTGTGATCAAAATACAGTATAAATGAACTAAAAGGTCAAAGCTGTACCTCTGGAAACTACCTTAGCCAGGCACTGGTGGCTCATGCCTGTAACCTTAGCTACTCAGGAGGCTGCGATCTGAGGGTTGTGGTCTGAAACCAGCCAGGGTAGAAAAGTTTGTGTGACTCTTATCTCCAATTAACCATCAAAAAAGCTGGGAGTGGAGCTGTGGTTCAAGTGGTAAAGTGCCAGCCTTGAGAAAAAAAAAAAGCTCAGGGACAGTGCCCAGGTCCTGAGTTCAAGTCCCATGACTGGCACATACGTGTGTGCACGCCCCCCCCCCCACACACCTTAAACAATTTCTTCATTCCCCCCCAAAAAGTGAGGAAAGGAACTCCAACAGCACTTCTGGTTTTCCATTTGTCTTGTTCTTTGGTAATTAATACATACATATATGGTTGGGTTTTTTTAACTGTATTTTTGGGGGGGTCTTTTCTTTTTTGGTCCTGGGGATCGAACCCAGGACGTTGCACTTACTAGGCAAGTGCTTTGCCACTGAGCTACATCCCAGCCCAATTAATACATATATTTAGAATGTTTTTTCTTAACAAAAAAAAATGTAAAAGGAAGAGTTAACGTTCCTCACAGAACCCTGACAGAACTTGTCAAATGCTATTTGCAGCCTGTCAGCAGAAAGCTAAAGAATATATTTGACTTATTAAGCTCCGCCTATGCCTGAGAGCCAAACTGGTGCCAAAGCCCCAAGTTCAAATCCCCTGTCCCTCCAGAACAAATTGCGAATGAGCTAGCACCCTTCAAGAATGCACATAGGAGGAATCCCTCTCTCTCAAAAGAGAGATGCATCCTGTCTATGGTAGCGACAGAGCAGAGAGAGGCAGAGAAGTCAGCAGCCTTGTGAGGGTCTGAGTGGCAGAGCCTGTTTGCGGGGCGGGGGAAGGCGCTGGGCAGCGAGACGGAGGCCGTCACGGCTCCTCCAGGCCCCCAGCCTGGGCCAGGGCAGCCCTGGGCGCTGGGGAGGCCTCGACACAGCGCCCTGCACGGGAGGAGATGCAGAGACTGAGGGACCCGCAGCCTCCAGGGTCAGAACGCCCAGGACTCCCCTCTCCCTCACCTGTGTGTGCGTGGAAGCGGACCGCAGACCCCCGGCCGGACCCACGCGAGTACCCCAGGGAGCTACTGCCGCTGGCGGGGATGTGGGGGGCGGAAGCTGGGGAGGTATCCTTCTCAAGACGGAATTCAAGACTCTGAAGGAACAAAACGGGGGGAGGGCATCTTGATGCACATTTAAAATATACAATGTTCAGAACTCAGCCAGAAATTGCCAGACACAAAAAGAACCAAGAGTTAAACGCGAATTGCATGCTGGCATATTGGCAACAAGCAGGAAGCAAAATTAAAACAAAAACCACCACCCCCACTGTCTAAGATCAACACAAAAATTAGAGGGCACCTAGAAATAAACATAACAAGATGTGTAAGATCGTTATGTAGAAAATTACAGACACTGGTGAAAGTCATGTTTAAAGACCTATCCATGGAAATATATAAAATACTTATCCTAAAAGTTTGATTTTTTTCCCCCTCAGGAATGATCTATTTGTGCTATAAAGTTGCAAACAAAATCTCAACAGGATTTTCACCCTCTAAAAACAATCACGTGGCTTTATGCAGATATAATTTGTGCGTCCTATAATTGATGAGGCTCCAGCGGTTCTTAGTGTGACCCTAGACAAGATTTTCATAGAATCGGGAAAGACAGGAGTCTAAAATGTATGTGAAATGTCAAAGGCCTAAGTCAGGCTAGGGCCCAGAAAACCCTGTCGTGGGGATGTAGCCAGAAGCATTCCCCAGCAAGTTGAGAGTGCCACGTGGAATGGAAAAGAGCCCAGACAGGGATCCAACAGGTGCACATTGCTCCGGATGTCCCACGCTTGCTCATGTGGAGGGTGTAACATGCTACCCTGATACAGATTTGATTTGCATTTACCACGTTACTAAACAGGCTGAGCACTTTTTAAATGCTTATTGGCCATGTCTCTTGTTCTGGGGTGAGGAGTATCCCCACCTATTCCCAAATTCATGTTACCCCGGGACCTTAGGCCGTGGCTTCCCTGGAAATAAAGACTTTGTAGAAGGCATTGCATTCTGAAGAGCCCCACCTGACCTGCGCATGTCAGTATTCATTTGCAAATCTGACCCAGTAGTGCTATGCCTAGATATATATACTCACAGGAGATTCTTGCACAACTGTATGAGATATGTGTAAAAAAGTTCTTAAATAGTCATGTTTCCACTTAAAAGTAAAGACCTGGAAACAGCCACCAGGAGCAGGATAAATTAAAACATCATATACATTAACCAAGTAGACTATGTTTTCACAGTCAAAATGGAGGAACTACTTTACACAGCAACACAGGGCAGTCAGGGCTCGGGATGGATGATCTCAGAGGGAGAGCATTTACCTAACATGGAAAAAGGTTCTAGGTTCAATCTCCAAGATGAAAACACATGAATAGATATGTACATACATACATGTGAATCAATGAACACGAGAGAAAGTGTGAACTACTCACAGAAACTACATAGATTATAATTCTTAATAGAGATTAAAGCCACACAAAGTCCTCTAAAAATAATATCACCTACATGTGTGACAAAATGTTTTGTTTTGTTTTTGTTTGGGGGGGGGATGTCAGTTGTTGGGCTTGAACTCAGGGCCTGGGCACTGTCCCTGAGCTTTTTCACTCACGGTTAGACCTCTACCACTTTGAGCCACAGAGCCACTTCCTATGTGCGACAAAATGTGTGTTAATGGCAAGGAAGGGAAGAGGAACGAGTCGATGGTACAGGTTTTAGAAAGTGAAATGTGGTCTTCGCGGCTGCTTTGAAGGAATTTTCAAAAGCAAAATTTGAGTGTGATACCCAGAAGCAAGGGAGACACAATTCATGTGTTGTTTAATAGAAAACTTGCCTAGAAAATGCATTCACAATTCTTGAGAGACAAAGGCTATGAAAGAAGGGCCTGTTTGAAATACTTACTTACCAGGGAATAAAGAGTGAGTAGCTGGCAAGAATCATTCAGGCAGAGGAAGAGGTATCACAAACAGGGAGTGGACTGCTAAGGTGTGCAAAGATTATATGTTTTAAAATATTTAAGCTCTTTAGCTGGGATGTAGCTCAGGGGCAAAGCGCTTGCCTCGCAAGTGCAATGTCCTGGGTTCAATCCCCAGTACCAAATAAAAAGAAAAGATGAAAACATTTAAGCTCTTTAATAAAATCATGGGTACTTGGTAATTAATACATCACTTCTGTGTGTGTGTGTGTGTGTGTGTGTGTGTGTGTGTGTGTGTTACTGGGACTTGAACCCAGGTCTTCGTGCATGCTAAGCAAGCACTCCACTACAGGGATGGACCCCAGCCTAGAATTCACGTCTTAAATTCACCTTGAGTGCTGTCAGTTCTCATCTTCCTCAAACTTCGTCCTCCTTAATGCACTGTCAGGTATCCTGTCATGTCCACTAGCCTTCTGATTTACCGTCTCTTTCGCTTCCACTTTTTGCAAGATGCCTTGGGACTGCCCTTCGTGTTTCCGGCTCCATCTGTCTTCTGGTTTGTTCTGTACCCTCCAGCGTGCCAGGTTCTGCTCTGCAACATTGAGAGTCATCTGCTCCCTGGAGGCCCAGGCCCCCTGCCCGTCCTCACTGAGCGCAACCTGGAGGTGCAAACAGTGGCCAGGGCAGAGCTTTCCAGATCTCTCCCAGGCCCAGGGCGGGGTTGCAGAGCCACAGAGCCCTGGCCTTGGGTTTCTGAGCCCTTCCCTTGCTTGCAGGCTCAGAAAGCGTCATGCAGAACCTCCCTGGAAAACCTCAGATGGAAACACTGGAGGAACCGGTCCCATGTCCGCCACAGAGTTTAAACACTGCCTGGAAACGGCAGCAGCTGGGCTGGGGGAGGCGGGCAGGGAAGGAGGGAAGCGCTGGAACACGGAGACTGGGCTTTCCACTCTCCCTGCGTGTGACGTGCTCCAGGGAGCACATTCAGCACCGGGTGGCCGGCGGCCTCTGGTTTGGATCACTGTTCCGTCCTTACACTGGGAGGGAGGCAAGTGTACACAAATGGATTCACGGAAACGTGGCAGATTCAAGGGAAAACTCACGTAATGTCATTCCTGAGAAAAGCAAAGGCGAAGTTCAGCAAAATAAACACCAGGAAGTGGGCACTTTACGAGGTGAAGGGGTGGGGTGGGCTTCGAGGAGGGGATGCAGGCAGGAATCCAGGGTATATCCTGCAAAATCAGGAAGCGTGGGGGAAGGAGCGGGTGGGGGAGGAAATGGATGAGAAGGCTGAAAGGGGAGGCACGGACCCAGATAGACCGCGTTCATTACCTGCCTTGTTAAGTGGCCACTCCTTTGTACAACTACTTAAAAGAAAAAAAAAAGAAAAGAAAGAAAAATCATACCACCACCGTTTGAGTTCTGTTACAAGTTGTACCCTGCTGCTCTATAAGATAGAGAAAATAGGGCTGGTGATATGGCCTAATGGCAAGAGTGCTTGACTCGTATACATGAAGCCCTGGGTTCGATTCCCCAGCACCACGTACATAGAAAACGGCCAGAAGTGGCGCTGTGGCTCAAGTGGCAGAGCGCTAGCCTTGAGCAAAAAGAAGCCAGGGACGGTGCTCAGGCCCTGAGTCCAAAGCCCCAGGACTGGAAAAAAAAGATAGAGAAAATAATAATGCGTTTATAAGGCTCTACGTATGCGATGAAATAAGATGGTATGAAGCTCTAAGAAAAGTACCTGGCAAATATTAATAAGTAGCTGTTTGGGTTAGTGGCCTCAGCCCGGGAGGACACGCAGACCGTCCAGACGGCTACTGAGCACCACACAGGCGTGCGGCTGTGCACGCTCGGGCAAGAGAGGCCACGTCCTCCATGCGGGAAGCAGATGGTGCAGGGTGTTGACTGGTATACAATTGAAAATACACCAATTATTTGCCTCTAGGGTTTTTCACTTCATATTTCTGGGTCCCAGGCAACAAACCAAAGCGGCGAGCTGTAGATAAGAGAGGACTGCTGTAATCTCTAGTTCTCACAATAGTTCGTTTGTATATTATTTATGCCAACAATACCTCATGGCTGTCACCACTGGGTATCACTTCTCGACTCAGGTGCATTCAGGAAAGAATGTGGACTATAGAAGAATCGTTGCATAAAAGCAACCCTCCCACCCGCCAGAACCATGGTTTATCACAAGAAAGTAAAGGGACCAAACTTTCCTATAGAAACTTGGGCAACTCTAAGTCTGGGTGTATACAAGGTTCCCCCCCCCCCCCATGTAGTTGCACAAGTAAAGATTCTACCATTCTAGTCATTTCTCCAACCTTATAGTTGTTATTTGTGAAGTTGAGTCTTTCAAACATTTCTGTCTTAGCTGGCTTCAAGCCACGATCCTTCCACTTTTAGCCTCCCAATAGCTAGCATTAGAGGGATGAACCCTCAGGGTCTGGCTAGGACTCTGTGTTTTAAGCAGAGGGTTGCTTTTTTGTCATTATCTTTTTTGTGGAAGTACAGATGGTTTAAGTCTAGGGCTTGTAGTTGCTAGATAAGTGCTCTCCCCTGTGAGCTACACCCGTGGTCCTTTGAGTTTCTTTGTTTTTGATAAGGTCTTAGTTTTTTGCCCAGGCATGACTATGAACCTCATATTTATGCCTCCTACATAGCTGAAATGAGAGCCACAGGGCACCATGCTGAGCTTTTTATTCGTTGTTAATATGGGTTTCATAAACTCCTTGCCAAGGCTGGCTTCGAACTATGATCTGTCTGATCTCTGCCTCCAAGGGCAATTTAATTCTAGTAGTTGAATCTCCTGAACATGTACTGAGAGTGATTGTATTGATAATATTACCACTGGTATTTTACCGTTGCCTTGTTTTTTTGTTTGTTTGTTTTTTGTTTTTGTTTTTCGGTCTCTTATAGTTTGTTTTTTGTTTTTTTTCCCAGAGCTGGGGACCGAACTCAGGGCCTTGTGCTCGCCAGGCCGGTGCTCTTCCGCTGAGCCAGATCCCCAGCCCCACCACTGGTATTTTATTTTGCCTAAATATCTGTTTTGCTTCCAAGTACTGAAATATTTTTTTGCTGAGTTAGACCTTCAGGCTACTGGGGAGAAACCTTGTCTCTACCAGGTCTCAAAGAACACAGAGAGTATACTAGCAAAAAGACTTCGAGTGAGTAAATTCTTCAGCAAATCTCTAGCTAGGAGCTCACCAATAAGAAAATGGAAGACAATAGGACACTTCAAAGTCAACAATCACACAACAAAGGACCTGCATGATAGTGTGGGGACGAAACATCAATTTTGAGGCTGAAAATAATTATAAGAATGATTAATGCAACAAAAGATCTGTTTAAATACCTCAACAACAACAAAAAAAATCAAGGACAGCTAGGTGCCAGTGGCTCATACCTGTAATTCTAGCTACACAGGAAGCTGAGATCTGAGGATCACAGTTCAAAGCCAGCCTGGTCAGGAAAGTCTGTGAGACTCTTATCTCCAATAAACTACTCAGAAAAAGGCAGAAGTTGGTGCTGTGCTCGAGTGGTAGAGCGCTAGCCTTGAGCACAGAGAGGCTCAGGGACAGTGCCCCGGCCTGAGTGCAAGCCCCAGGACTGGCCATACACACAAATAAACAGCTGAATGAATTCAAAGAGGATACAAATAAACAACTAAAAGGACTAAAAGAGGATACAAATCGCTAAAGAAACCCAAGGGGGGCACACACATACATATCTAAATGAGTTTTTTTTTTTAAGACAATTCAAGATTTGGAAAAGGAATTTAATAAAACTGTATAAATGGTAAAAATTAAATCAAATCCAGCTAGATGCTAATGGCTCATAGCTTTGCTACGCAGGAGGCTGAGACTTGAAGGATTATATTTCAAAGCCAATCTGAGCAAAAATGTCCGTGAGATTCCATGTCTAGCCAGCAGAATGTGTGCTGCATAGGTCAAGTGGGTTAAAAATAAACAACAAAGTGGCAAGCATTGCAACATATCTCCCACTATTACCACTAGTATATTAACGGTCTCTACTTCTCCAACTGAAAGACATAAGATAGCATGTTAGTTTAAAAAACAAACAAACAAAACACGAGACCTGGACATTTGTAAGAAATGCTTAGCACTGTTAAAAATAAATAAGCTTTGGCAAAAGGGTGGGAAAAGCTCTAATCGAGTGGAACCCAAAGCAGGCAGGAGTAGCGGTACTCATGTTTCATAATGTAGACTGCAAACCAAAATTAGTCAGGAGACCCAGCCACTTTGAATTAATAAAAGGAAACAGTTTATTAAGAGGAAATAATACCAGCTAACATATGTGTGCCACATGTTGGTATACACAACTGAATTGAACAAGCGCTGCTGCATGAAAGAATATAGACCTGGAGGATCTGGGAGAGGAACTTTTCTGCTTGTGGCTATTTGCAAACCTTTGCAGACCATTTTTTTTTTTTTGCAAGAGACATTACTTTAGAAACATGAACTAGAACACAGTCATAGAAAACACAATCCAATGTTTCAATCACCCTCTGCGAATGCCCCGAAATGACTCCGCCCCATGTGTCTACAACGTGTCCACGCGCTCATCGTCACCCTGCCCTTGCTGTGCCAATAAAGCAACCCAGGGCCAGTCTTCCCACCGCCCGGGGCCTTCCCTAACTCAAGCCCAGGGCGATGGCCAGGGGCTGAGGCCTCTTCCGGGAACACTTCCCCGTCCGGGAGACACGTCTAACCGCTGAGACACCAGTCCCTGCCACCCTGGGCAAAGCACCCAAGGCCACAGGACCTGGAGTGAGAGGTCACAGGCTCATGCTGAGTGCTAGCGCCTCCCTCCGTTCCCCTCCACGCTGCTCCCTGCCTGGGGCTGAGGCTGAGGGGCAGGAGGTGGGGGGGAAGGCCTGGAGGTGCTCCCGTCAAAGCCCTCAGCCACGGCCTGCCACCAGCAGGATCTTCCCTGATCTCATCTCAAAGAGAAGGAAAATGGTCGAAAAGAGGGTCTGTTCACACTAGTGTAACAAAGTACCTTAGACTCGGCGGCTTAGAAACAACAGAAGTTGATCTCACGGTTTCTGAAGGTTAGGAGCCCAACCGGGAGGCCCCGGGAGAGCTTTTGTCTGGTGAGGGCTGCTACTTGGCTCACAAGTGACACCTTTTGACTATATCCTAAAAGTGACGGGGCGCATGATGAAGCTCTATAGGGCCGTGCACACGCGCATGTTGTGTGTGTGCACGCGCACGTGTGTGTGCACACATGAGCCAGTCCTGGGATTTGAAACCCAGGGCCTGCGTGCTGTCCCTCAGCTGTTTTTGCTTAAGGCTAGTGTCCTATCGCTTGAACCACAGCTCCACTTCTGGCTTTGTGGTGGTTCCTTTGACCCTCAGATCTCAGCTTCCACAGTAGCTAGGAGTGTAGGCATGAGCCACCAGCAGGGCCAGAGTCTCTTCTGTAAAAATACGAATCCTATTTATGGCCACCTTTACATCATTATCTAGTTACCTCCTGAATACTTCCACTTTCAAATACCATCACAGTGAGAGTCTCTCTCTCTCTCTCTTTCTCTCTCCCTCCATCTCTATCTCTCCTTCCTCCCTGCTTTCCTTCCTTCCTTTCTCTTTCACGCTTGCATTCTTGTTTTCTTTCCTTCCAAACAGTCTTGCTATGCAACCCAAACTGTTCTCCAATTCATTCATGATCCTCCTGCCTTTGTCTCCTAAGACATTTTCGGCATTTTCCACCATGTCTAGCTTGGGGTGGGAGGGTCTAGACTTCAAATATGAAAATTAGAAGGCGGGATCATTTAGACCCTACCAGCTGGGACAAGAGCTGTAGGGAAAAGTAAAGAAAAAGTGAGGATGGCCTAGGAACAATGCTATTGGAGGAGTCACTGTGGAGAAGGTGAGCAGCTGTCCGCTGTCCTCTGGGAAACACAGCTGGACAGGGACAAGGTGAGCCCTGTCCTGTGGAAGGAACACCGGTCCTCAGGGTTCACAGGTGTGACAGAAGACCTCTCCCACTTGCAAATGAGCCGGGAGACACCCTCACTCTTGATCAGTGGAAATAAAAGGCAAGAGTTTCCAAAACCTTGTCAATGCCATCCGGTTCTCGCTGGGGTAGTGAGTCTCTGGCTCAGTGAGATGCAGAAAGGGGAATGGCCACAGTGTCCCTGGAGCCTCATCTATTCTCCTGCGGAAGAGGGAGACAGGAAGCGCTCTGGTAACTCAGTTCTGTTCTCAAAAGCGTTCCAGTGCTGGATTTCAATGACGTGCCTTTGGGCCTTCATTTTGTTTTATGTGTTTGCAGGCATGTTTCTGCTTTCTCCATTTGCCTAAAAGCAAGTCATCCTGAAGGGTACACTTTGATCAAAAGCACACATCAATAAATCAGTGTGAAAATGACCTTTGCAACTGAACTCCTGAAATATTTATCCCACAGCCCGGGACAAGGCTTATGTTTCTTGCTTAGGGCAGTGATGGCTAATCAACCCAGTGATAGCAATGTTCTGGTTTTAAATTTGTTCGCAGCTACATTTATTTGTGCTGTACCCAGGAGCCATATGGGAGATCTTTATTTCCTCTAAACGCCCAACCGAAAAAAAATTCTTATGCATAAACATTTCATTCCTGATAACTTAAAACTTCCCGTGATTCCCTTGGAATAAAGGGAACATAGCTTGGCATGGGTAAACAAAATGATCCCTGAGCATGAAACTGGAATTACATTGACAGACGATTTACTCTCCGCAGGAAATCCCTTACTTTTCCATTGTCCTGTGACTGACCACGATCAGAACTGTCCCGCCTGGTGTCCATGACCTTGAGGATGGCACGTGTGTCCGTTCCAGGGCCAAGCTCCACTGGCATCAGGAAGCGAGCCGCCATGGTCGAGACTGGCAAATGAAGATGCTGTGGCTACACTGGAGAAATTTCCAGAAGGGGACTCCTCAAAACGCCCCTAAGCTGGGAGTCACAAAGGATCGCCGCCCTCGAATCCGCCTGTTTGCGCAAGTCTGTAAGCTACGGCTGGGTTGCAAATTTGTCATCGCTGAAAGGGAAAGGAGAATTTTGCTGACATGAAGATGGCAAGAGGCTGAGTTTTTGGTGCCCACGAGCACTGGTGTTGGAGCTCAGGGGGAAAAGCGGAGAGCTGCACCTGTCCACCCTTCTCACCGCCTCGCTGAGCCGATGGGGGGGGAGGGGGGAGGGCTGCCTCACAAGTGACTGCACCTGTCGGGAAATACAAACTCTAACCTGGGTGGGGTGGAGCTTGACTCAAATCCTAGCGCTCCCGAGGCTGGGGCAAGGAGACCAGCCTGAAGATCTTGGAGAGAGAGAGGAGGAGGAGAGAGGGGAGGGAGGAGAGGAGAGAGGGGAAAGGAGTAGGAAGGGAAAAGGAAGGAAGAGGAGAGGAAAGGAGGAAGAAGGAGCAGGGGGAGGAAGAGGAGAAGGAAGAGAGAAAGAGAGGTCGGGCAAGAAAATGAAAACGTGGAGTGCGAGCTCAATGCGTCGAAGGAGCAGGTGTCTTGGCCCTCCGTGGAAGCGGACCCGCCACGGGCTTCCTGGCGTGATGGGTGGGGCTTGCCTCCCCTCTTCGTGACCGTGACACCCATCACAGGGGCTCCTGGCTGCCCAGCGCGCTGGGAAACCCACCTAGTGCTTTAAAAACCACTCTTTTCCTTTCACTGAAGTATACATATATGTACACATATGCATATTTACATGATATATATACACATTGATGTCATAAAATTCACTGTCTTAACTACAGATGTCTAATACAATGCCACGAATATTAAACAACTCTATTAAACACTTCTAATCCCTAGAATTGTTTCACTTTTGGAAACTGAAACCCCCTCCTAGTGCTTACTACTGTTCCTCCTGCCCCCCTCCCTCCCTCCCTTCCCTCCCACTCTGCTCTGTGAATGTTAACAGCTCTTAGGACCTCCCGGGGTGGAATCACACAGAATATGTCTTTTTGTGTGCCTGGCTGCTTTGTTTCATGAAGTGGCCTGAAGGAACGGCTCCTTTGGGGGTGAGGGGTGGGGTTCGGCTGCCTTTACTGGGCACAGCTGTGTTGTGGAGTCGCCTGTTCTCACCCCATTATAGCAGGTGCTGTTGGCCGGCCTTGGAGCTGCTGGGTTCGCTGTCATTTTTTTAGGAGTCACAAGAAGGACTCTCAGAAATAGTGTTGAGACCGGGAGAGCCCCGGGGGCTAAGCAGGGGCAGAAGCCTGGGAGCGAGGCCTTCTGTGAAGAAAGGTTCCCATGTCAGCAGGGCTTTGCTTTCCCACACCGCCCTGTGATATTTAGGAGGGAGATGTTAGATAAGCAGAGAAGCAGCTTCCTGTGTGGATGGAGGGACGGAGCGCCCCGTGGCTCCCTCCTTCCCGGTCTCTGCCCGGGGCCAGGCCGGGCGCCTGGTCTCAGAGCGGTCCCCTCCGAGAAGCAGCACAGGGCACAGTCCGGAGGGCTTGACTCGTCACGTGATGCGCACCGCCGTCCCCTGCTTGCAGCTTTCCACTCCCGGCCTTGGACTCGACGGTGGTGCGCGCACCACGCACATTCAGTGGGCACCACACCAGGAATTTCGAATGCGGATCTTTGTGCAAGTTGACGACATGGGGTCCAGTCCTCTCTGGAGCTAAGGGAGCCGCCTGAGCCTTGGCGGCATTCTGCCATGCTCGCATGGTGAGGAGGGGCGCGCAGGGCGCATGCTTTCATTCTGTTTCAGACAGGATCTGGCTATGTAGTCAAACTGGCCTGGAATTTTCTACCTTCTGGCCGGTGCTTCTCGGGTCTCTAGCACGGTGCTCGGCAGTCCTGTGCTCAGCAGTCCTCTGCATTTTCCACTTCCTGGCATGTTTCAGCCGTCCAGGGGTCTCAAGAGCGGACGGTTACAAAGGCAGTGCTGCGCGCATGCGTTGTCTCTTACAGCCCTCGCTGGCGATCCACGCGGTGCGGAGCTGATCTTGGGTGGGACTTCCTCTCCTGCGGCGGAGGTCAGGCCTCTGCCTGCCGGTCTTTGACTTGTTCACGTGAAGGAGCTTCACAGAGGAGGCCATCTACAAGGCACCGCCCTTCACAAAGTTCACAACCGTGTGTGTGCGTCATCCCGACTTCCCCACTTCATCTGCGGGAAATGCAATAAACACGGACTTCCGGCCCGTTTCCTTTCACTCTCTTTTCCTTGGGTAGAAATCCCTTGCCTCTGCTGGTCTTCAGGTTCCTCCTTGAGACCAAGATACCTGCTATGGTGTCAGGTGCTGCCAAAGGCCCACATGTTAACGGCAAGCCCAGGGGCCTGTGGAACTGTCGGAAGGTGGGGAATTGAGGGAATGGAGGATAGAGCTGGGACCGAGCCCGGTCTCGTAAGAAAGCTGTAAAGTGAGTCTCCCCAGAATGCTCACGCACCCCTACATGCCCCTTTGGTGGTCATTACACCCCAGTTCTCTTGCCAGTACAGGGAGATAATTGGTGTTAACTGAAACCCTACTTTGACCTCAAGTAGCCTTTTCCTATGTAAACAGCTCCTGGGTATTAACTTACATCTCATGCATCTGATTTAAAACTTGGGGCTGAGCATTCAACACCTATGAGTTATAGATGTGTGAGTCAAACCAGACCTGTTAGTCGAACGTAATCCCTCCCAACAGGAGAGGTCCTAAAAACCCTCCCTAGAGAACAAAGGAGGCACCCACCCAAACCACAGGCCTCTGGAGCTGATTGGCTGGAGCCTGCTCTCTCCCCTGACAGTGCACCTCTATTTTTGAATGAACTCTACTGTCTAACAATACTCTCCTTGTCTCTCGGGCCAGTTATTTGGTTGACACTCGATAAGAACTGGACCGGATCCCTGCCCACCAGTAACCGCGGACCTATGGGAAAAAGTTAGTCCATTCCGGGTGTGTCCTTGAAGAGGATATTGGTACACTGATATCGTCCTCTCTTTGCTTCCTGGTCACCCTGAGGTAAACAGACCTCCTCCACCATGCATTCCCGCCATGAATCCACCATGGCCCCCAAAAAGAAAGGGGGACCAAGCAAACACAGGCTGAAACCTCTGAAGCCATGGGCCAAAATTAACCCTTCCCGCGCACACAGCAGATTGTCTCAGACCTTCTCCACCACTGCATCTCGCTAACATGGTTCCTTTGGGGACTGGATAAGCAGACTCCTCGTGCCATCCCGGTGCCTAGGATGCGCCATTGGGAAATGAAGGGCAAATGAAAGGAGCCACTCTGGTCTCCAGATTCTGTTCCTTCCCAGCAGAGAAACTCTGTTTTCAACTGAAAGCAAGATCGCTCTAAATGTCACCGTTCCACACCCCATCTGGGCTCCTGAAAGCAAGCTGCTTGTTTCTGAATCAGATGTCATCACCCACTGAAAAGCTCCCGCATCCAATTTGGCTGGGAGCGGGGTCTCAGCTCAAGGCAAGCGCTCTTGCCACTAGGCCATATCCCCAGACCCGGGGTCTCAGCTCAATGGGAGATCCGGGCGCCTCTCCCCGGGGAGGCAGCCCCCATGGTTACCAGCAGTGATTCCCTTGGAGAAACAGGAGTAGAAACAGGAGGAAAGAGAGAGCCGTTCCATCGCGGGTCCTCCAACCCTTTGCAGATGAACAGCTGAAAGAAAATAGTAAGGGTTCATTCACGGACTTGCAAATTGGACTCACACAGGGAATCACAAAGAGCACTGCCACTGCCGTGGGACTTGTGGGTCTATAGACAAAGCCACAAAGCCAGGGGCTCACGCGGGATGTGGGGTCTGGAGGTGGCAACTCACGGTAGATGGGAGGCAGAGCCCTTCCCTCCCTGGGCCAATGCCAGGGAAAAGCTAGGGGCCCGGGGTTGGCGCACAAAGATCTGTCCTGAGGAAAACTATCCAGATCCCTCCATGCTGTGACCCCTGCCACGAGCCTCCTTCTAGAAGCGGTTCAAAGAAACACCTTAGGAGGAGCGCAGAGAGACTGTGTGGCTGCACGTGACAACTTTGCGACTGTAAGTTATTTGCCACTTGGGAAGGTCTTCAGAAGCCCAATGGCCCTCATGAGCTGGTGAATTAAGTTGCATTTGAGATATTACCTACACAATCATAGGGTTCCAAAACCAGCTTTCAATCTATCTATTAACCCCAGAGAGAAGAAAAGCCAGGAGCAACTCCTCCACGGGAGGCCAAATGTTTATCTTCACAACTTGACAGGATCCTTGAACACAGAGCTGGCTAGGATGTAACAGGTGCAGGTGGTTTGCGGTAGAGGTATTTGTTAGGGCATGAAAAGACTCTGAGCTACAAACAAAAAGACCTTTTTTAGTTAGCATTGGTGGTATCGTGGTGAACGCAGCTGCCTTCCCAAAAGAACTTTATAAATATGCACCCAATGTTTAAAAATAGGTGAGCCTATTTGTCCATACTGAGCCTGTGTGTGAGCGTGATTTACAAAACAGAAATAAGCTCTTTGTCCTCCACAAAGAGTGAGGTGTGATGGCCATTGACTGAATGCCGGCAAAAGTGTCCCAGGTGCTTGGGAGTGTTGCATACCTTATCTTGCTTTCATTCCGGCCACACTCCCGGGAGGTAGACACTGTGACTGCTACCATTTCGTAAGTAAGGAATGAATGAGGCTCTCAGAGGGCAAATCTCCCACCTGAAGTCACACACACCCAATGCCAGTGTCCCACGGACTCTAAAACCTTAGCTTCCTTACCCTTTCCTGGTCATATCTGTAGATCTTCCTGCTATGGTCATTTTTTAATAAATTTTTTTAAAAAAACAGTCTTCGATCTGTACAGAAACAGCAGAGGTGTCTATTTAGGCATTTCCAGAAGACAGGGGACAGGAATACAATCTCACCACTGATTAGAAGCTCATGCATGTGGAATGGTGGTCCTTCTGGCGTCACATGTAGATGATTTGAAAATAGGTGTATTCCAAGAACAAACTGAAAGTCAGCTGTGTCCCACCATTTCTGTCCAGGGTTCTCCTCCTCAGGCCTCAGACCACCGTCTCGACCGAGGTGGCATGGCCATTGTCCTCGGGGCGCTGGGGCTGCATTTCGTCCTTGAAAGCCCTGTTCAGGACCACTTTCAAGGACTCCTTGAAGCGCTTCTTCTTGCTGCTGCCCACGAAGAAGTAAATGAAAGGGTTGGCGCTGCTGCTGATGGTGGAGAAGAGCAGCGAGATGTTGTGCAGGTTCCTGAAGGCCGCCCAGTACTCGTAGTAGAGCAGGTAGAGGAGCCGCATGGGCATGGCGAAGATGAGGAAGATGACAATGGTGACCGTGATGACCAGGTACAGCTTGGAGGAGCGGGCCGTCCCCGAGCTCTTCCGGATCTTCACCACCAAGATGGCGCTGCACACCAACATGAGCGGTGTGAACACCAGGAAGGTCAGGATGGCGATGAAGATGATGACCGCCCGGCAGTCACTTCGAGAGCGACTGTCGTCCTCCTTGTCGATGCACATGACGTACTCCATGGTGGTCACCAAGCAGGAAAGGGCCCACAGCAGGGCACACACGAAGGCCGACTGGTGCTTAGGGCGGTGGCAGCGGTACCAGATGGGGTAGAGGACCGACAGGCACCGCTCCACGCTGATGGCGGTCAGCAGGTAGAGGCCCGTGTTATAGCCAAACAGAAAGGTCACGGATAAGGTGACCATGGTGTAGTAGTGGCCGGAGGAGAGCTCGTGGTCCAGAGCATAGTCGATTGACAGGATGAAGATGCAGAAGAGGAGCGAGATGTCGGCGATGGACAGGTGGGTGATGTAGACCGTGAAGGGGTTCCTTCGCATCCGGAAGCAGAGGAACCAGAGGAGAACCCCATTTTCCACAAAGCCCAGCGGGGACACGCTCATAATGACCCAGTGCACGGCGGGGATGGGTGGGGGCGAGGCCCCCGCCGGGGTGGAGCCATTGGCCACGTTCCCCTCGGCCGGCGAGGTCGTGTTCCACCCGTCCATGGGGAGGCCCGGGCCGGAGCGCTGAGGCAACTTCCTGCCACCAAGTCACCAAGCAGACACAACCATGGGAACTGGTGAAACAAAATGAAAAAGAGAAGATCAGCTACGGAGCGGAACCTCCCAGGGACAATTCTCTCCTAACGGTGACAAAAGTAGACATTTCACCAAAAGAGACACGTGGTTTGAGACAAACCTTTCTGATCCCCACTATCTCTCCTGCTGGATTGTTATCTACAGGCGACTCAGTGCCAAAACTTCCTACAGCGAAGCAACGGGGAAAGGACATCTGGCGTCCACCTCAGAGCGTGCCAATGTCCATCCTGAAACTCACTGCGGGGCTGGAGGCATAGCTCATGTGGCAGAGCACTTGCCTGGCAAACGCAGGGCCTGTTGCGGTTCAAACCCCAACATAGAGGAAGGGAAGGGGGGAAGGGTAGAGGAAGAAGAGGGGAAGGAAGCGGAGGGGGAGGGGATGGAAGGGGAGAGGAGGCGAGGGGAGGGGAGGGGGGGAAGGGACCATTCCATCTTTGGTGGTCTGTTTTCTTGGAGGAGGCTGGTTGCAAAGCCGCTTGAGGGAGCTCTGTCTCCACGAGGGCACAGGGTAAGGCCTCCTGAGGACAGAGGTCAAGGGAAGCTCAGCCGCGCTGCACCTGCCCTGTTGGCCCCTTGACCTTGATCTTGGCCTTTTGGTCTCAGAACTGAGAGAAAACACATTCTTGTGGGGAAGCCACATCACCTGTGGCGTTTTGTTAAGGCAGCTCTTGCAGATGAGCACACCAGCTTCAGTGCACACTCCTGGAAGGCAGGGCCTTATCGTCCTTACAAATGGACTCCAGGGACTTGCGCACCTAGGGATCCAGTACCTGTTTATTGAACTGCCCCCCAAATAAAGTCATCAGCACAGTTCCGAGAATGCACTCTGGTTCCTCAGGAGAGAAAGCTATACACCCTGAAGCCCAGAGCACCGTGAATAAAGAGTACTCTTGTGATTATAACTCATGAATCACATATTTAATCAGATTTCGATCATGATGTGGTTGGAATGCAAATATAAATCCCATTAAAACCAATTTTCATTTTGAAAAAATCACAATCCTCCAAATGTTTTGTTCGAGTGGGATTTTACTTAAATAAACACATTGCTGAAAATCACATTCCAAGCCTTACTCAGCCAAGGAAGCTGCAGATGGAGAGAAAGGCCCGGAGCCCAGCTGGCCCGTCCCCCTTGGTCATCTCATGAGTTATTCACCTGCCGGCCAAGGACTGGGGTACTTGCGGTCGGGAAGGGTGCGAAGGGTAGTTACTGCTGGGCGGGACACAGCCTGGTGTAGCAGTTGGTCTGGGCTCGGCAGGCCTTCCCAGACAAGCCCGGCGGGCCTCGCGGCCAAGCTCGCGGAGAGCAGCCGGGGTGAGGGGCGCGTTAAGCTGGCTGGCCCAGGGCAAGGAGGACAGAGGCTGCGCCGGCGGCGTGCAAACCGCTCGGCGCGCACGTACCTGGCGGCCGGCGGCCGGGCTCAGGACGGCTCATGCTAGCGGCGCTCCCGGGCTCTCCGCGCGGTCGGAGCGCGGGGTAGGAATCTCGCTTGGGAAGAGAGAGCCCGCGGGCGCGGAGCGGGCGGCCGCATCCCTATCCGCGAGCCGGGCTGATGGCATCCCCGGGCGTCCAGTCCTCCTCTCTTCCTAGGGAGGAAGACACGTGCGGAGCACTACACAGCTGTGCTCAAGGCTTGCGATTCCCAAGCACCCTACCTTCCGCACTTCTGTGAGGTCGTTACCCCATTCAACAGAGAAAGCAAGGAAGGACGAGGGCTGGAGACAGAGCTCGGTAGTGCAGTGTGTGTCTGCATGCACAAGACCCTGAGTTCAGTCCCCAGCACGGCACAAAAACTCAGGATTCCTATCTAGGTCAAACTCAAAGCTCCCCAACACAGGGTCCCTCGGGGCTCCGTGACCTACACGTCTGGTGTTCCTGGGTCAACAGGAAGCATCTGGAAGCTCGCATGGACCCTGATTAGAGAAGTGTCCTGACTTCCAACCAAGAGCTGAATCAGTCTCCCACTCGAAAGACCCCGGAAAGCCTGGAGACCGCAAGTCTGAGGAGTCCTTCACTTCACAGATCACGCGATAGGAGCCACCGAAGCTGTGAGGCAGAGCATCACCTGAGAGGCCTTGAGCCAGAGCCCCCCATCTGACCTCTGAGCCCCCCATCCGACCTCTGAGCCCCCCATCCGACCCCTGATCCCCCATCCGACCTCTGAGCCCCCCATCCGACCTCTGAGCCCCCCATCCGTCCCCTGAGCCCCCCATCCGACCCCTGATCCCCCATCCGACCCCTGAGCCGGCCCCCCATGCTCTGTTCCGGCGCCCAGTCATGTCTTTAGGGCTAGCGCGCACCTCCTCTCTGCCTCCCCTGGGCTGGGGACCGACAACGCCACCCTCCCTGGCGCTGAGTGACTTCTGAGGGACCTTGCCATTGCAGCGCCAGGCCCTCTCCCGCTCACTGCATTTAAAGTCCGAAAGGAGGAGTCCTCATGGAGCAGTACTGTGGGTGGGTGTGGGAAAGGGGGAGGGGAGCCTGGAGAGGGGGGAGGGAAAGGGTGGCATTGTCCAAAAAGAAATGTACTTATTACCTGACTTAACTGTAACCCCTCTGTACATCATCTTTATAATAACAATACAAAACTAATTTTTTTTAAAAAGGGACAGTCACAATGTCACCCTCAACCATAATGTCACACCAGCAAGGATTGCTGATCTCTCTTTAATCACAACACAAATCCGGGCCTTTAAAAACCACATACCAGGGCTGGGAATATATATGGCCTAGTGGCAAGAGCGCTTGCCTCGTATTCATGAAGCCCTGGGTTCGATTCCCCAGCACCACACATATAGAAAATGGCCAGAAGTGGCACTGTGGCTCAAATGGCAGAGTGCTAGCTTTGAGCAAAAAGAAGCCAGGGACAGTGCTCAGGCCCTGAGTCCAAGGCCCAGGACTGGCAAAAAAAAAAAAAAAAAACCCACATACCATGGGGCTGGAGGTGGGAGGGAAAACCTGGGAGACAGCGAGAGAAGGGGGGACAGTCTTCGAAAAGAAATGTATTCTTTACCTAACTATGTAATGATAACTCCTCTGTACATCATCTTTATGATCACAATTTTTTTCATGTGCATTTTCTTTTTTTTTTTTTTTGCCAGTCTTGGGGCTTGGACTCAGGGCCTGAGCACTGTCCCTGGCTTCCTTTTGCTCAAGGCTAGCACTCTGCCACTTGAGCCACAGCGCCACTTCTGGCCGTTTTCTATATATGTGGTGCTGGGAAATCGAACCCAAGGCTTCATGTATACGAGTCAAGCACTCTTGCCACTAGGCCATATTCCCAGCCCTCGTGTGCATTTTCTCATTAATTAAATTTTGTTGCCAAGGTTCTCATCACAATTTTTAAAAATTAAAAAAAATGTATGTCCCCTTTTCCAATATCAAACCAGTATGGGCTCACTGCAGATTTGTGGGAAATGCACACATGAAACCAGTATTTAAAATTAACCTGAGTTGGAAGATTCTCTTTTAGCCTTTTTCAATGTTGCATATGCTATTTTTGGTTTTGGTTTTGGTTTTTTGCCAGTCCTGGGGCTTGAACTCAGGGCCTGAGCACTGTCCCTGGCTTCTTTTTGCTCAAGGCTAACTTGAGCCACAGCGCCACTTGTGGCTTTTTCTATATATGTGGTGCCGGGGAATCGAATCTAGGGCTTCATGTATACAAGGCAAAGGCTCTTGCTACTAGACCATATTCCTCGCCCTGCATACGCTATTTTTTATGACCTGCTTTAGTAACATGGGTTTCGTTTCTTTTTATTTTCTTCTTTTTCACAATACTAGGCTTGAATTCAGGGAAACACATTTGCTAGGCAGATGTTTCACCACTCGAATCACACCCCTAGCCTGCTATCTTGCTTTTCCTTACCCAAGATCACATTGTAACATTTTCTCCTCTCAGTGTACTCTAAAATTATGATGCTCTTCCCAGTATTTGGGTGCAGTGCAATTTATATTTAACTGATCTTCTAGCTTTGAATGGAACCATTCTGTCTTACCATTTAAAAAAAAATAAAATAAAGCACTGTACACTCCATCAATTCCCTCTCACCCACAGGGAAGAAGTTTTAAGAACGCAGTGGAAACTCTCTGTACTGTGGAAACTCTGTGTACTATTTCCTGTATGTAGTAATCATGAGAACATTAAATTTATAAATTACACCGAGGAAGAGATGAACAATAACGAATGATAAGTGAGAACAAATTGTAATCATATACTATGGTAAAACGTAATTAAAAACCTATATCTATAATCCTTCATTGACTCTTTTAAACTGACTGACCATGGTAACTAGCACTGGAGAAAGCAGAACCACAGGAGAGCCAGGACCTACTGTGACACTTGCAGTGTAGCCCCGGCTGGCCTCAAACCTTCCAACCTCCTGTCTCAGCCTCCCGAGTGCTGGGATTGTAAGCATGTATCAACACACCCTGCCAAAAGATGGGCTTTTTATGTATTGCATGATGGATCATGGTTATTAATGACTGCCTTAAGGAAACTTGTTGCCGTGGGGAAATTTAGGCATAGCCTCCCACTAGACACAATCCAGTCACTCAATAGCACAGCACTTGACCCAAGTCCTCCCATGAGAATAAGGCATTTTCTCCTGTTCAACTAACCCTCACCCCCTCGCTCCCGACAGGGGCTCCTGTGGAATCCCAGGCCCGCATCCCTGAAAGGCTGGCAAAGCCAAGACAAGCTGTCTTCCCTGGGATGCCCTTTGCCATCCTGCGGGTCTCCTCTGCCTGACCTCTTCTTACACGGCCCTTTGGGCCTTGTTGTCCCTGCAGGTCCCATGCCTGACCCCTTCCCATTTCACTCTACAAAGCCTCTGTAGGGGAGCTGGTCCAGTGCCCCCGACCACCACAACAAAATCAGAATGAATAGCTGCGTGCGGACGTCTCTCTAGAATACCAGACTCAGGGAACCCATAGTCTCGGCCACCTCCAGCGGGGCCTTCCCCGCCCTTCCCTGCAGCTCCGGATTCCCTCCAGCCCGTCACGTGATTGAAAACAAAACAAGCAAGCAAGCAAACAAAAAACCCTGCACATTTTACAATGCCGGCCCTCTCCATGCTGAGAATGGCCTTTCTTCCTCCTGACCAAGTGGCTGGGATTTCCAGAGCTCCTGAGAGGAGCTGGACACCGTACACCTCGCTGCCCAGAGGCCTCGGCCCGGAGCTCTGCCTTCCATCCAGCTGATCACAGATGCAAGCCCTGAACCAAGCAGCGTGGCCCCTGGGACCGCAACCCCTTTGCATCATCAGCATGTTCATATGTTTCTGGAAGGCTGAGAAGTGAGAAGAGCCGAGGGGGAGAAGCGAGAGCTTGAGCAGCAGTTGGCCATTGCCTGGGGCAGTGGCAGGCTGAGATAACGCCCGTGGAAGGCTGCAGCCTGGCAGGTACACCCGACGGAGACGCGTGCTCTTCCCAGTGAACACGAGGACAGACAGACAGCGGGGTGACAGCAAAGGCTAGGAGAGGCGGGGAGGAGGGGCGCACGGGGTTTTACACGCCAGTGTCTTTTTGTGTCTGCTCAAACTTTCTCCCAAGAAGTGAACATTCCACCACATTCTCATCCCCTTGAGCTCAGTCTTCTCATGGGCTGCCATTCCCAGCTCATATCACTCGGCGAGAGAGAGAGACAGGAAGAGGGAGGAGGAAGAAGGAAGTAGAAGAAGAAAGCAAAGGAAGAGGCGAAGGAGGAGGAGAGAGAAGGAAGAAAGTGCAGACAAGGAGAGAGGAGGAAGGAAAGAGAGGAGCCGGCAGCCTTAGGGTTTGCAGAATGGCCACCCGCAGCTCCTCTTGCTCCCAGGCAACCGCAGAGCGAGGCCGGGCCTGAGCAGGGCCCTGCAGGCGTGCAGATGCGGAGGAAAGGGCACATTCCTCCCGTTGTGTGTGTGCAGTGACCTGGGCAAACAGAAACCCATTTGTGAGACGGAATTTCCATGGCAGGGAAGGGAGCCGTGGAGAATGCTTGCGGCGGGAACACCTGTCCAGATGTTAAATGCATTGCTTAATCAGTTACATCTCATCTTCCCAACACTTGAGCCACCTGCCCGCAGCAGCAGAGACTTCTCGGTCCCTTTCGAAATGTACAGCGGCACCGATTAGAGCACTGACCTCAGAGGGAGAGGGGTTGACTACTTTGGGAGACTTGTCCTGTCTCAAGAGATTTGGGGTGGCTAAAACTGAGAGGAGGCTACTAATAGCATTGAGTAGCCATTAGTAGTTTAATAGCTAATAATTTCATTTACTGGTCTTTAATTCCATTTATTGGCTATCTATCTATCTATCTATCTATCTATCTATCTATCTATCTATCTAATGCATAGGACAGCCAGCACCCCAGACAACCACCAGGTCCCAATGTCCCAGTGCTGAGGCTGCTCCAAAGACAGCCCAAAGCCATGTTCTTAAGGCTGCACTTACAGCAACATAGTGCCAGTCCAACACACCTTGCCAAACTACCCATGTACACACCTGGCTGTGCCCAGTGGCTTCTAGGCAAGTGACTTCTCAGAGGACTCAAACACTGTCACAGCCTTGCAGACCCAGCTTCTTTGCCATTCATCGCATCAGAGGATGCACCCTTGAACACTTCCAACTCCAACCCCCACCCTCCGAGGCGGTCCTAAGATTCCCCACCCCCTCCTATCATGAATTTAAAGACAACGCTTCTGCAGAAGTTTCAAACCTGGAGTTGAAAAACAAAAACAATATCTGGGAACAGCTCACCCAACAGAGAAGCAAGTTTCCCCGAACGGAAGCGGAAGGGCCTTCATTCCGTGCCAACACAACACTGACAAGCCAACAACACCTAACACCCCGGGAAAAGCAATCAGCACAGAAATTGCTGCACAGGCACCACCTCTTTGGAGACTGTGGGAGTGGGGGTGGGGGGGTGGGGAATCTTATTCTGATCATCAAGGGCATCTGAACACTTACAACCTGGGGTGCAGACTCACGGCTGTCCTTCGCTCAAGAAGGGTCAGAGGTGACAAGAGGGAGATCAAGCCTTTCCATCCCAGAGCCTCCAAAGCCACTAACCTGCGGGGTCCCTGGTTCCAGCATCTCCAAAGAGAGCTGCAGCCTCCGTCTCAGAAGGAACCGGAGCTTCTCTCTGGCTGCTGAAAACATTTGAGATGTGCCAAGCAGATGGTCCCACGCTTATCAGCAAAAGCCGTGCTTCAAATGGCATCATTTGGTGACACACTTTGAGTGAAAATCTGCGCGAGGATCCAGAGCCGGGAACACATAGGGGACGTGGAGGTGGCTGGCCACCTTGAGCCACAAGAACTTGCCTGGGTTAAAGGGAAAGACGTTCCAGGGAAAAGCTACATGGAAGGACAGCATAGGTAGACCCCAAATTCCCGCCTCCAGAAGCCTCCACCTGTAACCACCGCTGTGCTCCAGGGGCTTGCTTTTCTAACTCTAAAATGGAGCTACTCACATCACCTCCCAAAGGCACGGCTGTCAAATGAGGTGTAGTCCACACCAGCATGGTGGAAGCCATATAAATAGTTAAATGCCCATTTCCTGGCTTTTAGCCCTTTTTTGAGTATCATGCCCAAGTTCATGTAAACGCAGCTGATATGGTGACGGGCTACAGATAGGCACCCAGCGCGTTCCAGGGCTCCAAGAAGGGAACGCCTCTTGGAGATGCTCCGGCTGACTGTCAGCCTGAGCATGGACGGCCCTTCCTGGGAGCAGCTGTTCCTGTTAGACGCAGATTCTCACCCAGGAAGTTGGAACACAACGGGAGAATGCTTTATCCCTTAACTCCCACCCAATTCCTTAAAGAGCCATTGTAAAGCCGTGCAGAGAGTTCGGGGTCACCTGGACCTGAGGTAGCCAAGCACTACAGGGAAGAGCCATCCTGATGACAAAGTAGCAAGGTCCCCTGAGACCAGACAGATCGAAGGTCTGGGCAAGATGCTGTGGGAAAGCAGACTTCAGTTCCACGTGTGATGCTCTCCTCGGACTGTTTGCACCAAGAGCAAAAGCGAAGGGCCAGAGCAGTGGCCAGCAGAGCTCTACCTTCCCAGAGAAAGGAGACGGGAGAGAGGGGCTCTTTCTGAAGCCCTCACACCCACCCCACACAACCACAGCAGCAGGCGCAGCGTGGGTAAATCAACAGCAGGTCAGCGCAGGAGGAGAGATGGGGAAAATAGTCTTATTACCTGGTTTTGGTGTTCCAAGGGAGGAAGGTCAGCCTCCTGGAGAATGCCACCTTTCCCAGAGGATGCTCAGAGACCCAAGAGAAAACAAGGGCTGACTAAAGCAAATTCCCAGCTAGAGAAAGAGGTGGTAGAGCCCAGGGATCCCATACACAGAAGCAAATAGGATCAGGACAGAGCTCAGGGCTGGCTGAGGGGCCCCGGATGGAAGGAGGGACAAAGGAGAACAGGATGGAACACAAGGACCCTCCTTGCTCCTCGTCCCATTTGCTGCTTCTCAGCTCTGGGACTGTCCAGATTTGGTGAAGAACTGTCCCTCCGTGTGCTGTGAAACCCTGAGCAGAGTGACCAACGAGAGGGAGGCCTCCAACGTCATGGATTAAGTCAACAGAACAGAGGCCCTCGCCAATGTGCTTTCCCAGCTCCTCACGGAGCAGAGAAGTCTCTATTCACACAGGCAGAGGATAGCACACTGCCCAAAGTGGGAATCCATTGGCCAGGTGAATGAAGAGCATGCTCTAGGAAACAAGGGTGGCCAGATGATAGGGTGACCCTGGGCTGCATGGCTTTCTTCCTTCAGGGTGAGTAGGTGGGGGGAAGTCGCCAGTTGTTTTCTGACTAATTAGCACCACTTAACAAAGCAGGACTACGGTTGATCGCAGAAGGAGCTAGTGTTTCATTTGTGGCAGATAATGATTTATAGTTAGAGAAAAGACAGCAACTCACTGTAAAAATAAAACTGCTTGCAGGGAAGCCACAAATAGGCTGGCTATTTCTGTGCTTGGTTTGTCTTTGTGAGTAATCATTCTTTCGAGAGGTGAGGATTACATGGAAAGAAAAGGGTAAGAGGGCCGGATAAGGCTAGGGAAGAGAAGGATCTACAGCTCCCAATTTCTGTTGAGTTCTAGACTGCACCTCTGTGATACAAGTCCCACCGTCCAGAGTTCCCAAGAGAAACAGCACCCCCTGGAGAGGCTCCTGTCACTCAGAAACATGGTTCAAGGGCTAATGGGAGCAGAAGGGGGAAGCTTAGTAACCCAGAACATCGCCTGAGGGAGCCACAGGTGGTAGAACCAGATGTGGTGGAATCCATCATCAGGAAAGCAGCCGAAGATAGGTGAACCTGGCAGGGCTGAGATCCCTTCTTCCATCAGCAGGGTTCTCCTTCAATTCCCAAGGCCCTGAGAGGCTTCCTCAGCAATAACAGAGAAAGCCTGGTGCATCCCGGTCAGATTCAAGAATGTGTTTCTCACATCTGCCAAACCCTCAATCCTTGCTGGTGGGGAAAGCCTCAGTAAGGACTTCACAAAGCCCAGCACTGCTTTCCAGGTGAGAAAGACGGCAGAGTGGTGACAGCAGACAATGGCAACCAGGGGGCAATGGAGGGCCGCAGAGCCAAGTTGGCCATCGGCAGACCCACAGGACTGCAGGTGGCTATGCTCTCATTGTCCCCGACCACCATTTGGGAACAGAGTGACTTCAGGTATCTGGACTTGCAAACGTGACTGGAGCGCTGAGTGGCTCTCCGGCGCATCCCTTTGATTGACAGGCTCTTAGAACAGGACAGCTCCCACCCTCTGCCCTCTGGTCCTGCAAGCGTCCGCAGATCTCACTGGCCAGATAAAAGTCTGCGATAAAACCCTGAGAACAGAACTCTTCCCAGGCCCAGCTGATGTTCTGTCCGTCGCAGGGAAATCATCCAGTTGCCTACCCGGTCCCAGGATTGGCTGAGTCTTTCCAAGTAAGGATCTTCCCTTTTGAAGCACAGCAAGTCTGAAAGAACATCAGCATCTCCACTTCCAACTAGACAGAGCCACAGAGGACACCCAGGAGGGCTGGCGCCTCACGGGTTTGAAAAGCAGATGGACACAGCCCTTCTCGATAAACCCTGGGAAGGGGCGCACAGTTCCGCTACAGACTGAACTCAGCGTGTGAGAGTTAAGGCCCAGCCCTGAGTGTTCCCAGACTCCCTACCCCCACCCCCCCCACCTGGTTATTTAGATTCTGTCCACAAAGGCTCTTCCCATCTGGCAGAAGAGTCTTTGTGAAGCACCAAGGTGATGTGTGTATGTGTGTCTGTCTGTCTGTCTGTCTGTGGTCATCCAGAGAAGACCACAACCCTACTCACAGATAGCCTCTGTGCCAAGAGCCTTGGGAACTCTGGGGTGGGGACCCTCCACCCCAACAGGAACTCCTGAGACAGTGCCTGCCAGCCAGGAAAGATGGTTACAGCAGCACACAACACTATGTTGGCTCCAAAGCAAATGTAAACAAAATAACTCCCCCTTCTGGGACACTCATTCACCTGGTGTCATATTTATGGGGCTGGCTGAAGTTTGTAACAGGAGATTAGAAACTTAGTATGGTCTGGCACAGTTAGAGGGGAGGGGGCCAGGGCAGGGCAGGGTAAGGAAGGGTGTGCGAGTGCGTGCGCGCGCTTGCGCACACACACACACACACACACACACACACACACACACACACACACACCCTAGAGGGCATATCTGAATTTTGCCCAAGTAGTTTTCAAACCCAAATGGCTTGAGGAAAGCCCCTCACCCCTCCAACTGCCCTTCCAGCGCTCCCTCTTACGCTGGGCGTCTTTGTGGCAAGCCCTTTGCTTAGCTGAGATGCTCTCTCCAGCAGGGACATCTCTGCAGGGAGTCTGCAGTCGCAGGAACTCCAAAGTCATCTTCTATGAGCAAATCTGTTAGACCACTTGTGCTTAAGGTGTGTATGTGTGCAAGCCTGGCACGCCTCCAATACAATGCCAAAGACACTACGTAAGCCTGATAGCCTGCTGTCCCGTAGCTCAGCACGCTCCTTCCCTAGGCAACACGGGGCCCATCTCTAAGGGCAGTGAATAACTAGCCTCCACCCCCTCCTCCTTGGGATGGCATTCCCCGAGTACATGTTATGACCATGTAAGGCAACAAGATCCCCTTACAAGTGACCTCCAGGGTCAAGGCAGCTGCAGGACCCTCCCTTGACAGCAGCCATCAACCAGAGCCCGACATGGTGAAGCCCCTAGTCTGCACGTCCACACCGAGGTCCCCGCACTTCTCGCTTCTCCCGGTGAGGAGGGGTCTTGCCGGTCCCTTTGCCGGCAATAAACGTTTCCTTTGTTCTTTGTACCTGGCTGTCTGCGCGCTTTCTGGCAATGTCTAATCTATTCTAACATAGTATATTTAAGAAGTCTTTCTTTTTTCTCTCTCTCAGGAGTCACACCAGCACTTGTTATGTGTTTAATATTTCATCCCCACTTTACCAATGAGGAAACGGAGGTGTGCAGAGTTTAGGTAATTTACCCTAACTCACTTTGTGGTACAAGGATAGAATGACTCCAGAACCCAAAGCCTCCACCTATGTACAGAACATGAAAGTTGAAAACATGATCTTACCTCTCTTCTCTACTCTTTCTTTCCTTGTTTTTTTTTTCCTAATTCCAGAACATCATGTTAGAGAGTAAGACTCCTTTCTTTAAAAAAAGGTTGGAAATAATTACAGGGTGGAAGGTGTGTTGATATTTAATAAATGCATATCGTGATCTTCATGACATTTACAGCATTGACAAATCAATTATTAGAATAAATCCTGATCATGAATACCCATACACACGTGATGGTATCTGTGATTTGGGATACATGTCTGAAGCCTTATAGTTTTGAATATCACAGGCACCAGTGACTCATGCCTGTAATCCTAGCTACTCATTTTGAGCAAGACAAGCCTAGAACATAGAGACAAATGGTGCATGGTCTCCCTGATATGTGGGTGTTAGAAATAAATAACGAAGAGACATGACAAAAGAAACGGGACCCAAGACACCAATTCACAGGGAGACCAGAAAAAAAAAAGGTCAATCTTGGGAGAAAGGCACCAAAAAGTAAAACACAAAAGGGGGAGGGGGAGGGGGGAATGAGGGAGGAGGTAACAAACAGTACAAGAAATGTATCCAATGCCTAATGTATGAAACTGTAACCTCTCTGTAATTCAGTTTGATAATTTAAAATATATACTAAAAAAAAACAAAAAGTAAAACACAAACACTAACCCATATGTACATAAATTAATATACGGCTGAAAAGAACTCCAAAGATAAGGAAGCAAAGGACTTCATCATAATTATTCTTAGAGAATTTAGAGGACCCTATGCCCTTTACCTCACATAAGGTGTACACACGTGCACATCTGAAAGAAGCTGGGAGGAGGACACAGAATGAGTGGAAAATGGGGGGGTAATACAGTAGAAAAGGGCCCAACAGCTGCAATGGGCACTGAGGAGAACAAACCAAGCAACTCAAGGGAAGCAGGGAGGAGGGAAGAAATGAGAGAAAAGAAGGAACAAATTACAGCAAGCAAAAGGAAAAAATGCATATGTATATATCACCTGATCTGGAAGGAATTACTTTATTGTTAATAATCACAGAGGTCATAAGCATTGTAGACTAGAATGACAATGTCCATCAATGGGAAGATTTTTTTAATGAAGAAAGCAAGGAGGGTGGGTTGGGGGAGGAAAGGAAGGAGAAAAATGAGGAAAGGGGTACCAAGTATGATAAGAAATGTATATATATATATATATATATTCACTACCTTAAATATGTAACTGTAATCTTAATAAAAAAAGAAAAAAGGACACATACTCACTGCCCTATGTATGAAATTCTAGCCCCTCTGTATATCACTTTGACAATAAATGAATAATTTTTTTAAAAAAAAGAAAGACAAAGGAGGAGGAGTTGAGGTTTATTCCTGCAATGGAATACTAGTTGGCAAAAAAGAATGAAGAATATATGGGCACGACCAAAAACAATAAAAGAAAACACATATTGAATGATAGACGCTAGAAAGAAGAAAATATATATATATATATATATATATATATATATATATATATATATAAAACGTGTGGTGTGGGGGGGTACTGGAAGAGGCAGAGCTTGCCTCTGGTGATACAGGCTTGATCGTCTCCCACTGGGAATGACAGAATGCCTAAGGAAACACCAGGCACCTTGAACCTGGGAAGGCTGACTTCCATCCACCAAACGGGACCAAGGAGAAGAACCAAGATTTATACTTTCCGCTATGTGTCAATTTTGCCTTAGTAAAAGAATTTCTTAGTTTTAAAATGTCTTGTAGCTAACTAAGCTCAGTCACTGAAATCTTCACACTTTTTTTTCCTCTGTGGCTAAAGAAAGTGGTTTGCTACTAAAGCTCAGTGTACACATAGACATATTCACAGAAGCCCACACTTACGTGATACCAAATTAAACTCATTTCTTTACAACGTCTGAGAAGGAGTAAAATTTGGGATTTGTTTCTCGTGATTTGAAACAGCATGCTGAAGTTGCTAGCTGTTTCCCTGCTTCCATTTTTTCTCCCCAACTGTCAGTGGTCCCACACTTTGGTTTATTCCTCAAGTGGTTTGTGTTCTTTGATGCAAGGCTTTGGAGAACTAGACTAAATGAATTAATTACACTCAGGAAGCTGAGGCAGAGGGATTGAGAGTTTGAGGCCAACCTGGACTACAAAAACAAATAAGTAAATAAATAATTACCAATACAGAAGGTTTATGTCAATCTACCATCATGACACTTCAAACCAACTAAACCCATTACAATTCAGCAGACTGCAAACTTAAAATACGTTTTTAACATTTTCATCCTCGGTGTGGCAAATATTTAAAACTTGAAGTGTGTGCTAGAAAGGGTTCCATGAGACAGGTATCCATATGTGTTGCTGCTACAAATACTAATTAATAGAACTTTCTCGAAAGCAAACTGGCAGAATCCCTAGACTCCTCTCTGGGTCTTAAGTTTTCTGTAATTTTAATAAGTTGAACTTTTCCTTGTCCTCTGGCCCAACACCCCATCGTGTTACACGCTTTGCTCTCTAGATTCCTTATCTAGCTTATAATCATATGCAACTCCTGATCCAAACAGCATGGAAAAAAAATCCAGTTGTGAGAGAGCATATTTTTGGAGTATTGCCTTGGGACACGGAGTCTACCCATGCTTTTAGCTGTGCTAAATATTACCCTGGGCTCAGCTCTGCATTCTTGGCCAGCATTGTTTTGGCCTTTCGTAGAACTGTATCTTTGAAATTTTCCTTTGGAGATAATCATCATGTAGCATTTCAGGCGTCCACAAAAAAAGAGAGAGACATAAGTTCAAGACTGTGTTCATGAGACTGCCTAAGGCTCTTCCCAAAGTTCCCTCTGAGACTTCCCAAGCTGGTCTAGCTGGGGTTTCTCCTAAGAGCGGCAAATGTGTGTGTACCTATAGGCAACAAAGGACTGGGCAAGAAGCGTTTGCCTCCTCTTTTCCTGCTGGGAATCCTGAAGGCACATGCATGACCACCTCTGTGAAAGTACCATATGGCTACTTACAAGAAAAATGCTTGGAGTGACTCATGTACCAAGGCCCAAATCTGAGCACCATGAAATCTGTATTTGTTGTACTTTCCTGTCAATAACTATGGGTTCTGGCAAACAATAGGTCTTCGTTTAACCATAATCCTTAACAAAAGTGGGAAAAAAAAGTCATGTCTAAGTGTTAGCACCTTCTGTTGGGAATTGACAGGAGCTGACATCAATAGCAGTGATTGAATCTTTGAACAAGGCGTCTCCTAAATTCTGGGATGCCGTATGTCTTATCTTCGAGTTACTTGTTTGTGTGTCTGTTTTTCACAGCTCCGGAAGCAGGAGCTTTGCTTTACTCATTGAGTATTGGCCGAGCCAAAGAATAGCTGAACAAATTAATGATGTTCAGAATTGGCACCATAATTTTATTTGTGGTTTTATAATAATTTTCTGTTCATCTGATTTCTACATTTAGACTAATCTTTTGAGAAAGGAACCGCAGTGGTACGGTGCTGAGCACACAGAGCTGAGCACTGAGAGGTGCTTTGACAAACGTCTGGCTCCCTGTAACTGTCAGCAAGCCT
The DNA here is from genome assembly GCF_023159225.1 of Perognathus longimembris pacificus. NCBI lineage: Eukaryota > Metazoa > Chordata > Mammalia > Rodentia > Heteromyidae > Perognathus > Perognathus longimembris. Next base: position 68,173,459 of record NC_063169.1, on the reverse strand, counting down.
AGTGGAGTACTATGGTAATATTTTACTGGGCCAATCTGGCCCTGCCAATCATAACCAGCACTTAGAAAACACTGTCTGGATACAATATGATCTGATATTGCAGCTTATCTATGTTTATGGTATACTTAGAACATCTTGGTCACTACCCTCATATTTTAGAAGGTAAGGACTTGCTACTTTTTGTCTTTTGTAGAAACAGAATACCTTGCCTTGCTCCGGTCTGCATTTCCTAACAATTTTGATGTCAGATTGTAAAGGTGAAAATGCCAACTGGCCTTACTGGCCTAAAATGAACCTACAGTATAACCTCGCAGTTCCCTGCCCTCTGCCAAACTCACTGTTGAGCGGTCCATGCTGAAACTTTGTCCCGCCGAGACACCTTCAACACCCGCCTCCCGGGACACGGTGTCAACTCTCTACTCGTGTGCAGTCAGAAAGCTGCAACCGACAGGACCAAAACACCAGGCCCTTCCCACTCCCATGAGAATGAGGGAAAGTAAATAAAAAGCAACCTTCTTGACTTGGTCTAGGGTTCGGTGGACAGTGGGGGCGGGGAAGTACAGTGAATTCCAGGGGTTCTCACGTGGCCCTGCGTGGCCTTGGCCGTGCCCCCTCCTCTCCCTGTGTCTCGTAAGGTGGCCAAGAGGCCGCTGGGCCCACTGAGCCTCTGTGGCCAGAGCCGCCTGGCGCGCTGGGCTTCCACGCGTGCAGAGCAGCCAGAGCTTGGCCAGTCCCCCCTCAGGAATGGCTCCTGACCTGGCTGGGTCCCCAGATCTCTCCCACCTACGAAGGCTCAGCCACTCGAAAACGGGGCCACAGGGGTGAGCACCCTGACTTTTATTGCTCAGCTCCAACCCCAGTGACCTCTGCAGACAGCAATGGCCGTCACCTGGCAGCTCCCGGCCATGTTAACCCTAGTGAGGGGCCATTTGGGAAGAGCATCTTCAGACATGACCAAGGGGACCCCACACCGTAACTCAGGGCAGTTCCCGAAGGGCCAGCCTGAGGGGACATCGAAGGTGAAGGATCTCTCTCTCTCTCTCTCTCTCTCTCTCTCTCTCTCTCTCTCTCTCTCTCTCTCTCTCTCTCACACACACACACACACACAGTCTCAATCCATGTATCTTACTGTGGTTGTATTCATACCTGTTTCATTAAATGTATCATTTTAACCACTTTAAGTGTCCAGTTCAATGGGGTTGAGCGCAGTCAAGTTGTTGTGCAACCATCACAGTTTTCCTGACTGAACCTCTACTCATTAACCTTTCAGTTCCCTCCCCTAGCACCATTCTGTTCCACCCTTCTACATGCTGTCCCCATAACTCTGTGATGTCTTATGATCCACCAATGTTGTAACGTGTGTCAGAGTCTCCCTCTTTACTAAGGCTGAATAGTATTCTATTACAAGTGTGAAACACATTTTGTTCATCCATTCATCTGTTGATGAACACTTAGATTGTTGGAAGCCATCTTTTCTTTAATGTGTTTCCATTTTTAATTGGCGTATAGTAATCTAGTAATTGTATGTGTTTAGGGGGTACACTGTGATATTTCTGTATCTGTGTACAATGCATCATGATCCGATTAGGGGGGTTGACATATCGGTCTCCTCAGACGTGATCATTTCTTTGCATTGGGAATAGTCAAAGTCCCCTCCACTGTTTGGAACTATTTGGTTGTCATCCACCTCCACTCAGAGGGCGTCCTTTGCCAATGCTGCATCAGGAAGCATGTTTGCAGATCACTTCCTGCTTGCCTCTCTTGCCTTTGCTCTGGCTCTCAAGAGCCCTCTTGGAGTCAGTAGTCTAGAGGCTTGGCCTAAAGCTACTAGAAGGTACTGCACAGTTACTCCTGACCCTAAACTGCACATATCCCCAAGGGCCTGTGCCAACCAGTGTTCTTAAGTGCAAACACCAAAAAGGCACCAAATGCCAGACGCCAAAGGCTCACACCTGTAATCCTAGCTACTCGGGAAGCTGAACTCCTAGGATCGCAGTTCAAAGCCAGCCCAAGAAGGAAAGTCCGTGAGACCTTTATCCTCCAACTAACCATCAAAAAGCCGGAACTGGAGCCATGGCTCAAATGGTAGAGTGCTAGCCTTGAGAAACAGAAGAAAGAAAAAGAAACAAGGGCTGGGAGTATGGCCTAGTGGCAAGAGCGCTTGCCTCCTACACATGAAGCTCTCGGTTCGATTCCCCAGCACCACATATATGGAAAATGGCCAGAAGTGGTGCTGTGGCTCAGGTGGCAGAGTGCTAGCCTTGAGCAAAAAGAAGCCAGGGATGGTGCTGAGGCCCTGAGTCCAAGGCCCAGGACTGGCCAAAAAAAATAAAGAAAGAAACAAAGCTCAGCCACCAGGCTTTGAGTTCAAGCCCAAGACTGGTACAAAAAAAAAAAAAAGTGGGGGAACTAAATAAGTTTAGTAGCAAGATTCACTGAAGGGATATAGCTGGTACACAGAATCTCTCAGAAGACTCAAAAAATAATAATAATAACCAAGGCTGTTGTTAGGATGCTTTAAAAAAACAACTGCATGAGCTAAAACTGCAGCAGAAGCAGCTCCTCCAGATGAGGCCGCGGCCCCCGCTCAGCACCGGCCCCTCGTGGGAGCCCCTCGTGTCGTGGGAGCCCCTCGTGGGAGCCCCTCGTGTCGTGGGAGCCCCTCGTGGGAGCCCCGCCGCCCTGACGCCCTGGGCCTGCGCTGGAGACTCGGCCTCCCCGCCAGTCCCCTCCTCGCAAAGGGAGCTCGCTGTGTCTGCTCCTTCCGGGCAGCAGCTGGGGGCCGAGCAGACCTGGATGCGTGTGGCCAACCGTGCACCTGGTCAAACCCCATGGCGGGCCACAGGGAGAGAGAGGCCAGGAGAGACCAGCCTGTGTCCCAACCCAGGGCAAGACTCAGGTGCCGGGTGAACAAGAGCAGTCACCAAGACCCGCTGCAGCTGGACTGCGCTCAATGAGCGCCCCAGCCCCGTCCTGGTCCTCTTGAAAGCCCCCCAGTAGCTTTCTCCTCCTGTCCCCATGCTGATCACAGTCGGAGTGGTCCAGGCCAGGCACCCATGGCCCGCCTGAGGCTGGTTGCCTTTGGAGCCCCCAGCACCGTGCTACTTCCGGCCAAACAGCACTGCGCCTCCTTCTCAGGCCTGCACAGGCTTTGTCCTCGGGTCTGGGCTGATGGAAGGTAAACCGCGTTGCCAGTGGTGGTACCCGAGGCTCCCGCAGGCCTGGACGCAGCGCGTGTGCATGGAGGTTGGATGTGTTCCCAGGAGTTCCTGCGCGTGCAAGGAGGAACCTCACGGAGAGGAACTCAACCCCGCCGAGGGGAGAAGAGTTTGGGGCCAGAGGCCAGGGAAGCTTCCTGCCTATCCTCCACCCGTCCCTCGCACCAAGCGTGCTTCTCCTTCTTGGGACCTTGTGGGCTTCTGCCCGATACCACAGGGCCCCTTGCTGCTCCTTGTCCGTCACGTTCGCAGGCTTCAGTCGGCCCTCCTAGGCCAATGCACCACACACGGTGACCGAGCACGGGAACCCGCCGGCCACCCACAGCCGCTCAGGACTCCCCGGGGCGCCCTTCCTAGTGCTCCAGTACAGGAAGAAAACAGCACAGCCCATCCCCACCCCCAGGTTCTTCAACCTTCTGAGCTTTCTGGCCCCTGGGCCTGAGCTTGGGGAGAAGAGAACAGCCTCCATCTCCGAGCTGTCCCTCTTCTCTGAGCACTGCACGGCTCCAGACACTTGTCAAACAGGAACCTCACGCTTGGGCTTCTTCCCAGGCTCGCAGCCAGAGCTGAAATCCTTGTGGTCTTTGAAGCGATGACAGCGTCAGGATCGTCTCTTGTCACGCTATCTGCTTTTCTAAAATAGAATATGGAAGAGAAAGGAGCACTTGGGATTTGGAACAAGCCCCTTCAGCCCACACCTGCATCCATGGGACATGGAGGCTTTGGGGAAACCCCAAAGGAGACGAAGGGGTCTGTAGGTTGGGCCCGCCACCGCCGGCCAATGTCATCCATCTTGCGCGAGTGCACCTCAGCCTGGGAAGCTGAGCGGGTCCCTCCTGCCCTCCCCTCCCGTCCCCCCGGAGTATGTTCCTCGCCCCGGCTGTGCCCTAGCTATGGTGACGGGGTGACCGTGAGTGCAGGGAGCCATGCTAGCAGGTTTTCATCCAAGGAGGGGTGCTTGGCAATCCTAATGTACAGGTCAGTCACAAGGAAGGTACCGACCGACTCGCCCTGGTATCCGAATCGGGGAAATCTGGTGGGCTGGGGACTCGACGGTAGACAGTGTCAGAAGTGGATCAAGTCACGGAACATCCGGCCGGTGTCTACAAAGGACTGGACCGTGGGCGGGATGAGCCTCCCCTCCCCCTCCCGTGTGTGAGCTCCGATGAGAAGCAGCTGGCTTCCCCTTTCAAGGATGTCTTCCTCCGCATCAGTCCCGTCTGTCTTAAAATAAACCTTCCGTTCTCAGTCCTCCAGGCGAAACCTATCGGTATTTACAGCCCAGCCTCGGAAGTTCCCAGAAGACTCCTTTCGCTGGACTGCGGTTCCCTCTGAGACTCTGTGAACTTCAGGCTGGGCAGTGATGTCTGTCCCAGACCGTGGCTCTGCTCCTCAGACAACAGAGCCCCAGCCTCAGGCGAGAGCGCGCTGAGAACAAAAATACACCCAACAAATGGTAAAAAAAAAAAATAAAAAAAAATAGCATGCCCCCCATGTTTAGGAAAGTGGGTGGACAGGGCGGCGCCGACAGGAAGGCAGATTCCTCTGTTTCTTATTTTCTGGTGCCATCAGGTGGTAGGATTTCTCGGTTTTGGTTTTAGCAAATGATGCAGATAGCTACTCTTGGGCAAAACTTGTGGTATAAAACACTCTGCTCATTAATGATAAATCACACTTTTCACCTTCCAAAATTAGCTGCTCAAGGACTTTGAGTTAAACAAGATAAACGGACAAAGCACGTTTGCAAGCATGTAATGGTGCAAAGTGGTTTCAATATGGTGTACTTTGATCAAATTCAGCCCATCTTTATTCATCTTTCTTAGGGCCTCTTTCTCCCTCACTTTTTTAAAGCAGGTTTAAATGGGTTTATTGTGCAAATTTTATACATATCCATAGGTGTGTTCTTTACGCATATCTACCTTCCATCCCCCTCTCTTTCCCTCCTCCTTTCACTATCATTGCTCCTGCTACAAGCAGTCCACCTTTCGTGGTCATGGTCATTGGATCTAGATTCCACATATGAGCAAAAACATGGTATCTGTCTTTCTGTGCTTGTTTCCTCTCCTTTGACAGGATGCTATCCACCTCCATTCATGTCTCAGCAAATGACATTGATCCATTCTTTATTGCTGAATGAAACTCCAGTGTGTCTAGGAAGCACATTTCTCTGTCCATTCATTGGTTGTGGAGTGCTTGGGCCGATTCTATACATTGGTTGATGTGTTCTTTTACTAATTGGGTTATTTTTCTTCGGTGCTTAATTTTTGGAGCTACTTATATAGTCTGGATACTAGTCCTTTGTCTGATGGCTGCTGTGCCACAGCTTGTGTGTGTGTGTGTGTGTGTGTGTGTGTGTGTGTTTGTGCCATAGCTTTTCAATTGATGCAGCCTCATTCTTGTTCTTACTTCTTGAGCAATTGGGGTCCAGTTGCAAAAGTCAATGCCTGTGTTCTTGTAAGAGTTTTGAAGTTTCAGACCTACTGAGGATCACACACGTGTAACCCACTTTGAATTGATTTTTGTTTTACAAGGTGAGGCATAGGAATCTATTTTTCCATCCTCTTCATGTGAATAGCCAGCTTTCCCAATGCCATTGTTGAAGCGTCTTTTCTGTCCTATATTTTTAGAGTATGGTTAAAAATCAACTGCATGCTTTTTGCTGCACTAAAAGGAAAGCAAGAAGACAGAAAGGATAAGACAGGCAATGTTATCAGACAGAAGATGTGATCAGTATTTGGGGAGCGATGGTCAACATAAAGCCCAGGAATCCCGGACTGCCTGGGCAGAATAGAACACACCCCCCCTGGAGTGTCATCTTTAATCTACAGCCTTTGAGTTCATAAAAAGGGATGTTTTCTTAGTAGGCCTTAAATAATCAGGCCAGCCCTTAAGGGTATGCTGATCTTTTCTAACCTAGAAATTCGTCTGTATCTAGCAGAAGCTCCCTGTGTCCGTCAGCTTCCCATTCTGTGGGAAATACCCGAGAATATTCACTTAGAAGGAGGCAAGGCTGTTTTTGGCCCGTGGCTTCTGCGGTCTGGCTACGGCTGCCTGGGTCTTTTGCTTTGGGGCCTGTGGTGAGTGCACACAGCCCGGTGGACGCCCATGGCACAAGGCAGCTCCGCTCCTGACAATCAGGAGGAGTAGGGGAAATCCTCCTACCATGCTCAAGGGCTCACTCCAGCCGCCCGACTTCCTCCCCCTCGGCCCCGCCTCCCAGAGCCGTCACTCCCAGCGGTGACACTGCTGCACAGCCTAGAGAACAGCCTCGCACAGGTGGACTTGTAAGGGACACAAGAGTCAAACTAACGCTTTCACTTGACCCTAAAAACACAGAAAAGAAGCAGGGCACCCGTGACTCACCTGTATCACCCTAGCTAGTCGGGAGGCTGAGATCTGCGAATCATAGTTTGAAGCCAGCCCAGGCCGGAAAGTCTGCGAGACTCTTCTCTCCAATCCCCCCACCCTAGGCCTTCCGAAAGCTGGAAGTGGAGCTAAAGCGCAGGTGGTAGAGCACTAGCCTTGAACAAAAGAAAGTCAAGGACAATGCCTAGGCCCCAAGCGTAAGCCCCAGGACTGGCACGCACCTGCGCGCGCACACACACACCACATAGCTTCTTTCTGCCATCCACTTCCTCATCCGTCTTGTGGACATCGCAGTGGGAAGGGGTAGGGCGTGCCTGCCCACTCTACCACACCCGCACCAGCATGGCGCCTAAGGCTGCCCTTTCCATCCTCAGGAAGGTGCTAGAAAATGCAAAGGTCCACAAGGGGAGGGGAGGGTTGGCTGAGGGTAGAGCAAGGCCAGGTACTTACAACGACACACATTCAATTCACAAACCACCTGAAAATGATAACATGTCTGAGGCTCACTCTTGAGGACAGAATAGAGTGTTTTCCACTGGGTGGGACAAAGTGCCGGCCCAGACTGGTAAATGATTGGTTATCTGTTTGATTGACAGGGCTCAAAGGAGAGCTGGCCCCACCCTCAGCCCTCCAGTGCTGCCATTTAAGATCCAGCTTTCATTGGCCAGAATTGATGCCAAAATAAGACCCTGAGAACACACTGGTGCCAGAGTAATGTGCATGTGTTTTTCAGCCTTCAAGAAACTTCTTGTCTGCTGGGAAAGGGGTCAGGAGCTCTACAAACAGAGGGACCGGCGGGAGAGCTTCCTGAGCGAAGACCCAGGGCTCACCACCACCAGAAGACCAAGTCCCTGGACGGTGAGTGTCCCCACTGGCGCCTTCCAGAAAGATCCCGGTGACCCCGGCCGGCAGCCAGCCCGCTTCCTCTTGGTCCCTCTGCAAAGTGACTGAACCCCCCTGAGGGGACCGCAAATTTCAGGAGCCGCCTTGGGGGGGGGCGGGGCGATGGGATCCACTGAGGTGGGGGGCGGGGCGATGGGATCCACTGAGGTGGGGGGCGGGGCGATGGGATCCACTGGGGGGGCGGGGCGATGGAATCCACTGAGGTGTGAACTTCTGTTTGGGCTGCAACGTCTCAAAAGGCTAAAGTGTGTCCCTAGCGCTCCTTTCCCGGCTGGTGTGCGCGTGTCTATGTGTGTTATGGGCATCGTGTGCAGTACCCAGTCTACATGAGTGTCAGCTTGGCTTGAAAAAGTTTTTTTTTTTTTTTTTTTTTTGGCCAGTCCTGGGCCTTGGACTCAGGGCCTGAGCACTGTCCCTGGCTGCTTTTTGCTCAAGGCTAGCACTCTGCCACTTGAGCCACAGCGCCACCTCTGGCTGTTTTCTGTATATGTGGTGCTGGGGAATCGAACCCAGGGCCTCATGTATACAAGGCAAGCACTCTTGCCACTAGGCCATATCCCCAGCCCTTGAAAAAGTTTTTTTTTTTTAAAGTACCAGTAATCAATTTATCAGATGATCCCCCCGTGGCACGGTCTCATGAACGTGAGCGCGTGTAAGTGCTGCCCGCCCCTCTGACGGGCTGGATTCCAGAGTCGGGATCGGGGCAATCGCTGGAAAGGCGGCAAATACCACGTGTTAAGCAACACGGTGCAAAGCAGAAATGGGGGCTGGAAGAAGGCAACTGCCCCCCACTGAGACCCCTAAGACTCACTGGAGTCTCCATGCAAGGTCCTACAAGCCCCGCCCACCCCGCCCCACTTCAAGGGTGAACTCTGCCAGCCCTCCCTCCAGGGCCCTCCCTCCTCTTGGTCTTGGGAACCTCGGTGGACAGGGGAGATGGTGCTGGCCAGGTGCTCTGGAGCGGAGCGGGGGGGGGGGGACCCCCGTCTGCAGGTGCCACCCCGTGACAGCCCTGTAGCACCCAGCCCCCGCAGGGCTCCCCTAGCACCCCCCCCCCCGGCGCCCCAGCGGGGGCAGCGCGCTGCGCAGCGCCGGGCTCCTGGCTTGGGCTCTGCTCTCAGGCCTTCGTTTACGAGCACGCTCGCACGGGGACGGAAAGGTCAGGGTGGCGGCGGGGGCGCCAGGCGCCCAGCTCCCTTATTTGTGCACACTTGTGTGGAAGCACGGCGGCCAGCAGGAGCTCCGGAGCGGGTGTATCCCCCCGGGGCGGCCCCGGCCACTCACAGGCCAGCCCCGCTGCAGGCGGCGGCGGGGAGGCCCCTCGCTGGCAGCTGGGATGACGGAGGGAGAAGGCCTCTCTCCTCAGCTTGCTTCCCCTTTCACCGGAGGGGCCATGGTAGCCACTGGCTTAGTGGAGGGGAAGAGGGAGAGGTGAGAAGAGGCTCTGCCTGCCCCTCCTGGCTGGCCCAGCCCTTCTGCAGCCCGCTGGCCCAGGGGCCTGGACACTCCTCGGAGAGGAGGGACATGTAAAAAAAGACCAGGATCCTCATAGGTAAACAAGAACCCGTATTCTCACCAGAAAGGGAGAAAATGGGCAAAGCGCACAGAACAACCTCCACAGGGAGAAACAGAAAATGCGAATGGGCACACAAAAATAAACAACTCCCAAGGCCTAACCTGTGAAACGGTGACCTCTCTGTACATCACTTTGACATTAAATAGAAAAAATAAATTTTTGTTTAATTAATAAATAAATTTTTTTAAAAAGATCAAAGTCATAAAAAAAAAGAAAAAATAAATAACCCTGCAGGGAAGGTGGCTTAGTGGTAGAGGGCTGGCCTAGCACGCAGGAAATCCTGGGTTCGATTCCTCAATGCCACATAAACAGAAAAAGTTGGAAGTGGCGCTATGGCTCAGGTGGCAGAGTGATAGCCTTGAGCAAAAGAAGCTCAGGGACAGTGCTCAGGCCCTGAGTTCAAGCCCCAGGACTGACAAAGAAAAAAAAATACAGCCCTCAGGAATCATTAAACAACCCAAGAAGGTTTTGGTCTGTGAGTTTTTCCCTGAATCCAGCTCCCTCCCATAGAGGCCTGGGGCCAAGTCCTCCAGACAACAGGAAACACTGGGTATGGTAGAAAACAGGAAGTTACACCCTAGGTCCCTGGTACTTGGGTACCACAGGTCATCCAGGGTTTGGACACTGTGATCTTCACGCATGCTCTAAGTGGCCTTTCCCTCCTTGAATTCCTGCTCCGCAGGGCCCCCTTCTCTGCCTCTTCTCCCTTTCTTTCCATCTTCCCCACGTACAGCTGGATTTTCTTGTCAGGTAAGCCAAAAGAGATGACTGTGATCATGCAGGAGAGAAACACAGAATCACCTGTCAATTGTGCTTATGGCTGATGGATAAAGTGCCGAGGGATTGCCGTGGCTATGCTAAACTCAGCGTATGGGAAGGGGGGAATCGCTGGAGAAGCCAGAGATGATTAACAAATGTCCATACACACTACAGTTGCCTTCTTTTTTGTGCATTGGCCCTTACTTACTGGTGTACTTAAAATAAGTGAAGTGGCTGGGAATGTGGCTTAGGGGTAGAGTGCAAAAGAAGCTCAGGGACAGTGCCCGGGACCAGAGTTCAAGCCCCAGGACTGGCAAAAAATAAAGTAAACAAAAAATAAAATAAGTGAATTGTTTTAGACTTTTCTTGATCTTGCCACCTAGATCTGTTTTGTTTTGTTTTGTTTTATAGAAATCTCTTTTAGGAAGGCAGAGGACAAACATGCACACTGTGGGCTTTCCCACAAAGCCGGGGAGGGCGCAGAGTCACAGTCAGAGTCGATGGCAAGGCCTGGGAAAGGCACCTTCTCTTGGGGTCAGGGAAGTTCCATGGAATCTGCCCGGGTGGATGGATAGGGGACTGGGGAGGGAGAGGAGGAAACAGCTAAGGTCTCTGGCTCACCTCCTGTCTCCTCCAGGAAGGGGGTGAGGGGGGAGATCCCCAGGAAACCGAAGTCATTGTGAGATGCAGAGCCAGGGACACCCATCATTCCATCTTTCATGTCTGACAATAGGTAGACAGGAGACAGCCGGTCATTGCGCAAGAATGGAGCCATGGACCACAACCCTGAGTCCCGGGGAATCTACGCCCTCTTCCGGAAATGAATCTCTGGATCAAACAACCTGGTCATCCGAGCCGGTGACGGAGACCCCCTGGGCCGTGGAGGAAGAATACTATTACACCTACATCTCCTACCTCATCTGTGTGCTGGGGCTCATTGGGAATGGACTCCTCATATGGTTTCTCATCTTCTGCACCAAGAGGAAGCCATTCACCGTCTACATTCTGCACCTTGCCGTTGCTGACTTCACGGTCCTTCTCTTCTCATCCCTCATCGAGCTGGTGGACACCTTCCACTTCGATGACGCCACCTTGGAGACCTATGCGGTGTTTCTGGTGATCTTCGGTTACAACACGGGTCTGTACCTCCTGACGGCCATCAGCGTGGAGCGGTGCCTGTCGGTGCTGTACCCCATCTGGTACCAGTGTCGACGCCCTCGGCACCAGTCTGCCGTGGCCTGTGCGCTGCTGTGGGCTCTCTCCGTGCTGGTGTCCGGGCTGGAAAACTTCTTCTGCCTTCTGGACGAGGAGCCGAGCATCCCGGAATGTCGGAACGCGTACATCTTTTCCTGCGCCCTGACCTTCTTGGTCTTCGTTCCTCTGATGGTCCTCTCCAACCTGGTCCTCTTCCTGCGCGTCTGCTGCAGCCTGAAGCCACGCCGGCCGGCCAAGCTCTACGTGATCATCCTGGTCACCGTCGTCCTGTTCCTGGCCTTCGCCATGCCCATGAAGGTCCTGCTCATCATAGCCTACTATTCCTACCCGAATAACAGCCGCTCGGTTGGTGTGCTCCTGCCCTCTCTGAGTCTGCTGTCCACTGTTAACTGCAGCGTCAATCCACTCGTCTACTTCGTGGTAGGAAGTCTGAGGAGGAAGAAAGGCAGGAAGTCCCTGAAAGAGGCATTGCAGAAAGTCTTTGACGAGAGGCCCGCGGCGGGCGCAGGTGGGAACGCTGCACGGTCCTCCCAGGCCGTGGTCGAGGGGCGGAGGCCTGGCCGGGCTCCAGCGTGGGGAAGGGGGCCTCCATTCTGAAACGCCCTAGTGGCTCCCCAAGATTAAAAAGAAACCCCTTCATTCCTCCTGGGAATTGTCCACATGATCGACTTGTCGTCGATAACTTTGTGAGTGCTATTTTGTGGTTGTATTTTTGAGTTAGTGTATGTTGGTAATATAAAAGGGTTTGGTGAGATTTCTGTACATGTGCACAGTGTATACACACACACACACACACACACACACACCACCCTGGAATTCTCTTCACCTCTCCTATCCCTTCCTTCCCCTCCCCCTTTCACCGATGCCCCCTCACTATCTTTGTCATCATCATCATCGTTATCGTTATATAGGTCCATAATCCACATATGAGAAAGGCTAGTACTCTACCATTTTGAATCACAGCTCCACTTCTGGATTTTGATTGGTTAATTGGAGATAAGAATCTAACAGGGACTTTTCTGCCCCACTGGCTTTGAACCGCCATCCTCAGATCTCAGCCTCCTGAATAGCTAGGACTACAGGCATGAGCCACTGGTGCCGGGCTGTTTCACTTAAGAGTCTTCTGAGCCGTGTTTTCCCACCATCCGCAATAAAGGAGGTGGGCTCAGAGGTTAAGTAAGTTTACAGTATGGGTGCCGCCAAGCTCAATGGAGACCCAAGGAGTTCAACCCCAAGCCCATCCTTGCAATAGGGATACCTAGACGGTCTTTGCCTCCACTCCCACTTTCTCTCCCCAGTCTCTTTAGACCTTGGACTCTTGATTTGTGAGAGGAAAACATTCCTTGTGCTTAGGGATAGGAATTATTGTTGAAAACACAAGACTACATGTTAATGCTCTGTGTGTGTGTGTGTGTGTGTGTGTGTGTGTGTGTGTGTGTGTGTGCGCCAGTACTGGGCCTTCAATTGGACCCAGAGTGCTTCCTCCTAGCTTTTTTTGTCCAATGCTGGCACTCTACTACTCCTTGAGCCACACCTCCACTCCCTGTTTTTGGTGTTTAATTGGAGATAAAAGTCCCTTTGTTTTTGGCCCTGGCTAGCTTTGAACTTCAGTCCTCAGATCTCAGTCTCTTGGCTAAGCTACAGGCATCATAAGCCACCAGTGCCCAGCTTGATGTTAATATTTTTCCAAGACCACAATGTTGTCCTAAAGAACATTCTCACTATTCACCCATAAAGATTTCATCCTGGGGAGAGTCAGGCAATAGAAAAAACATCCCATGAATCCTTGCCACTAGGCCATATCCCCAGCCCTCCATGAATCCTTAAATGCTCTACAGAAATGAAAAGGAGTTGGTTTCTTTTTTAACAAATGGAAAAGAGCCGCAAATGGAATCATTAAAGCTGTGCTTGGGCATAGAAATTTTCCTGTTTCCTCCTTTCCTGCTTCCCCCCACTTCCCTCCCTTCCTCGATGCCTCGCCTACTATTCTTCCCTTCCTTTATCCTCCTCCCCTCTCCTTGCTTAACATGGAATCTGTACAAACCCATGTATAAAACACAATCATTTCTTCACAGGATGTGCTCAAACGAGCTCATGTGTTTTGCAGAGCTCTGCACGTCGCTTGCACACAGTCCCTCCAGCCCGCCAGCCCCAAGCCTCAAACCCTCACCCACTTAACGCACTGCCAGTTCTTTTTGGAATATGTTTTCATTTTTTTATTTCAAGAAAACACTCTGCTGTGGTCCCAAAGCACTACTGATAGACAGACATCACTATTTTAAGTTGAAACCCAAGCATTTGCCAACACCACTTACAGATTTAGCCTACCCAGTCATTTTGGTACTGGGACAGTCCTGTAGTCCAAATGATGGTCACATAATACTTTTTTTGCCAGTCCTGGGGCTTGAACTCAGGGCCTGGGCACTCCCTGAGGTTCTTTTGCTCAAGGCTAGCACTCTACCACTTGAGCCACAGCACCACTTCTGGCTTTTTGTGTTTATGTGGTGCTGAGGAATTGAACCCAGGGCTGCATCTACACAAGCACTCTACCACTAAGCCATGATCCCAGCCTACATAATACATTATTAAACCTAATTCCATCCAACTGGGGGCTTAGTGAATGTTTTATGATTTGATAGCATCTAAAAGTTCCAACAAGTGCCAGGAATATGCATTTTAAGGCATAAGTTAGAAAATATGTTTTGATAAACATGACAATGGGTTACTATTTCTTAATCGAATGTCCAACTAAATTGAGAAGGCAAACACTAGGGCATCAAGAAGTAAATGTGCAAAGGTAATGGTGGATAATTTGTAATCATCACACACAAGCAAGCTAGCACAAATGATCATGGACATTAGAAATGTTTCAACTCACTAGTAATAAAATTGTAAATTAAATTTCCTGTGTTCTTTTTGGATTTTTTTTTTTTTTTGCTTGTCCTGGGGCTTGAACTCAGGGCCTGGACTCTGTTGCTAAGCTTCTCTTGCTCAAGGCTAGCACTCTACCACTTGAGCCCCAGCACCACTTCCAGCTTATTCTAAGTAGTTTATTGGAGATAAGATTTTTCCGCCCGAGCTGGCTTCAAACTGCAACCTTCAGATCTCAGCCTCCTGAGTAACTGGGATGATAGGCGCAAGCCACCAGCTCCTGCCTAAATGACATTTCCTGTAACGAGTTGCCATTGTCACTGTCTTGCTGTGCTTGTGGGTGAGATGTAGTGGAAGATGACACTCAACACATCATGCAGGTTCCTAGTCAAGAGATCTCAGGGTCAGGAAAGAGCATGCTTCTCTTAATACCAATGGGTCTGAGTCTGGCCTTCATAACTAAGCATTTTTCTCTTTTTGCTTTGACTACCAGGAAGCTTAAAATATCCTTATGATGCACCTTCTGACTCAGTAGAACGAAACCTAGCCTGGCTTTTATTTCTTCTCTGGTTACCCTACCATCCATGGTTCGCCATGTAGCCCTCAGTGAACGACTTCAATAATAGAAAGAAGTATAAAATATAAGGTGATTCAAAATGTCGGAAGAAACTTGCATAAACTTTCTGGGAAAAGTCTGGAATTCCCAGGTCAGCTCTGCGAGCCATAAACCAGAATTCTTTATTCTTCTCCTTGTACTGATTCTGGTTGGTTTTAGGGCAAATAATTTCTATATTATATGTTCCATACTATTTGGGAGATCAAATAGGCAAAGAAGTCAAATTATCCCTAGACTAAATGCTCCTCTACTGAACAGACCCTATAGACCATACACACACACACACACACACACACACACACACACACACACAGTATAGCTCTAATGAACACCTCTGGTAGTGCAGTGGGCTATAGAATGACTTAAATCATTCTTCAGAGTATTTAGGTTGTAGAGTTCCTTAGTTTATGTGGCTCTACTTATACTCTGCTTATACTTATTTGCTCTTAGTTTACGGCCATACTACGAGAGGACATTACTGTTTCTGGTCTGTGTAACTGTGGACACCTTCCTCGCCTCCTCCCACGGTAGAAAACACCGAGCCACAGTCCGGCACCGACGGCCCCACAGCTCAGGCCTGAGGCGGGGTTGGGTACAGCCAGCTTCTCCCAGCCAGGAGCCCCTCGCTCGTTACGCATCCGCTGAGGCCCCGCGAGTGCCAGGCACTGTCCGGGGAACCAGAGGGAAGAAAGAGGCGCAGAGCGTTTTGCTGAATGGAGCAGTCGGGATTGGCTTGTACGTAGCATTCGCGTCTGAGCAAAAAACTCAATCAAGAAAGCAGCTGTGTGACTGTGAATCGAGCGATCGAGAGTGAACGTTGCAGCTGCTGCAGAATCTGCGCGCGCACAGGGGCTGCGGCTCTGAGATGGGGCAGCGTGGGCTGGGTGTGGGCAGGACGACGATGAGGCCGATATTAACCCCGGTGACCACGGTGGCCACAGTGGAGTGAAACGTGTCTGTCCAAAGGTGGCCCAGTCAGGAAGAATGAATGACTACCACCAAAGTGGGGATAAGGGACTAAGTACTGCTTTCACACTGCTACGTTATGGAGACTGAGT
Organism: Perognathus longimembris pacificus; assembly: GCF_023159225.1. Taxonomy (NCBI): domain Eukaryota; kingdom Metazoa; phylum Chordata; class Mammalia; order Rodentia; family Heteromyidae; genus Perognathus; species Perognathus longimembris. Next base: position 68,157,877 of record NC_063169.1, on the reverse strand, counting down.
GTCACCAAAGGCGTGACTAAAGGCGGAGCAGGCAGTGGTGCCCTCAGAAGGTGCCGGCACCTGCTGGGAGGGCCTTAGGCCACTGACAGGCCGGGGGGGGGGGGGGGGGGGGGCGGTTCTAGGAACCAGTTTCTATCATTGCATCTGTGCTCCTGTTCAAGAGATGGTGGCATCCCCACGGGAGGCCAAAGCAATGTCCCCCCAACTTGGACACAGAGCCCCTCAACATGTGAGCTCAATACACCTCTTCCTTTCTTAAGTGTCCCCCACATGGTGATTATGCTGTAGCAATGCAAAGCAAACTGATAAACCCATTTTGCCCTTCCTCGGTGTAGAAGAGAGCACGCAGTCATAGTCACCAAGCACAAGCTCAGTACAACCTACTGAAACACCAAGACGGTAACTCTGATTGATCATTGGTCAGGAGGCAACTGGCAAGAGCTGCTGGTTCTTTTTGTTGTTTCCTCGTTTGTAGTGGGGTAATGACAAGGTGACAGAAGTAACCGTGGAGACTTCTACAGCGGGGTCCTGCCTCCCCCTCGGTCCCACCCCCACCCCCGACCCCCTCCAGCCGGCAAACCTAAGGCAATTGTCCCAGGGGATGGGAGGTTAGAGGCGTGACCAAAAGGTCACATTCTTGGCTTCTGAGCTTATAAACTTAGGAAGAATTTTGGAAAGGGAGCAGAGGTGACTGTATGAACGCCAAAGCCGCCTCTTGAGAGGTTTTGTTTTGTTTCCACAATTCTGAACCCTTGGCATGGATTCTGCGGAGTTTACAGAGAAGTCATGGGTAGAAAAAAAGCGTCCGACGACGAAGGAGCAATTTTCCATCCAGACGGAGCTGAGTGTTTAAGCAGCTGGGCTGGGGGAAGGCGAGCGCCAGGCCGCGGGCCGGGGTGGGGAGGGGGTGACAGGAGAATCCTCAGGGCTTCCTGCTGAGTGGTGTAGGGCCGAGGGCAGGCGCCAAAGCAAAACCCCCACACCCACAGTGCGGGAAGCCCGTGGGGACACGCTGAGGCCCCCTGAACTCAGCTGCCCCCCCAGGACGCTGTCGGGACAACGGAAACCAATGGCAGGAGCGGGAAGCCATGATCTGGTTCTAGATAGACAAGGGCCTAGCGCTGAACAGCACTCGGCCCCTCGGGAGGGCCACGGGGAAGAGGATCGCGGGCCACGGGGAAGAGGATCGTGGGCCACGGGGAAGAGGATCGCGGGCCACGGGGAAGAGGATCGCGGGCCACGGGGAAGGCACAAGATCCAAAATTCTAAGAGCAAGGGTGCGGAAGGACTCCCGGCAGTCCTCCAGGGCAGGGGCCGCGGGCCGGCAGGAAGTCCCTGCGCTGGGGAGGCCTGGGAGCTGCCGAGGCAGAACCTCAGCCCCACGCAGAGCCAGGAGGCTCAGAGCCCCCGCCCCCCCCAGCATCCTCGCCTGCACAGTCACCAGCAAGCCACGAATCCAGCCGTGGCTGAGCTGGCAAACGCAGGCACTCCGCAGGCTCCGCGGCCTGGCCGCCCGGCGGCACCCCGCAGGCCCCTCGGGGGACAGACACCCACACAGCAAGCGTGCGCTCCAGGAGTGGCCAGCGCCTGTCCAGACGTGCGCCGAGCCGAGCCCGGACGAGCAGCGTGAACTGGACAGGGGGAAGGGGAGAGAGGGCCCTCAGAGGCAGAGGGGAGGAAGCAGGGATGATGGAGGCCACGGGGGGGGGGGGGGGGAACCAGCAGAGGGCCGCTGGTGGCGCTGCGTGGACACACGCAGCTGGCACTCGGCAGACTTGCTCAACAGAGGACGGGTAAGGCTGGCACGGTGCCAATCCTCCACCGTGGAGACGGCGGAGGGCACTTCCCTCCCGAAGCCGGTGGTCTCTCGAGCCGCCGAGCTGAGCGGGGCTCTCCACGCAGACCCGCGCCGCGCGCAGCGAGCCGGGAGGGAGGGGGGGACAAACCCCACACTGCCTCCCAGAAGGGCTTCAAGAAGCTTTCGTGACCCCGGAAATGAGAGCCAGGTGGCTGGGGAGCCCCCCCCGCCTCCACAGTGGGCACAAACAACTGTGAATCTGGAATGCTTTAAGCTGCTCATCAAGATGCGGCATGGACACCTCCAGGCTTCGCTCTCCCTTTATGAGAAAAGCATTGGCCATTCCCCGCCCCCCCCGAAATGACCGGGGCTTTCGTTCCCTGGTCCGCTGCCCCTGACACAGCTATTTGTGTTCGACAGTCGGGAGCACAGTCGCGGGTGGAAGGAAATCTTCAGCCACACACCAAGAGAAGGACACAAGAATTTCTTTATCATTGATAGTAATTACAGAATTTCACGTTCCAACCTAACAGCATTTCTGGTAAGGACCATGCCGGCGCGTCTGTCCACGCACAGAGCCAGGAGGGTCGCCCGGGGAGGAGGGGGACGGGCCGGGCGCTCAGGGACCGGCTCTTCCCAGGAGAAACGCGAGCAGGGCCCAGGCGGTGACCACGCTGCAGACTCTGCAAGGCAGGGGCGGGGCTCAGGGCAGGACGCGGCCGCTCTGACAGCACCCCACCCAGCCTGGTCTTCGTCCTCCTCCTGGCCTGGTTCTCCTTCCTTCCACTCGCTTCCCCTGTGTCGGGGCTGAATCCCTGCTCCCCAGGACCAGGGGCTCTGGGGGTGCAGATGGCCCACGTTGCCTACCGCTGTGGGTCAGCGCTTGGCAGGACAAGGGGCTGCCAAGGAGCGGAACACCGTTCTCCCACAATGCTGTGCAACGATCAGGGCTTGGAAGCCCACGGGTCCTCTCCCCAGACCGGCCTTCCATGGCGGAACACTTCAGCAACGGGGAGGCGTCCCACCGGTTGCTCAGGCCCTCCTCACACGGGGCCCTCCTCAGTCCCACGGGGGCTCGCTAGACTGGACTGCAGTCCGCGCCCCCCCCCCCCGCTGCTTCTGGACGCTCTGCTCTCCTCCTATGCCCCCCAGTTCGCAGGCACCACCCACTCAAGGCTCTGCCAGCCGCCCACCCCGCCCCGCTCCTCCCTCGGTCCTCCCCACTCCACCCATCACCTCCCCGGCCTGCCTCCTCCTCGCCCCGCACCGAGGACATCCACTCGTGTCCATTTGATTCCTCGCTCGAGGACCTGAGCTCAAGGGGTCGACTCGGGCTCACTGAAGAACCCCCAGATCCCGCCACCGGGGCCAACGCCGCAGAGGAAGTGTGGAAGGTGCCCGAACACTCCGGTTCACCATGCGTGTCAGCAACTCCTCCACAGCCCAGCCCGCGGCAGCCAGAGACCGGGGGGGGGGGGGGGGGGGCCCCGAGTCAGACCCCCCTCCCCGACCACCCAGGGAGCAGAGCACTCACTGTAGCACGCAGGTGATGTTGGGGGAGTGTCTCCAGTACCGGTACAGGGTCACCTGCAGCGTGGGGTGGCACCGGTACTCCTTTAACACACTGCGGGCACTGCCGAAGGAAGCGCGGGCAGGTTAGCGAGCCCGGGAGGCGGGCTGGGGGCGGGGCGGGGCGGCGCGGGGCGGCTGCGGCACCTACTCCTTAAACTTGTTGGTGAGGAGCAGGAACTGGTTCTGCGTGAGCCGCCGGACGTCGAACTTGCAGAGGTTCTGGAACTCGCAGTAGACCTGCTGCTCACTGACCCCGGGCCACCTCCTGATGCGGAGGATGAGGATGGGAGGCCGGACGCTGGGGTAATCCGGGCCCGAGAAGTTCTAGGAAGCGTGAGGAACATGAGAGATTTTCCAGAAACCTTACTGCCACCTTACACCATCGGAACATGCTAGAGGAGTCTAGAAAAGGCTCGATTTAGGGAGCAGGGAGGAGAAAGCGGGGGGGAGGGAGTGGGGGATAAAAGGAAGGAAGGGTCTGTGTGCGTTTTGGCAGAAAAATTCCTGAAGAAATAAAAAGCACTGTGAAGCCAGGCGCGGGGGGCTCGGGTCTGCAATCCTAGGTAGGCGGGAGGCTGAAATGTGAGGACTGCAGTTCAAAGTCAGCCCAGGCAGAAAGGTCTATCACTTGCTTAGCCACCAAGAAAGCAGAAGTGGAGGTGTGGTTCTAGCAATAGAAAGCCAGGAAATGGCGGGAATCCCTGAGTTCAAACTCCGATACCAGCACCAAAATAACCAACAAATAAATAAGATCATGACATGCGTGATCTCCTCCCCCGCTCTACCTGCTGCTCCTGAAACCCCGCTAGCACCCCCCCACACATACACACACATTCTGGGAATACCAGGGTGCCTCCCACTGTAAGCCCCCGAGCAGAACAAAATCTACATACGATTTTGGGGACCCCGGCTCGGATGAGATTCACTTGGTTCACATAGGGAGCCAGCACGTCGAGGTACTGAAGGAAGGCAGGCTCAGCTACGGGAGCATTGCTGCAGACACGACACCCAAAGCGCTCAGGCTCGGGGGAGTCTCCGCCGGCGCTGAGGACCCAGGGGCAGAGTCGACCAGGGAGATGCCTCGGGCCGTCCTCCTCCCACCCCTCTCAGGGCTTGGGGCTCCTGTCAGTTGGTTCCCCGCACACGCAAGCAACGCAACGTGGCCCCAGAGACTCTAAGACCCCGTCAGCCGGTGACCTCTGGCGAAGGTCCTCCGCTGGCCGTCCCCGCCAGACACAGGCTCCGCGCGGGAGAGGCCGGCCTGGCGGGGAAGCGCCCCCCACCCCCGCGTCATCCCTGCGGTTCTAAACGCCCATCCCGGCCCACAGCCTCTTTCTACCACCAGCCGTCCCGGGCCGGGGGCCACCCTGAGTGCACGGGTCCAGGCAGCCAGAGACACCCCTGGACCAAGGCGGGCTGGCTTTCGGGGCTCGAGGAGCCAAACCAACACGGATGGAAGGCCCGGGCACTGAGGTGCGGTGCCGCCGGTAGGTCTTCCGTGCCCTGCACCACCTCCTACCACCGGGCACCGAGCACCGCCAAGCCGCCGGAGCGCGGGAGGAAGGCGGGCAGCTTCCTCACGCACGCTCTCTGGAAGCGGCACAGGCACGGGCACGTCCATTGCCAACCTGGAGGAATGCCAGCAGCACTCCAGTTAGATGACAGACTGGACCGTGTGTTTCTAAGTCAGTCCTGAAGAACAGGTGACAACCGTGATTAGCTCCGGCCCTGGGCCTGCTACATCCTACAGAACAACCGCTCGGCTAGGGCAGGCAGGCAGAACACCCCGCGCCCCCTGCTGGAGACAGCAGGGGTGCTGCCCCAGGGGAGGGCTGTTTAACAATCTGATTTGGAGCGACATGGATGGGTGCTTTACTCAGTCTCCCCCCCAGCTTATGTGAACCCCAATGATGTGTCTTTTGTCAGTCCAAACCGTCTCCTCAGCTATGGGAATACACATTAGTAACTAATCAAACAAATGCACCCAGCTGATGATCTAAAGAAGGTGCTAGAATACAAGCCAAAGCTGGGCGCTGGTGGCTCACACCTGTCATCCTAGCGACTCAGGAGGCTGAGATCTGAGGACCACAGTGGGAAGCCCGCCCGGGCAGGAAAGTCCTTAGGCTCTTTAGCTCCAATTAACCACCAGAAGATTGGAAGTGGTGCTGTGGCTCAACAAGTACAGGCTAGCCTTGTGCAAAAGAGCTCAGGGACAGTGCCCGGGACCCCAGTTCAAGCCCCGTGACTGACCAAGAAAGAAATGAAAAAAAGAATACAAGTCGAACCTGACCGCTTGGGTCCCCTGACACTCTCTTCCAACACGGAGATGGAGGGAGGAGGGCGGGGAGGCGGGAAAGGGCTAGGGAATGGCATCTGTGTACGGCACTACGCTAGCTGCTGCCCGGGCCGGGACGAGATGGACCCACGCTCAACATTGCTCGTCCTCCCTTCCTGGGAGCTGGCTTCCGGCGCGGGCCTGCCAGGTCCTGCCCACTGAGTAACAGGACGAGAGGAAAGACACTCACCTGTGCACCCTCTGGAGGAGCAAGTGAGCCACTCTCAAGAGAACTAGGAAGAAGAAAAAAAGCTGAGCTGTAACACACTTCGAGGCCTTGTGGGAGGAGGCAACTCTGGTGCAAGGTGCGCCCCCACGAGATCAACCCGGGGCTGAACCCCGTCAGAGAAGTCTCTTCCCAAGGAGCAGCAGCTCTTACCTGACCCACAGAGGAAGGCGTCGTAGGCGGCTTCGTGGGGGCACTTTGTCTTGGCTGAAGCGTGTTTCCGTACATAAGAGAGATACTGAGCAGCCATTAGAAACAGGGCCTGGGGAAGAAGGCTCTCCCTGCCCCCGCTCAGTGTCCGTGGCGGCCACGGCCCATCGGACCACCCGCCACCGTGGGCCTCACCCCCCGCCCCCGTCCCGGCTCAGAAACACGCTTCCCTTTCATCCGATCCTCCCCACGTGGAGAATGACGAGAGCCCAGAGCCTCCAGACAGCCCCACGCCCCACGCCGAGGGGGAAGCAGCCAGCTCCCAGGGGCCTGGCAGCGCCTGTCTGGGGGGCAGGGCTGGGTGGAAGAGAGAAGGGAAGGGCCGTGGAGGAAGACCGCAGGAACCTTCCAAGTCTGACAAAGTCTCATCTCAGCCCTGTGCTTTGCCCAAGGTACGAGGAGCCAGGACTAGTGGGAACATACCATATCGTTCACACTTGCTGGCGTGAACAATCACAGGTCCAGAATTCTTTGTGGGATTCAAGTTACTGGGAGAGGAAGAAAAAAAAAAAGGGTAAAGAACATCACACCAGACACACACAGACACACACAGACACCCTTACTCCCCCGAGCTCGCCCTCTAGTGGCCTGAGGAATAAACATGGAGGTGACGGTGTGTGCGTCCTGTCATGGCCACACCCGAGGGCCAGACAGGGGCTCCAGGGTCCTTCTGGCGCTGGCACCAGGAAGGCGAGCGCCCCGAGGCATGGGGTTCTATAGAGGCAGGTCAAGGAGGGACTTCTGAAGCAGAATTGCAGAGATGAGGAAACAGGGGAATGAATAAAAACCCACCTGCACCCACACACCCGCCCCTCCCTCCCCCACTGGGGGAGAGAATTCCAGAGAGAACAACACGGAGCAGGGGAAGGGAGACCAGGTCTCCAAAGCCACGGCGTGGCCCTTGCTCAGGGCTGGGTGCCACGCCCTGTCCCCGGTGCCAACCTGCAGTGTCCCGTTAGTGACAACCACAGATGGAGTGTGCAGTGGGTAGCCCCACGGAGGGCAACTTGTGAAGAGTGTGGAAACGTGACAAGCAGCGCAGGGAGGGGGTGTGAGCGGCGTTGCGCTGCAGTCACTCCCTGCCGTCCTCTCCTTCCTCCCGCCCGTCACACACCACTGCCCACGCCACGGGGGTGCAGAGGTGGCCAGAGCCAAGAGTCAGGGAAGGCCTGAAGCCGGGAGTGTGGGTGCTGAGAGAGACGGGAGAGGAGGGGAGAGGCGGGGGCCAGGGAGGCTGCTGAGGAGAGGCAGGCAGTGGGCGGCGGGCGGGCAAGGACGGTAGGGGTAGACCTGTGTGCCGGCTCTGGCACACAAAAGGGGCATGCGTGTGTGTGTGCGCGTGTGTGTGCGTGGGTGTGGGTGTGACAGAAGACACGGGGAGAACGGTGACGGTGAGCACAAAATGAGCAGGAGGCAGGCAGCGCTGAGAAACGCCATGCCTGTTGTTCCGCGTTCTTCCTGGCGGTGGGCACCGTGAGGGGCAGGTGGAAGGAGCCCGGAGAGCCGCAGGTGTTGGGGCGGGGGGCGCATGGCAACCCAGCCGTGCTGGACGAGTACCCGTCACCCCCCCCCCCAGGACCTCGAGTGCACGCGCAGCTGAGGCCGCAGACCCCTCCTCACCTGTTCAGCACTTCGTACACCTCCGAGAGATTGGACACCCGTGGGAAATGCAGTTCCTGCAGTTATGGGGAACACAACATCGGTGCCTGCGTGTGCCCGCTGCTGCGGGGCTTCGGCGTCGGGGCCCCAGGATCCCGGGGCTTCCTCAAGGGGCTCCTGGTCACCAGACTACACACAGGCCACGCCGTGTCCCTCCGCGGGTGAGGTTGGGGGACTCTTTACACACAGGAATGGGAGGCAGTGTGGGGGCCCAGGCCACAGATGCAGAGTACCAGGCGTCCTGGGGACGAGAGGGCCCTGTGGCCCCACAAAGGCCACATCTAAGAGGGCCTCAGGGCAAAGGTCACAGGAACACATCCCCATTTCTGTGGCTCCCTCTAAGTGATCCCTCAGTCTTTAAAGTATTGACCCGATGCTCTTTCTGCCCCGCAGCGGACCTCCTTTAGCTCCGTCACATCGCTCCCTCTCCACGTGCAGTGTAACGGAATCGCCGGGGAAGCTTGCAGAATCGCTCCCGGCTTCCACCCAGGCAGTGGCTCGAGGGCTGGCGTGCGCCACCCCGGGTGCTCATTTGCCGCCAGTGAGAGAACCCATAACCCACAGTGCTATTCTCTGAAGACTCTCAAGAGGGGTCCTGCTCCGGTGCCTTCCACGCCTAACGTGTTTAAGAAACACGTATCGGGTTCCAAACTCAGCTATCCCACTGTCCAACCTAAGTCAAAACCTGGGACGTTCAATGGAGGAGGGGGAGGAAAATCAGAACTGATTTATGAGATGGTCCACAGACGCCACTATGCATAGGACACTGATAACCGCTTCCCTAAGAGCTCAAGGAAGGAGAAGATTGGAAAACCGAGCAGAGGATGTGTCTGGACAGAGCAGTCCTGGCCCCAGCGCCATTCTACTCCGTACCTTCCAGATGTCCTTTGTCACGTTCTTGGTGTCAATGAGTACAGGAAATAGACTGTGGATGTTCTGCTTAAACTGATCATAACTTTCTGAGGGGAAAGATCCAGACAGTGGAAAGTTGGTTAACAAAAACAACAACGGGGGGCTGGGGATATGACCTAGTGGCAAGAGTGCTTGCCTCATATATATGAGGCCCTGGGTTCAATTCCCCAGCACCACATATACAGAAAATGGCCAGAAGGGGCGCTGTGGCTCAAGTGGTAGAGTGCTAGCCTTGAGCAAAAAGAAGCCAGGGACAGTGCTCAGGCCCTGAGTTCAAGCCCCAGGACTGGCCAAAAAAAAAAAAAAACTACAACAACAGGAACTGTTGTCTAATCTAGCTCGTCACCAACATGGATTAGTAAAGCAAACAAAACAGGAATTGAGAACATCCTTAATCCTAATCCTTAAAGATTTCTAATCTCTACCCGAGGTACCACTACTTTGTGTGTGTGCATGTGTGCCAGTACTGGGGCTCGAACTCAGGGCTTCTTGATTGGTTTATTAGCTTTTGTCCTTCAAGGCCGGTGCTCTATCATTGAGTCATACCTCCACTTCCAGCATTTTGCTGGTTATTTGGAGATCAGGGGTCTATTGGTTTTGTCTGCCACGTGATCCTTAGATTTCATTCTCCTGAGAAGATAGGATTGCAGGCTTACGCCACAGTGCCTGTGCTTCATTGCTACTTCTCAGTGTAAATGCCAAGTGGTTTACCACTAAACTCAATACTTGCTATTGCCAACATCAGCACAAGCAGGTGAGAAGCTCGAGCCAGTGGGTCAGGAAAAGAACAAACACGCTTCTTAAATAAGTTATTAGCATGCATTAATTGTACAGGGAAGTTCCACTCTGACATTTCTATACATTTATACCACATATCCCAATGTATCACAGACCAGAGATCAGACAGGACCATGTCCAGCCTGTCCAGAAACTGTGACAGCAAACAGGCTAAGAGGAGAGACAATGGTGGGTTTCTCTCTACCTGGGAGAGGTCTGAAGAACTTCTCGTGGAGGTGCAGCAGGTCCATCATCATATTGTGTCCCACTAAGGGCTACTTGGAGAAAATCAACAAGGAGAGATGAAATTTAAAAAAGAAAGACACCAGAGACTTAGTAGCAGTTTCTTACAAAGAAGGTAGCATTGGGGCTGGGAAGGTGGCTTAGCGGTACAGTGTTTGACTAGCATGAACAAAGCCCTGGGTTCGATTCCTCAGCACCACATAAGCAGAAAAAGCCAGAAGTGGCGCTGTAGCTCAAGTGGTAGAGCGCTAGCCTTGAGCAAAAAGAAGCTCAGGGACAGTGCCCAGGCCTTGAGTTCAAGCCCCAGGACTGGCACAAAAAGGCATGGTCCATTGGGAATCTAAGCTTTGAGGAAGATACTTATAGCACTTCTGTGCGGGTTGTATTGTTTTCTTGTGTACGTATGTATGTATGTATGTATGTGTGGGTGGGTGTGTATGTGGGGGGGGGGGTGCACCTGTGTGTGGGAGGGGGGTACCAAGGCTTGAACTCAAGGCCTCATGCTCACACTTGGCTTTTTCACTCATGGCTGGCACTCTACCACTTCAACCATGCTTCTAGCCCAATACCTCTAAGTAATTTTAAATACTTAGCATGGGAGTCGTTGTGTCAAAGAGGCAAAGAAATATTAACATTTTTCCTCTAGATTTTTTTTTTTTGGTAGATAGTGGGGCTTGGACTCAGGGCCTCTGTGCTATCGCTGAGCTCTTTTGCTCAAGGCTAGTGTATATTAACATTTTTTACATGTAGTGTTTCTCCAAAATTACCCCATCATGATTTGGAAAAAGAAGGCTGGGTTTAAGCTACCAGTATCAATAAGAAGATAACTGCTTATCTTAGCAAAACTCACTTTGGGGGGCCGGGTGCTGGTGGCTCACACCTATACTCCCAGCTACTCAGGAGGCTGAGATCCCAGGATGGCGGTTCAGGGCCAGCCCGGGCAGGAAAGTACATGAGCCTCTCCAACTGACCATCAGAAAGCCAGGGGTGGCGCTGTGGCTCAAGTGGTAAGAGTGCTAGCCTTGAGCTGAAGAGGTCAGGGACGGAGCCCAGGATCAGAGTTCAAGCCCCACAACTGACAAAAAAAAAACCCAAATCTCATTTTGGGCTGGGATGCAGCTCAGTGGCAAAATGCTTGCCTAGCAAATGCAACGTCATGGGCCCAATCCCTAGTATCAAATAAAACACACAAATTATAAACAAGAACAAGAAAAAAGAAATCTCGTTTTATTGACAAAGAATCCTTCAATAGCTAGCCAGAAATACAAAAGACTGTGGAAGGTCAAGAAAGATGTTTTCCTACCTTCTGGGCTTTTACCAGCATTTGGAAGAAGACAGAAAAGCCCTTGGCAGAGAGGAGGATCTGCTCCTTCCAACAGCTGGCTCGATCGCTAGAGGCGTGCTCCAGGTACCAGCGATGTTGTCGACTCACCTTCTTCACGATCACCTGGGGAGAAAACCGGACACGTTCCCCAGAGCCGGCCTGGCTTGCTGGGAACGCAGCCCACCGCAAGGGCTGTTCTTCTCAAGTGAGAGGAAGAAGACCAAAAAGGGAAATCTCGAGAGCCCCAATGAGAGGGAGGTGACGGAACTGCTGGAGGCAGCCCTTCCCAGGGGAGAACTCACCCCCTTCTCCTTCACCTCTGTCCAGATGTTGGGGAGGGCCTGCCTCAGCACCAATTGGACCTCAAAGGCCTGGAACCCTGTGGCAGAGGAAGCACAGAGCGCACAGAGCAACTGGAACAGCACTGCAGCACCGCGGAAGCCAGAGAGGAAGAGAGGCTGAGAGACCCTAAGGGACTTGTAGGTCTCATGTGTGTCAGACATGGCCTCCTGGGATAGTCTAGGGTAGCACCCTCAAGATTTATGAGCACAAGGATGCTCTTAAGTTGGTGATATCCAAAGATTTGTTTCTGAGGGCTACAATCATTGCTGTTAGCCATGGTAGGAATTAAAATGTTAAGTTAAAAAAGACCTCAAGGAATGTGGCTTAGCAGTAGAGCACTTGCGTAGCATGCATGAAGCCCTGGGTTCTATTTCTCAGTACCACATACGCAGAAAAACCTGGAAGTGGTGCTGTGGCACGAATGGTAGAACACTAGCCTTGAACAAAAGAAGCTAGAGATGGGGTCCAGGCTCTGAGTTCAAGCCCCAGGACTAGCAAAAAAACGAAAACAAAAAAACCTTCCAAGATGGGTGTGGGTGGCACATGACAGCAACCTTAGCTACTCATGAGATGAGATCAGGAGAACTGTGGTTCAAGGACAGCCTGGGCAAACAGTTCAAGAGAATCATGCCAGTCAATAAGAAGCTGGGCTCCATGCTGCGTGTCTGTCATCCCAACGATGTAGGAAAGGTAAATTAGGAGGACTGAGGTCCAGACTGACCCTGCAAAGTAAAGCCAAGATCCCATTCATAAAAGTAACAGAAGCAAAAGGACTGGAGGTAGAGTTCAAGTGGTTTAGTACCTGCCTAGAAAGCATAAGATCCCGAGTTCAAACCCAACTACCACCAATTTAAAAAAATTTTTCAAATTTTCTTTTAAAATAAGTTAAACATAGATTTAGTGAAAGGGTTTTTTTTTTTTTTTTGCACATCTCTAACATCTGGCTGGAATTAACATCTGCTTCTGCACTTCATCTGTCTTGATGTGTTGTGATCACTGGGTCCAGGAAGGACTCCCAGCCTCACACAGATGCTTACACGGAAAAAGGAGGAGAGTCACCAGTCTAATCAAATGACTTTGGTGTTTTTTAATACTATGTAACATTCATTGGGTGGCAATTTCTAAAAGATAGCTTGTTATATGAGCTCAGAAGCCGCAATGAAAGGCCTTCGCCTGGCCTGTCATGCACTTTGGATATTTCCATCCACGGATTTGTGCTCTGGGTACCACAGGCTTGCAGAGTGTCACACATCTCACTACACAATGGAAGACACGTGTACACATTGCCACTGACCTCATTACAAAGGTCCTGGGTTGGGAGGCTGTCAAGCTTATGCTGGTCCAGTGGTAGCCACTTGTACGCATGCACGTGCGCACACACTACCAGCTAGTCCAGCTCGCAAGTAAAAGGACCTCGTGCAAGATGCTCTTGTTCAATGGTTGCTCTACAGTGGTTGCAGCAGACAGTGTGCAGTGTGCCATTCTGCGCACTACACTGGCACATGGTATTTAAATAAAAAATGAACCACGAGAGTCTGAGACTTAATAGAACTAAGGTATTACTTCTAGCCAGGTGCTAGTGGTCTATGCCTACAGTCCTAGCTATTCAAGAGGCTGAGATTTGAAGACTGCAGTTCAAAGCCAGCCCGGACAGGAAAGTACATGAGACTCTTATGTCCAATTAACCGCCAAAAAGCTAGAAATGGAGCTGTGGCTCAAGTGGTAGAGAACCAGCTTTGAAATAGATTATGGACAGCCCCTGAGGTCAAGCCTCAGTACTGGCATACACACACACACACGCACGCACACACACACACACACACACACACACACTTCAACTTCGGAGTTTAGGTCATGTGCTTCTCTAACCCCAAAGACCAGACACCAACTGAGCACGTGGGGCCAGCGTCTGTGGGAAGGGGGATGTGTCCCTGGAGCAAGGCCAGAACAGAAGCTCAGCCCCCGCCGCTGCGCCCGCGCCGGGCTGTCCGGTAGCCGGGGCGTGCTTTCTGCATCCACTCCCGGGGTGGGCCCGGCGGCCTCCTGCCTACCTGCAATGCCAGGCAGAGTCATCCATTCACCCTCCTCAGCCAGGTCCAGCCACCGCGTCACCTCATCAATCACCACCTTGATTTGGTCTTTATCCAGAGAGCTGAAAAGTGGGCGCAAGAAACATGAGAGAAAACCGCCCAGGAATGCCAGACACAGCGTGGCGGCATCCTGAGTCTCAGCCAGTGCCCCACAGGTCTGGTGCAAGCAAGGTTACCAGTGCGCCACCCTCGAAACTCCTAGAGAAGATCACACTGAAGACCAACGTAAGCTGACAGCAAAGCCAGAGACCAACGTAAGCTGACAGCAAAGCCAGCCCCGAGGCCCCGAGGCCCCCCGGCCTGGCACTGCAAGGAACGGACTCTGCTTCTGTGGTACTAGATCAACAGCCACTCTCCTTTCCCTTTTAAACAATAAAGTCACCCTCCGAGCAGTGGGAAGTTCCCAAGGGAGCTGAGAGGAGGAAGGCTGCCGTCATCTGGGGGTGAGGGGACCCCTGGCGCTACAGACTGTCCTGCAGGGAGCACAGGCCGCTGAAGCCAGTTCCACTAACCATGGGCGGCAGGACGGGCCTCCTCACCTGCGAACTCTCCAGTTCCCCGTCAGGACACTGTGCTTGATTTTCTTCTCCTGTTCTTCATTCATATAGGGGATTCCGTTTTTGAGAAACTGAGGACAGGAGCAGGATGGGAGGTTAGTGGGGGCAGCGTGGTGAAGAGAGCCCCTTGGGTCCCGTGTGGACAGGTGAGAACAGAAGCCGAGGAAATGGGCAGCCAGGGCCAGTCCAGCCAGACTTGGACAGGCCCGCCCCTCCTCCGGAGCCGTACCTTGTTATAGTTGAAGCCATACTGATTCAAAAACTGAACACTGGAAGCCTGGAAAGAGAATTCTGAATCCAAAATCCCAAACGTGGTAGGGAAGAGAAAGAAGTTACATGAATGTGCTACATATCTATTCAAAAGAACGAAAAAAAAAAAAACAGTTCAAACATAAGGATAAAAAAAAAACAACCATCAAATAGTGTAATTTTTTAGAAAGAAAAAGTCAAAGCCCAACAAAATAAGCACCAGCAAATGGGTACTTGCAAGGCGGGGGGGGGGGGGGCGCAGGGGGAGGGGGGATGAGAAGATGAGAAGGGGGAGGAGGAGAGAATGCAGTGGAGAAGTCATTGTATATACCACCAAATCCACAGCAGGGAAAGCGTGGGTGGAAGGGGGGTGGAGGGGGACGGGGATATTGAAGGGGTGACATTGACCAAAAGGCACTGTATTCTTAAATTGCCTTGTTAAATGGCGCTTCCTTTGTACAACTACTTAAAGGTAATTTTTTTTTCATGTTAAACCTCAAACTACAAAAAAGCCAACCAACAACCGGAACGTGCCCTGCTTCTCCTTGAGAAAGTACTTGAAGATCTGGATGCTCCAAGTGTTCTGGGAACTGGAGGCCAAAGAAAGGAAGGGCCGCCGCGCGGTCCCATAAACGGTGCATCCTTTCTGACCGCTGGAACCTGCACGCTGTTAGACAGCTGCGACTTCCCTCTTAGCCTACATGGCTCCCACGAGGCACGCAAGGGACAACGGAAATAAGGGCAGGGGAAACGGAGGTACAGGGCAGGGGTGGTGGGAAAAGTCTCACAGAAAAAGTACTGCGTTTGTTTTTTTTCTTTTTATCAGTCTGGGGTTTGAAATCGGGGCCTCTGCACTATCTCTGAGTTTGTTTTTCTTTTGGCTCCCAAGGCTAGCACTCTATCACTTGAGCCACAGCTCCACAGCTGGCTTTTTAGGAGTTAATTGGAGATCAACTGTCACAGACTTTCCTGCCCAGGCTGGTTTTGAACTGGGATTCTGAGATCTCAGCCTCCTGAGTAGTTTGGATTACAGGCGTGAGCCACCAGCACCCAGCTAAGGCACTGCTTTGAGAACATTTGGAGGTTAAGTTGGAATCTTCAAAGGGGAAAAAGTCCAGAAAGTAGGGAAGAAACCACAGTGTCCAAGACAAAAGTAACGCAGGTACCCAAGGCAGAATCTGAGAGCAGAAAGTTGCAGAGCACAGACGGGCAGGGGCTACCTGTTTCCCCAAAGCTCTTTATACATACTTGTTTGACTCTCCTTCAACACTGGAAAACACAGACAATCCTAGAGGAATGACAGCAGATGTAATGAATAGCAGAGAAAAGTGACCTAAAATTAACTGCAAAGACTAAGTATTCTGAACAGTGCTTGGTAGCCATGGATACTGTATGGGCTGCAGAGCAGAATACCTTTATTGAAAGATAGAGAGCTGGGCATGGTGGCACACACCTATAGTCTGCGATTTGGGAGGCTGAGCTACAAAGATCAAGCATTTGAAGCCAGCCTGGGCTACACAGTGAGTTCAAGGCCAGCCTGACCAACTTGAAACATAGTCTCAAAATATAAATAAAAACAAGGATTGGGATGTAACTCACTGATATAGCACTCACCCAGAATTCATGAAACCCTACATTCCACCCCTAGGTCTGAAAAACAAAAACACCAAAACAAAGACAAACTTTCTCACTGTAATTTTTTATGGTACTAAGGTTTTTAACTCAGGACCTTGTGCTTGCTACCAAAGCACTGCACTACACGCTCCACACGCTCTCCCACAAGGTGTACTTTGTACTGAAATTACTAAAACATAATTTGGGTAAGTTCTTTAAATACAGAAGTATTAACTGGGGCTGGGGATATGGCCTAGTGGCAAGAGTGCCTGCCTCACATACATGAAGCCCTGGGTTTAATTCCTCAGCACCACATATACAGAAAACGGCCAGAAGTGGCACTGTGGCTCAAGTGGCAGAGTGCTAGCCTTGAGCAAGAAGCAGCCAGGGACAGTGCTCAGGCCCTGAGTCCAAGACCCAGGACTGGCAAAAAAAAAAAGTATTAACTGGATGTGTGGCTCAGGTGGCAGAGCACCTACCCAGTAACTGTGATGAGGACCAAAACTCAAACCCAGTACCGCGCACACACGCACACGCACACACACACACACACACAAATATGTCTAACACCATTTTCATAGTTTTGGAAATAATCAGAGGAAACTAAAACCCACTAACTAAAAGTCTAAGCTGAGTGAGAGTTCATACTTACAACTGCTACAGTAGCTACCTAGGAGGCGGAGGTCTGAAGGTCAGAGTTCAAAGCCAGATTGGGCAGAGAAACTTTTTTTTTTTTTTCCAGTCCCATGCCTTGAACTCAGGGCCTGAGCACTGTCCTGGCTTCTTTTTGCTCAAGGCTAGCACTCTGCCACTTGAGCCAGAGCACCGCTTCTGGCCTTTTTCTACATATGTGGTGCTGAGGAATTGAACCCAGAGCTTCGTGTATATGAGGCAAGCACTCTTGCCACTAGGCCATACTCCCAGCCCCACAGGAGAAACTCTTTATCTCCAATAAACCAGTAAATAGCCAGAACTGGATGAGTGGCCAAAGAGACTCTCAGTTGAAGGGAAAAGCTAAGTAAGAGCATGAGGCCTTGAGTTCAAGTCCTAGTACCAGCACAAATAAAAAAGTAAAACAAAAGGTTAACTTTAACTGCTTTAAAACATCTGTTTGGCTCGGCAGTAGAGTGCAGTGCCTGTCTGCCAGTGTAAGTCCTGAACTTAACCCCAGCATCACCTAGGGACAAAAATCCTGTTTGTTGGACATGGTAGTATAACCCTACAGAAAAACCTTAATCCCAAACAAAGTCTGATCTAAACTGACCCTAGCTAGAATGAGAGAGATTTGTAAATGGGGGCAGAACAGCAATATATCTAAGAGCCATTTCCTAGGCTTCTCTTGCCACTGAGAAGACCTGCCACAACAGAAAAGCAGCACAGGATGGGGTTGAGAACAGAACACACACAAACACGGTCAGTCATGAAGAGAAAGCCAAGGTCAGAAAAATCTGGCCCATGACCTGTTCTTGTAAATAACAACCTACTCAAATAGGCATGATCATTGATCATCTATTGTCTACTGCTGATTCAGCCTTACAAAAAGGATTAATCACTAATAGAAGCCACACTGCCTATAACATCTGATAGTTACAAAAGTTGTGGACTCCTGTATTATAAGATGTAAGTTGCAGGACTCTGGGCATTCACTAACAGTTGAGACCAAAGGATACTCTTAGGAGAGGAACACAAAGGTGCAATGCCTACTGCACCTGATCACATAAAATAAGAGTAACAAAATAAACGCCTGTGGAAACGAGGGATTTATTTTTCTTTTTTTGTCGGTTGTGGGGCTTGAACTCTGGGCCTAGGCACTCTCTCTGAGCCTTCAGATCAAGGCTAGCACTCAACTACTTTGAGCCACAGCACCGCTTTTGGTTTTGGAGTGGTTAACTGAAGATTAAGAGTCTCACAGACTTTCCTGCCCTGGCTGGTTTTGAACCACGATCTTCAGATCTCAGCCGAAGTAGCTAGGATTACAGATGTGAGCCGCCAGTGCCCGGCTTCTTTTTGTTTTGTTTGTTCATTTATCTGTCTTTGGGAGGGTAAGGGGGAGGCACCGAAACGGAGGGACAAAGGGTGAACAAGTGCAGCAGCGGTACTCACTAGACACTGTGTGGAAAACGAGCTGTACGGCATGTGGGTGGGGATGGGAGGGAAGAACTGGGAAAGAGTGAGGGACGGGGTGACACTGTCCAAAAAGAAATGTATTCCCTACCTAGCTTATGTGACTATAACTCCTCTGTACATCACCTTTATAATAACAATAAAAAATTAAGTACAAATGAAATAAAATGCAAATCAGAAAAACAATGAGATCTTTTCCCACTACCAGGTAGTTAAGATTTTTCAGATACTTTTTTTTGGTCCTGGTATAGATTTTGAACTCAGGGCCTTGTACTTGTTCCGCTTGCTTGTTCATAGCCAGCATTCTACCACTTGAGCTAAAAAGCTCCCAGCTGGGCTTTGTGCTGGTTAATTTGGAGAAGGACTCTCTCAGACATTCCAAGGCTGACCTTGAACCTCAATTCCCCACATCTCAGCAACCAGAGAGGGATTCAAGGTGTGAGCCACAGGTGCCTGGCTCTAGGGTCAGACTTACGGATAGATGGCAGGAAGAAAAGTTTGATTACATACACACCTTTCTTTTTTGCCTTTTCAAGGTTTTATTTGTATATACTTTGTATTAAAAAGAAAAGCATAATTACTACAAAGTACAAAGGACTAAAGCAAGACTAGAATAATGAATAAAATCACTTCAGCCTGGAAAGCAAAAGCTCTCAATAATATTAAGTATTATAATGCAAGCTTTGTAAATTCCTTAATGCATATCGTTTAACTCGGTAATCCCACTGCTAGAAGTGTCCTGCATGCATCTACTCACAAAAGCACGGTGTGAGGACTAAGTTAGTGGCTGCACTCATAGTCTGAAATCCTACGAACTGTTCAAATGAATAGGTCTGTATGTGTCACCAAAGAAAAAGTCCCACCAATCCCCATCAGGTTAAAAACAACAACCAGGCTGTAAAAATACTTGTAGGATCTTATTTGTGTAAATTTTCTTTCTTTCTTTTGCCAGTCCTGGGGCTTGAACTCAGGGCCTGAGCACTGTCCCTAGGGCTTGGACTCAGGGCCTGAGCACTGTCCCTGGCTTCTTTTTCCTCAAGGCCAGCACTCTGCCACTTGAGCCACAGCGCCTCTTCTGGCTTTTTCTGTGTGTGTGGTGCTGAGGAATCGAACCCAGGGCTTCATGTATGCAAGGCAAGCACTCTACCCCTAGACCATATTCCCAGCCCCCTATATTTTCTTTTTAAAAAAGAAAAAACACCCAACACATGAATTTTCCCTTGGGAGATGGAGCAGGTGGCAGGACCTGTTCACAGTACTGGCTTACTGAGGCATGGAAATAATACAGCTATGTTTTCTGCTTGCTCGGAAGTATTGCTCCCCTAAGCATAAAGTGTCCGCAAACAGAATAAACATCTAAAACGATAACATTGTTTCTAAAAAAGTCGGAAGCTGTCTGTTACACAGAGGCAACAAAATACCATTTTTAAAATATATATAAAATACCTTGTTGGACGATTTATAAGAATCAAGGGAACAGACTCACCAATCTGACAGATTGTAAACTGCTGAACACTCTGACGCGTCTTCAGATACCACTCGGATGGCAGATCAAAAAGACTGGACCAAAAAAAAGAGAACAGGAAAGGGCGTGTCATTGATCCCAGCCACTCAAGCAGGAACCACTTCTCTCCTTGTCACAAGGGGGGTCCACAACGGGCACCCCACGACAGGCAGGAACACCCCCCTACAAAATGCCCCGCCCCCTCCCTCCCCCACCCCCCAGACCCAAACGGTGCGGCTGCGAACGCGGGGCGGGCGGCCCGGGCTTGCCCAGGGGCCCCCTCCAAGCCGGCCGGCCGGAAGCGTACCTGATTTGTTGGGGTCCACACAGACTGGAGCGGAGCCCGGTGAACTCGATGTCCAGACCTGCAGTGGGGGGGAGGGGAAGGGCAAGAAGGACGGGAGCGCCCGGGGACAGCAAGGACGCGCCCCTGCGCCCCCCTCTCCGCTTCCTGGGCCCGGGGGAAGGCCTCTCCCCGGGCAGGGCCCCCTCCCCGGCCCCCAGGCCCAGGCTCCCCGAGCCTTACCCACGAAGTCGGCGTCCAGGACCAGCTCCTGCAGCAGGGGAAGGGTCTGTTCAAAGTCATCGGCGCAGACGTCCATGGCTGCCGGGCCTACGGAGGCCGAGGCCGGCTGCCCTGCGCTGCGCCGCCCGGCCCTGCGCGACACCCACGCCGCCCACGCGCCGCCCTCCACCCCGCCCAGCCTTAAAGGCCCCGCGCAGGCGGGACCCCGCCCACCCCGGCCGGACCCCGACGGGGGCGCCGCCCCCTCGACGGGCCCCCGAGGAGAAGGCTGTCGGGGATCCGGGACGGCCCGGCCGGGCCAGAGGAGCCCCAGGCCCGTACACGGCCCTCCGCCCACCCCACGCACCGCCACGCACCGCCACGCACCGGGGACGCGAGCTTGGGTGCGGAGTTTCCAGGGGCGGCTAGTGCACGGTGTCCTTGCAAGCCGGCCTTGGGTTCTAGACTCCTGTTTGGACGGTCTTCTAGAACCTTGGTCTTCAAAGTACTCCAGTCAAGATTTAAGGTGCAAGAAAAAAACAGAATGGGAATGATCTAACCTTGGTCTCCACTGAGACCGACAGGGGGGACCGAGCCCTGGGCTGCTGAAAGCCTGGAACCAAGCACAGACAGGGCTCCAGAAGCCACCGGACGAGTGCACAGGCTTCTGCTCCTCGCCCAAACCGAGGAGCCGGAAACCCTGAGCACGTCCCGCGTCTGCGGTGCACGCCAGGACTCCCTGGCTCGCCTAGCCTGACCTCACCCGACAGCCCGGCACTGCCCGTCCACCTCCATCTCCCACGTTTGTCTCTCCTTCAGTCAGTCAAGAAGAAGGGAGCTTTGGTCGATTGTGAACCCCTTTGCTCAAGGCTAGTGCTGTATCACTTTGAGCTTCACCTCCGCTTCGTTTTTCAGTGGTTAATTGGGGATAAGCGTCTCACAGACCTTCCTGCCTGGGCTGGCTTTGCACAGCCGTGCTCAGATCTCAGCCTCGTGAGTGGCATGCACTGCTTTTACCTTCATGACTTAGTTTTGTAACTTATACACTGACACCTCCTATTTAAAAAGTAACAAAAACAAAGTAGCCCATACCCTGGGCATCAAGCCATTCTCCCTTATTGAGATCACTTGCCCCCACAAACTACCCACAGTAACAAGTGATATTCACAATCCACACCTGTGGAATCCTGCCACGGGATGCTCATAAGAAATCTCACAGAACCAGAAAATAAGAATTAATAATATACCTTTATTTTGTAACTTACAAACGACTTTGCCATCTAATCACCTGTCACTGGTGATCATTTCCCTTAGATACTGAGCAATAGGTTAAGTATCTACAAACACTTGACAGGCCCAAGGAAGGGGAAAAAATAGCCCTGGTTAAAAAGGACACTAGAGCCATACACAGATGAGGGGGACCAGGAAGTCCAAACTACAAATAATCTTCCTCTGTTACATTATTGCTCTCAACTCCAAGCTGGTTGTTCTAGATGCTTTCTTTCCACGGCTGCAGTAGCTGGTAAATCTTGTATTCACGTGTCCAAAACAATGCTTCTTTTTACTCATAGATTCTCCGAGGCTCCTTCAGTACCACACCACCTTCTGTCATGGCATTTTGTAGACGTGTCATCTAGTTTTGACGATCAGAAAGAGAAAAAAGATTCAGTTAGCATTAAGAGAGCTGAAAATTACTGGAGGCAGAGCTCAGGTGGTAGAGTACTTCCTTAGTGAGCTTGAGGCTCTGAGTTCAAACCCCAATATCAGTAAGAAGACAAAAAAAAGTTGCCATCAAGAGAGAAACTGATTTGCTCTTAAAAACCTCCGAACCAACACCATTTATGCTATGATTTAAATATGATGAAAGAGAAAAAGAATGGAAATGTGAAAAGGAAAGCTGTCAGAGACTGGCATCATTTTCAACTGCATGGACAGGATGTCAGTACAAAATGGAAGTAGTGTTGAATACGTTTATAAACAGGAAATAGTGCTGACGCTGTGGGCTACAGAACCAGTTATCCTGAACTTCAAATGTACCACACACTGACTTGAGTTTATGTATAGTATGAAATAACAGGCTACTCCCCTAGAGAGGCAGTTCTCACACACAGCATGCAGCAGTGTCAAACACAGGGAAAGCACTTGGGAGCCATCATAATATCTAACATCAAGAATCAACGATCATGCCTTTGATATGCTGGGGAGTGAACCCAAGGGCTACCGTCATGTTGGGCAAGTGCTCTACCCCTAAGCTACAGCCTCAGTCCTGTGATACCTTTTAAAGATGTAAATAAAAACAGAAATACCGAATCTGAGGCCGCCTCCCAGGGGGTTGGTTGGTAGACCATGAAATTGATGCCTGCCTCCAGGCATCGCTGCGCCAGCACTCGTCCTATGCTCTCACAAGCCACCACGTTCCGGGTACTGTAAAGATGCTTTTTAATAGCCCATTCCCGGGTGGATGCCGAAACCACAACCTGGCCGTTTCGATGCTCGACAATCCCTTCCACATGGTGCTGAGTCCTTATAACTCGTAACCTAAATGAGACAGTAAGAGAATAAAACTGTAAAACATTCTATCCAAACACAAGTTAAATTACTTCAGCTGAATACCTGAATAATTCTCAAGTGTATCGACTTCACCTGGGAAAGGTAAGCTTCCTCTTTGCCTTGTGCAACTATACTAGAGAATAAAAGGCTACTCACACTGAACTTCAAGGATCAAATTAAAAACTTGGCATTTCTCAAGAGCCTTACTTATTTATTCAGATGCTTTATAAAAGAAGTTGAAGCTGTTGATTTTGCAGGTAAAAATATACTTAAGCTCTTATTTTCCAACAAAAGGCAAAACAAATGCAGCAAAAGCTTAAATGAAAAAACTAAAGTCATAAGAATACAAGATGGATGCCAGTGGCTTATGCCTATAACCTTAGCTACTTACGAGGCCAAGATCTGAGGATCAAAGTTCAAAGCCAGCCCAGGCAGGAATGTCCAAGAGACTCTTCTTTCCAATTCTCCAATTAACTACCAGAAATGGAGGTGTGGCTCACTCAAGTAGTAGAGTGCTAGCCTTGAGCAAAAAAAAAAAACTAAGGGACAGCGAATATGCCTAGGCCCCAAGTTCAAGCCTGAGTATTGTTACAAAAAAGAAGAATAAAATGGCAGCAACAATGTCAAACAGCTTTAATAAAAGGAAATTTTCTGCATGGTTAAAGAGGAAAAAAAAAAAAAAAACACACATCAAACTGAGACTGAGCATGGTGGTACATTAATCTCTGCCTAGGAAATACTAAGACAGGAAAATCGCTAGTTCCAGGTCAGCCTGCACTACAGAGATCTCGAGGACATCCTACGCTGTATCAAGACCCTATCTCAGGGGCTGGGGATATGGCCTAGTGACAAGTGTGCATGCCTCGTATACATGAAGCTCTGGATTCAATTCCCCAGCTCCGCATATACAGAAAACGGCCAGAAGTGGTGCTGTGGCTCAAGTGGTAGAGTACTAGCTTTGAGCAAAAACAAGACAGGGACAGGCCCTGAGTCCAAGCCCCATGACTGGCAAAAGAAAAAACAAACAAGGGGCTGGGAATATGGCCTAGTGTTAAGAGGGCTTGGCTCGTACACATGAAGCCCTGGATTCAATTCCCCAACACCACATATACAGAAAATGGCCAGAAGTGGCACTGTGGCTCAAGTGGTAGAACGCTAGCCTTGAGCAAAAAGAAGCCAGGGACTCAGTGCTTAGGCCCTGAGTCTAAACCCCAGGACTGGCATATATATATATATATATATATATATATATATATATATATATATATACTAAAAACAAGAAATGAAAAAAAAATTAACACGTATTTTTCAAAGGGCTAATTTCAGTAATAGATAAAAAGCAGTCTTATTAATCAACAGAAATAGGCAAAAGTTTTCAATTTTTGTCTTCAAATACGTTCTATGAAAGGGAGGGTCTCAGTATCTGAGACCATTTCCTATTGGCTATATGTGTTGTGGGGTTTTTTTTGGCCAGTTCTGGGGCTTGGACTCAGGGTCTGAGCACTGTCCCTGGCTTCTTTTTGCTCAAGGCTAGCACTCTGCCACTTGAGCCACAGCGTCCCTTCTGGCCATTTTCTGTATATGTGGTGCTGGGGAATTGAACCCAGGGCCTCATGTATACGAGGCAAGCACTCTTGCCACTAGGCCATATTCCCAGCCCGTCCTATTGGCTTTATGATCAAAATATATTTTGAATATGTATTCTCTGAATATATCAGAGAATAAAATTCTCTAACAGGATGGTTAAGCAGGCCAGACAAGGAATGGAAAAGGATAGGTCTGCAGTTCAAATGATCCAACCACTAAGTGAAAGTACTAAGTTTAGTGTTCCAAAAGATTTTAAGGCATAAGATCCAGATTGTTTTAAAATGAGTTCATTTACTTCCTTTCTTTGATTCTTCCCTAATTACTGTTACTATGCAAAAATATATTGTACCACTGTAACAGTTATCCTTACTCTACCTTCCCCTAAAAAACCATGAAAGACTTTTAGTGACAGGGTTAATGGAAGATAGCTAACTGTATCTCCTAGAGCATAATGCCTGGTAAATGTGCAGCCTTTTATGTCCACTGAGTAAATATACTGACATCTAACTTGCTCTTGTAACTTCATACACTCCTTAAGTATTCTGCTCTAACAAAGCCTCACCAAGAAAAACAAGCAGCAGACAAATACCTACACACTGCAGCACAGTGGTAAAAATGTCCTGTTCTGCTTCTAATACCATATAAGTCATGGTTCAATCTTAGCTTGGTCACTTATTAATCCTGTCTCCCTCGGCTTCAGTTTCCTACCTCTGTAAAATAGAGAAAGTTATTATATTTGCTTCATAACATTCTTTTTAGAGCAACTAGGTACATAAGAAGTTTTCAATCAACAACCATCGTTGGGTGGGAGATACAGCTTTAGTGATGGAAGGCTTGCCTATTATGTTTGAAGCCCTGAGTTCAAACTCCAATATCTTCAAAACAAAATCATCTTTATACATAAATGAATAAAACCCACAAATATTTTTATAGGTAGAAACTTATAAAGGAATACAAATTCTCAATACACAGACATAAAAATTTGTTCTATTTCACTATTTCAAAAAATATCAGTGATAACTTATCACATTACATATAATACATATATCAAACTAGTATAATCATACAAAAGAAATTCATTGTTTATGCATATAATGTACTTTTATCAAATTAATCCTGTTAGCCAGGTGCTGGTGGCTTATGTTTGTAATCCTAGCTACTCAGGAAGCTGAGAGCTAAGGTTTGTGGTTTGAAACCAGCTAGGGCAGAAGTGTATGAATCTCTTTTATCCCCAATTAACCACAAGAAAAAAAAATGTCCTGTCTATATTATTCTTCCCCAATTGTACTCTCTGAGCAATACTTATAACTGATCTTCTATTTAACTCCTCCACATTAACAATGTATCTCCTTGAAGCAGATAATAGATACAAAGATGGTTAAACGAGCTTTTGAATAATGGAGAATAAGGAGTGAGGAACCAAGAGGTTAATCGGATTGTAATGCAATACATGTACGTTTGAAATACCATGGTTAAACTCCTTTGCATGATTAATGCAAACTAAAAACAACAAAGTAAAACAAATTGGTGGTTGCCAACTGGAAGATGAATATGATGCACGTGCTTTATACATATATATGAAAGCAGAATAACAACACCTGCTGCAATTGTTCAGAAGAGGAGAGACATGATGCAGAGTAACAAGGAGGGTAAATTTATCAGGAGACATTGTATGTATGGAAATATCACAATCATCTCCTTCGGATAACTAATATAAATCCACTTACAGTTTCCCAAGACAAGTGAAAAAGACAATCTCGTGTTTTTATCTTAGTATGCAAAGCTCATAACCCACCTCCCACCTATTCTACTATCTTCATGCTACGTCACCCACCGAAGGTGAGGTACCAAGGCCTGTCAGTCCCTGACCGCAGTTTCTCTGCTCTAGAGCTCTATTGGCAGATGACTTGTCCTCTCTGGGATTTCAGCATTTTCAATGTCACCTACTCAGAGGAGCCTCAGTAAGTACCCAGTTCCTAAGTTTCCCCCCCCCCAGAACTCCTGCTAATTGTCGTGGAATAGCACCCCCTTCCAGCAGCCACTACCGCGAGTCGGCCTGCCCAGAGGGTCCCGGGCACGGGTGGCTCCGTGGCTGAACGAACGGATGTCTCGTTTGCCAGGCGCTGGGCGCGGCCAGGTCGCCCGCTCCCCGGCGGACCTACTTACCTGTGCCAGAACTCTCGGGAGGGCCACACGGTCTTCCAACCCCGTTCCTTCCTGGCGACCGCCAAGAGCTCCAGGTTTCGGGGATTCCTGTTGGTGAACTCCGGGGCGACGGCTTCGTTTTCCGACGGCTGCTCTGCGGGGTTGGCCGCGGGCGTGGAGCTGGAGAGGGCGGCGGAGCCCCGCTCTAGGAAGGGAAGACGACCACACCGCGGTTAGGATAAGGCGCGGGGCGCGTCCCACCCCGCCGTCGGGCCTGAAGAAGGGAGGGGAGCGGCCGTCCTCAGTCCCCGGACCTTAACCTTCTTCCGTCTCCCCAACGCTGGGGGGCGCATGCGCGGACGCGTGCAGCCCGCCGGGCAGAACGGGACTCGGAGCCGGAGCCGGACCCGGGAGGGTGGGGGGGGGGAACGGGGGGCAGGCTGGGACGGGCCCGGCGCGTTACCCAGGGTCCTGCAGACCGAAGGCAGTTTCCAGAACCGCAACTGCAGCGCCGCCATCGCTGAGGGGCTCTCGCCCAGAGCGTCGGAGCCGTGCCCAGGCTAGGCCGCCCTGGCCATGCCGGCTCTGGGCAAAAGTCGGAGGCCCCCCGCTCCAGCCGCCGGCCACGGGAACCACCGAGACCGGAGCTAACCGGGTGGCCGCCCCTGAGCGGCCGGAAGGTCATCCCCGCTCGGCCAATCATCGCAGACGTCCGGGCGCGCGCCGGCCTGGAGCCCACCAATCACGTCGCGGCAGCGGGAGGGGGCGGGACGACGCTCGCTCTGGGCCGCCGCCGTACGCACGGCTTCCTGCGCGTGGCGCCCGCTGGCTGCCGAGCCACGAGCGGGTCTAGCCGTGCGCGCACGCGTGTCCGACAGCTGGGCCGTGGGAGCACTGTAACACTGGAGGGAAGTTTTTCTTCTCCGAAAAGGCGACTCTCTCTTGACATTTCTCCGTACGGCTCAGGACAGCGTTGCTCCATCCCACCCCGGAACCGACGCACCCAAAGCCAGCCAGGCCTGCCGACTGGCCTCTCAGGCTTCCTGAGCAAGCATTCGACGGAAATGTCAAAGCAAAAGTCCATTCCTACCTCGGCGGGCCTATCTGTCCCTTCCAACCACCAATACACCCCAAGCCCCGCCCTAGCTCCCACCGCTTCCGGAAGGCACGAGAACACCCAAGGCGCTAGTGCGACCCGGCCGGAGGGCGGATGCAGAGGAGCACTTCCGCCTTCCTGTGGCCCAAGAGCCTGACATCCGGGTACTTCTTCCGCGCCCTTCTCAAAAAAAAAAAGAGCCCGCCCCCTTCTAAGTTCCTGACTTCCGGCGAGTTCCCCACCCCCGCTTTTTCCCGGAGTGCCTCGCGGCTGGGGCGTGCTACCCACCAGCCCCCGCGGCGCCGCTCGGGCCTCCGCACGCCGTCGCCGCCTCGCGCGTGTTCGCCGGGCCTAGGAGCCGAGATCGCCGGTTGAGTCGGACGCCTGGCCCGCCGTGGAGATGGAGGGGCCCCTATCCGTGTTCGGGGATCGCAGCACCGGGGAGGCGATCCGCTCCCAGAACGGTGAGGCCGGGAGAGGGCGAGGCCGGCCTCCGGGGCTGCCGCCCGGGCGCCTGGCCGCCACCCTCGCTCGCCTTCTAGAAGGGTCTGGCGGCCGCGGCGGCGGCGTCCGTGCCCGATGCGGGGAGGGGTCCCGCCCGCCCGCCCAGTGGGGTTTGCGACCGGGATGCGGGGGACACGTGTCCGGGGCGGGCTGCGAGGAGGCCCGGGGCGGGGACGCGAGCCCGGGGGCACCGGCCCCCGCCCGCCCCGCCTTTGTTGTTCCACCGCGAGCGAGCGGCGGCGCAGCCTGGGCCCGGAGGCTCAGCTCTGCCTGCTGACGGGCCAGTGCCCGAGAAGCCCGGCCCTCCCCGGCCCCCGACCCGGCGGAACTTGCGCCGACACCGCCCTAAAGGGAAACTCAAGTGCTAACCGAGTCATAAGGGAGACGAGCTCCTACAGGAACGTGACGGGAGTTTGCGTGTCATTTGCGGTCGGAGGTGGGGCCCTCCGCCCTTGGGAATCACGTGCCACTGTCGCGGTTACCCTCTGGGTATTACTTCTCCACGGACGAGTTCGAAATAAAAAGCTTGCACCATTCCCTTCACAAAACAGATGGTGTTAGACGAGTAAAGTTCATCTGCGTAGCTGGATCTGAAGGACAGGCCTGATACGTTATTACCTCTTCTCTTCCCCTCCTCCTCTGGCCTTTTGAAGTTTCTGACTTGATTACTTTTAAACATTCAAACAAGACCCTAAACTGAATGCATCACTGCTCCAAAGGGGGAGGGGGGAATCTCTGAAGCCCCTTATGGAATATACTCGGCTTCAAACTGGCTGGCCTCCTAATAGTCTTAGAAATAAGGACACGGGTGGGCTTGAGGATAGATTTCCTTTCAGGCAAGAGGATTATCTAATTCTATTTTTCTCAATTGATTGCAGTTATGGCTGCAGCTTCCATTGCCAATATTGTAAAAAGTTCCCTTGGTCCAGTTGGCTTGGACAAAATGTTGGTGGATGATATTGGGGTAAGTACATGTAACTGTTGGTTGATTTAAAGGGGGGAAAAAAGGCCTTAAATGTACTTTTCTCCCCTGAACCTCCATACTAGGGAGTATATTCATTTTTTGGTGGCTGTAGGGCTTGAACTCAGGGCCTGAGTGCTGTCCCCTAAACTCTTTTGGTACAGGATAGTGCTGTGCCACTTCCTTGGGAAGTTACAAAGTTCAGTATGTATCACCATAGAGCTGTGCTAATGTAGGGATAGCCTGTATTTGCAGGTGACCCGTGCTGATCATTCTTTCCTTTGGGTTTGTTAGGATGTAACCATTACTAATGATGGTGCAACTATCCTGAAGTTGTTGGAGGTTGAGCATCCTGCAGCTAAAGTTCTCTGTGAGCTGGCTGATCTGCAAGACAAAGAAGTCGGGGATGGGACTACTTCTGTGGTAGGTGATATAGCCCTAAGTGGGTCAGAAATGTTAGAAATAGCTAAGAAGGTGAGAGTAATTTGCTTTTCCAGTAGTGATTAATAGACAAAAATTGACAACTGATGATTACCTAGTTCAATTTAAATAGGAAAAAAAAAAAGATAAAAATGGCCCCTCTTATCAGAGTAATGCTTCATGTCTGTAATTCTTCCTACTCATGAGACTGAGCTGTGAAAATCATGGCTCCCCAAAACTAGCCTGGGCAGAAAAGTCTGTGAGACTCTTAATCACCAAAAAACTGCAAGTGGAGCTGAGGCTCCAGCAGTACAGCATTTCCCTTGAGCACAAAAGCTAAGGAACAGTGTCCAGGCCAAACTCCAGGACCAGCACACACAAAAATGTTTTAAATTTTAAATGTTAGGGTTTGAGCATGTTTGGGGTTTCTCTCCACCTCCTTCCCCTTTCAGTATAACAAATAGCCATCTGAGACTTGGAACAGATGCAAGCATTTGCTTTTATATTATCTAAAGGAGGGATTCTTACCCATCATTTGGTGTCCCTGGGGCGTATACTGGGTTTATACTCAGTGACAGATGCTCTACCATTTGAGCCCCACCCTGGGTATTTTAAGTAGTTTCAGGGAATTCAAAATGGAAGCATAAGAAACAAATTTGCCATATATCACATAGATTATCCAGACCACAAATACATTATTGCTTAGTGGGAACGGTGTTGGTTCTGGCAAAACAAGAAATTGAGGGAAATTACTTCTACAATAAACTTCAGGCACAGCTGAAAGAATCTCAGATATGAAAGTAGTCTAAATAACATGATTTCTGGCAAAAGAAAAAAAATAGGATTTAGGGCTGGGAATATGGCCTAGTGGCAAGAGTGCTTGTCCTCATGTACATGAAGCCCTGGGTTCAATTCCCCAGCACCACCCACATAGAAAATGGCCAGGAGTGGCTCTGTGGCTCAAGTAGCAGAGTGCTAGCCTTGAGCAAAGAGAAGCCAGGGACAGTACTCAGGCCCTGAGTTCAAGGCCCAGGACTGGCAAAAGCAGGGGGGATTTTTATTTATTTATTTATTTATTTATTTATTTATTTTTGGCCAGTCCTGGAGCTTGGACTCAGGGCCTGAGCACTGTCCCTGGCTTCCTTTTGCTCAAGGCTAGCACTCTGCCACTTGAGCCACAGCACCACTTCTGGCCATTTTCTGTATATGTGGTGCTGAGGAATCGAACCCAGGGCCTCATATATACGAGGCAAGCACTCTTGCCACTAGGCCATATTCCCAGCCCTGGGATTTTTAAAATTTAATACAGTGGTACTACTTAGGGATATCGCTTCTGTTGAACACAACTGTAAAATGTATGTGTTTTTTTAGCTGAAATAGCTGAACTAGTTTGTTAAGGATAATACCTTCTCCATTTGGGCCATTTGCATGTAGAGTGCCTTAATTTTTAACCTGTAACTCATTCCCCAACTATTGTCATTGGTTACTTAAGACTTAGCCATTTTGCTGTCACTTTATGTATACATTGCACACATTTGAATGTCTCGTTTACTTTAGAGCAATGATTGTTCTCTTAACAGGTTATTATTGCAGCAGAACTTCTGAAAAATGCAGACGAACTAGTCAAACAGAAAATTCATCCCACATCAGTTATTAGTGGCTATCGACTGGCATGCAAGTAAGATTATTTCCATTTAGTGAAATTTTGTTGATAATAGTAGTTGTAAACACTCTTGTCTTACTGGTTGGACTAGTGAGGAAATTTTGTTTGAAAAGGTTTTGAAGAACTGGGATGAGTGCTTTGTCCCATTTGACTACCACATTTTCTCCAAACATAGACTTTAGTGGCTATGCTTATGGGATACATTAAACTTGCCATGATCTGAAGGGGGAGGGTTCTAAAGTGCCCTCCTTCTATATGAAATGGCTGAACAGAAGATCATTGCCTATAATGTTTTCAGAGGCTGTTTGTTTGCTGAATCTGGTGAAACCAATGAGTTTTTTTGTCTCCTACCCTACAGGGAAGCAGTGCGATACATCAGTGAAAATCTAATTATTAACACAGATGAACTTGGAAGAGATTGCCTGATTAACGCTGCTAAGACATCCATGTCTTCCAAAATTATTGGAATGTATCCTTGGTTTTTCTCTAGGTTTTTTTTTTCCCCCTTCCTTTTTGCTATTAAGTAAGACTGTCTTCGTTTTCTGGGATATTGATCTTAGTGAACTGTTGTGTTAGAGAAAATTAACACTTAGGGGCTGGGAATATTGCCTAGTTGCAACAGCTTGCCTCGTATACATGAAGGCCTAGGTTCGATTCCTCAGCACCACATATGTAGAAAACGGCCAGAGGGCTGGGTATATAGCCTAGTGGCAAGAGTGCCTGCCTCGGATACACGAGGCCCTAGGTTCAATTCCCCAGCACCACATATACAGAAAACGGCCAGAAGCAGCGCTGTGGCTCAAGTGGCAGAGTGCTAGCCTTGAGCGGGAAGAAGCCAGGGACAGTGCTCAGGCCCTGAGTCCAAGGCCCAGGACTGGCCAAAAAAAAAAAAAGAAAACGGCCAGAAGTGGCGCAGTGGCTCAAGTAGCAAAGTGCTAGCTTTGAGCAAAAGGAAGCCAGGGACAGTGTCAGGCCGTGAGTCCAAGCCCCAGGACTGGAAAGAAAAAACCAACAACTATATTAATCCCTGTTGCCTTTCCTGCATTCCTAGAACAAAAAGGTAATGTGAGGCACCTTAAAGTGATTAGAATTGAAGTTTGCAGTAGCAAATCTTATGGTAACAACTATTTCTTTGTAACCAGCCTGGTGACAAGCTGGTACTTGCAAGGCAAAAAGTAGCAAGATGGACAGTTCAATGCCAGTCCAGGACTTGGTAGCAAATCGGGCTAGAATGGCTTTGGGTGTTAAATGTGTGTTCTTCCTTCATTGAGAGTCTTTTTCCCCCTTAACTATTCACACAAAGAAGCGGTGATTTCTTCTCCAACATGGTAGTAGATGCTGTACTTGCCATTAAGTACACAGACTCAAGAGGCCAGCCCCGCTATCCGGTCACTTCTATTAATATTCTGAAAGCTCACGGGAGAAGCCAAACAGAAAGCATGCTGGTCAATGGCTATGCACTCAACTGTGTGGTGGGATCCCAGGGTAAGGTCTTGGAATTAAATGACAACAGTGTAAATGTGCCTTGTTTTGTGCCTGTGTACAGTATTATCGTCTAACATAAGCACAGAAGTGGTGTGTATTTAGTGCCTTGATGGTTATTGAATTACAATTTAAATTGTGTCTGTATGCAATATTACATTTCTGTCCTGTTTTCACTATTTCCATCTAGAAGTTGCATTTTATGGAACATAGCACTATTATGGTTACCTCACATTATGTGTCTTTATAGGTATGCCTAAGAGGATAGTTAATGCAAAAATTGCTTGCCTTGACTTCAGCCTGCAGAAAACAAAAATGAAACTTGGTGTACAAGTGATTATTACAGACCCTGAGAAATTGGACCAAATTAGACAGAGGTATGGTGGGAAACTTTGGGCCTTTGAAAGGAGCTGTTTGTGAATTATTCTTATGTCAGACCAGATTGAGTATACTAAAAAAAGAATGGGCCTTACAGATAACCAAATAAGTTGCGTATTAGTAGGATATATTATTTTTATACAGTTAGGAGTTTGAAGTGTGTGTTTTGAAAGACTTTAACATCTTACCCAAGTCAAACAGAAGTTTCAGTAGGATTGAAGGTGATACGTGGAAATTGTGTGTGTGTGTGTGTGTGTGTGTTTTATAAGCCAAGATCTAGGATCCTAACTCATCAAAGAAGCACTTAATCAGTTAGACATTAACTTACTTCGCATGCTTGATACAAAGGCTGCAAGTCATGGGATTCAACCTGTACACTGGAATGGCCAGTTGTGGAGATGTTTCCCAAGGGATTTTTGTCTGCCTACTTCCATGTGACCTGCTTCATTCAGATAGTTTGGTTACTTTTATTTCAATTGACGAGTGGCAACTAAATGCTATGGAGCATGTGTGATGTTGCACTAATTGTGTACAGTGATTAATGACGTGACAGGGCATCTGGCAAATCTGTCACCTCCGATGTATAACTTCTTTGTGTTAGGAACTTCCAAGTAATCAACTGTTATCAGCCATAATCCCCTATTCTCCTGTGTTGTAGAACATTGAAAGTTGTTCCTGTTGACTACCTGACTCAGCCTCCTACTTAAAGACAGCAGAGTTCTGATTTTTTAACTACATTTCCTGATTAGGAAGTCAAATTTGAATTAAAGACTTAGTGGTTTCAATACAACTATTTTGGGTTTCTAAAACAAAATACTCTTGTCTCTAGAGAATCAGATATCACCAAAGAGAGAATTCAGAAGATCCTGGCGGCTGGTGCTAATGTTGTTCTCACCACTGGTGGGATTGATGACATGTGTCTGAAGTATTTTGTGGAAGCTGGTGCTATGGCGGTTCGGAGAGTTTTAAAGAAAGACCTTAAACGCATTGCTAAAGCTTCTGGGGGTATGTCTTCTACTGGCTCTCATAAAGTACCCCGCCTCAATATATGTGTCTGTAGTGGCTTGGAATGTGGCTTAGTAGTAGAGTGCTCGCCTTGCATGCATGAAGCCCGGGTTTTGATTCCTCAGTACCACATAAACAGAAAAGGTTGGAAGTGGTGCTGTGGCTCAAGTGGGTAAAGTTCTAGCCTTGAGCAAAAAGAAGCCAGGAACATTGCTCATGCCCAGAGTTCAAGACTCATGACTGGCAAAATAAATTGTGTGTGAGTGTGTGTGACTGTATCAAAACCATTTTACACTGAAATACTGACCATACAGTTTTTCAAAACAATTCCCCTCAATGCTGTGTGTAACAGCACTTTCACAGAACCATTTTTATGTGAATAGAAAGGCTCTTTAACTCACTAGGTTTGTTGATTTGTGAAATACTTTTTTTCACCTCAAAATTGAGATTGTGCTGCCTTAATTAACATAGGAAGACAGTTGCTTGTCTGATGCTTAACTTTAAACCACTTTTTTTTTTTTTAAGGTTTTGTGTTTTTTTTTTTAAGGTTTTGGGGTTTTTTTGCCAGTCCGGGGCCTTGGACTCAGGGCCTGAGCACTGTCCCTGGCTTCTTTTTGCTCAAGGCTAGCACTCTGCCACTTGAGTCACAGCGCCACTTCTGGCCAGTTTCTGTATATGTGGTGCTGGGGAATCGAACCCAGGTCTTCATGTATATGAGGCAAGCGCTCTTGCCACTAGGCTATATCCCCAGTCCCTTTAAACCACTTTTATCATCAAAGTCTGAATCTTAAGATTGTAAAACTATTGGGGGGTGCTGGTGGTTAAAGCCTGTAATCCTGGCTATTCAGGAGACTGAGACCTGACAATCACAGTTCAGAGCAGCCTGGGGAGAAAAATCTGTGCTACTCAACTACCAGAAAACCCTAAATGGTGCTGTGGCTCAAAGTGGTAGTGAGTGAAAACTGGAACAGTGTCCAGATCCTGAGTTCAAGTCCCACAACCAACACAAAAAGAAAAATATTCTAAAACGAACAAGAAAAACCTTTTTAAATCTTTTCTCTCCTAGCAAGTATTCTGTCAACTCTGGCCAATTTGGAAGGTGAAGAAACTTTTGAAGCTACAATGTTGGGACAAGCAGAAGAGGTGGTACAAGAGAGAATTTGTGATGATGAACTGATTTTAATCAAAAAGTAGGCAACTTTCTACATTCTTAATAAGAGTAGATTTCCCATTTATTTGCTGCTATAATCTCTTAGTGATTTGAGCAGTTATACGCGTGGGATAAAGTAATATTGGGCCATTGTAAATTGGGGTGAAACATGTTTCCTCTTTTTGCATGGTCTAGACATTGTACTAGTGAGTGGGCAAATGTTGGTATGCAGGCAGAATTTAATCTCGGTACATGCGGTGAAAATACTAACAATGTCCTATTGTTTTTAATAGTACTAAGGCTCGTACATCTGCGTCAATTATCTTGCGTGGGGCAAATGATTTCATGTGTGATGAAATGGAGCGCTCCCTACACGATGCTCTTTGTGTGGTGAAGAGAGTTTTGGAGTCGAAGTCAGTGGTCCCAGGTGGTGGGGCTGTAGAAGCTGCCCTTTCCATTTACCTTGAGAACTATGCGACCAGCATGGTAAGAGCGCTTTCTTTTCAGTATACAATGGGAGATCAGTTCCTGTTTTACTAATACCTGGAGGCCTTAGCTGCTGCTGGGGCCTTCAGGTGCCTTTTGTGTTTCTTAGGGGTCTCGGGAACAGCTTGCGATTGCTGAATTTGCAAGATCTCTTCTTGTTATTCCTAATACTCTGGCAGTTAATGCTGCTCAAGATTCCACAGACCTGGTTGCAAAGTTAAGAGCATTTCATAATGAGGCCCAAGTTAACCCAGAACGCAAAAACCTAAAATGGTGAGTACTCAATTTCCAGGTCTTTCATTTTCATTTATTTATCATGCATGGCAGTGTAGTTCTATGATCACTTCTTTTTAACCCTCTGTGCATTTAAAAAAATAAATTGAGGTACTTGTATGAAGGGATTTGTTTTAATGTCAATTTATGATTGCATTGTCTTGATGAACATCACCTGTTCTATCATTGTCCCCTGAAAACTACTTAAATACTTGCCGCGACTGGATTTAAACTCTGGGCCTCTGGGGTATCCCTAAGGTTTTTTTGGTTTCTTTGTTTGGTTCCCGAACTGGGGCTTGAAGTCAAGTCAAGAGGCTGGGCACTGTCCGTGAGCTTTTTTTCGCAAGGATACCACTTGAACTGAGCCATTGCGCCACCTCTGGCCTTTTCTGTTTGTATGCTACTGAGGAATTGAACCCAGGCTTTCATGAGTGCTAGGCATGTACTCTACTACTAACCTATATTGCCACCTATATCCCTGAGTTTTTGTGCTCAAGGTTAGCACTCCACCACTTGAGCCATGGCTCCAATTCCTGTCTTTTTGTGTGTGGATATGTGGACATAAGTATTATATATACTTGTCAGCCTGTGCTGGTTTTGACCACAGCCCTCATGTCTTTTGGATTATACTCATGAACCACTGGGGCATGGTTCAAAATAGCAATTTAAAAGATAGGTTTAGCACAAAAAATTAAGCCATTATAACAGGCCTTTATTATTTAATTATAACTTAGTCAAAGGATGATGGCTGATGATTAGTGGGGCCTTTCCTACTCTGCTTGCTGAGTATCACTACTACAGGAAGGTCTGAGTGTCCAGTTTTCTGAAAAACATCACTGGTAAGTGTGAGAGCCTCATATAGTGTGCTTAACAGAAATGATCAATATTACTGTGTAATGGCTGGGAACTGTGTGCTGCCATATCAGCTGTTGTGCAACACTTGGTGCAGTGTTCCTTACTAAGGTTTGAAGCCATGGACAGGAGTTATTTAATAGGTTATCAACTATTAAAATCCATTTTTCCCTAACTACAGGATTGGTCTGGATTTGGTCAACGGCAAACCACGAGACAACAAACAAGCAGGAGTATTTGAACCCACAATTGTTAAGGTGAAGAGCTTGAAATTTGCCACAGAAGCTGCAATTACCATTCTTCGAATTGATGATCTTATAAAATTACACCCCGAGAGCAAAGATGAAAAACATGGAAGCTATCAGGATGCAGTTCACTCTGGAGCCCTTGATGACTGATCTCACTCCCCTTTATTTATGACAGTGTTAGACACAATGTCTTACACCTGAAATACTAAAATTACAGTGAGCTGTCAACTTGCATTCTGGTGAAGTTGCATTCTGGTGAAGTTGTAGACTGGTTCCCTTCCTCACTTTGGTCCTTAGATTTACAAGTTTCAATTCCCTTGACTAAAAATTGAGTGAGGTTCAAGTATCATTGTTAGCAGTGCTAAGTAGTTCACCCTCTCTGCACACACATTGCTATTCCCATCCCGCCTCCAATACACAGGGCTGCCACACCTCGGCTCTTGTCCATTCTCTCCAGGGTGTGCAACAGGGTCACCAGGACCCTGCAGCCTGAGGCTCCCAGGGGGTGGCCCAGGGCTATGGCTCCGCCCTGGATGTTCACCTGCAGAGAAAGCAAAGGCTGCAGTCATTTGTTTTATAACCACATTAAATTCCCAACTTTGACTCTAGCTGTTTTATGACTGCAAACCACCCTCTGACTGCTTACAAATAAATTCATGCCTTTGACATCTGGGTTGACTGTACCCCGTTCTTTCTTTCACAATGCCCCAGTCCCTGTAAATAAACTAATGGAGTCAAGGTCTTGTTGCCCTGGGAAGCCAACTGAACTGTCCTAGTGCGGGCTTAACTAGTTGATTCGTTACCAAATGGCCAAGGCTGGGCAGTTACCTTCTCTGGGCATAATCCAAGTTCTTTAGCTATGGCAGCAGAGAGAGCTGCATAGGCTTCATTGATTTCAAATGCATCGACATCCTCCAGAGCCCAGCCTGCTTTTAAGACCTGCAGGAAGGATGGATGGAGGCTGAAATGAAACTATTCCTGTTAAAAGATGCACAACATGAAACTGACACTTCCATGTCACTTTTTAAAGGTGCTACTATGAAGCTATATGTGGTACTGCATGCTTATAATACCAACAGGTTGAGTGTCTAAATGGTGTAGCAAAACAATCTTAAAAACATGGCCCAGGGGGGCTGGGAATATGGCCAAGTGGTAGAGTGCTCGCCCTGGGTTCGATTCCTCAGCAGCGCATATATAGAAAAAGCCAGAAGTGGCGCTGTGGCTCAAGTGGCAGACTTCTAGCCTTGAGCAAAAAGCCAGGGACAGTGCTCAGGTCCTGAGTCCACGCCTCAGGACTGGTAACAAAAAGAAAAACAAAAACGTGGCCCAGGGGGCTGGGAATATGGCCTAGTGGCAAGAGCGCTTGCCTCCTATACATGAGGCCCTGGGTTCAATTCCCCAGCACCACATATACAGAAAATGGCCAGGAGTGGCGCTGTGGCTCAAGTGGCAGAGTTCTAGCCTTGAGCGGGAAGAAGCCAGGGACAGTGCTCAGGCCCTGAGTCCATAGCCCCAGGACTGGTTGTGGAACTCTGCTGAGATGCTTGCAGATGATCCTGCCCTGACTTTAAACTTCACTACATGGAAACGATGTTTGGCTGTGCTTCATGGTAGAAAAAATAAAACTGAGATTTAAGGATTTTACAGAGAGGGAACCTAGTAGGGAGAATGCAATCAAGGAAATCTGGAGTCAAAAGACATTTAAAGAAAACATAGTACAAAATTCTGGGTCTGGCCTGAGTTCTGTCCAGAGAGCAAATGACAGGGGGGAGGAGACACTCACGGCTTGCTTTATGGCTGGAATTGGTCCTATTCCCATAATGGAAGGGTCCACACCTGCCTGTGACCAGGAAATTATGTGTGCCAAAGGTGTAAGGCCACGATTCGCAGCTTCTGACTTCTTCATGAGAACCACCGCGGCGGCACCATCACCCATTCCTGTAAAATTGGACTTGGTTTCTGTAGGCTTTGAAACTTAACTTACACAGCGGTGGCTCCCTGACTTTCCACAAGTGGCCATGAGTTACACTGAGGACCTCCTGGCAGAGCTGTTCACTGAAATTCAACAGAATTTACAATACTTAGAGTTTAGACCATATAACTAACCAAAGAACAGCACAACCAGATTTCCCCAGATCAAAGGGGAAAGGGAGATTTAGGCAGAAAATATAATGAACTGTTAGGAATGTTGGGTATTTTTGATGTGAGGAAAGATGGGACTAAACTCAGGCATGCTGGCAAAGAACTCTATGACTTTGAAGAATGCTCAAGGTCCTGTTTTGTTTTAGAGAAATGTCCTTGCTAACTGCCTGGACCAGGCTGTATCTGAGATTACATGGGATAGCGACCAAGTACTGACTAAACTGGAACCTTTATGGGTACTTGAGATGTAAAGAAACTATAAAGGCCAGGCATGGTGGGACACTCCAATCCCCACTATGTGATTTGAGTCAGGATGAATTCAAGGCCAGTTTGTGCTTTAAGGACCCCAACCCTAAAGAATGAAAAGATCAGTACACGGAAACTCAGGAATTAAATATGGAGAAACTGCACTATTGTTTTCATTGTTCTGGGAGGAAAGGGTATTCACTGGGCAGACCTTACAGAAGGTGGCATTTCCCCCAAAGCCCTTTGGACCCCAAACCTGAGGCGTTGGCTGCGGTGACGGTCCCCGTGCCGTCGGTGAGGAAGTACGGCTTCAGCTTGGCTATGGCTTCAAGGCTGCTCCCGTGGCGAGGAAACTCGTCCACTTTCACTTCAGTAAGGCCTGGGAAGAAGATGGCAGAGAGCAGAGCTCAGAAACAAGAGGATTCACGTGCGGTTAGACAAAAAGGGTTGCCAGTAGTGTCCACGTTCACTCAGCAGCAAAGTACACACGTTGCAGGGAACCGTTCCTAAGCCCTCTGTCCTTCAGGTGAAAGTTCGGGAGTGGGGGGCACGAGGAGCCGTGCCTTGTGTCCGGGCACTTGGCTGGTTAGGACGGAGGGGCAGAAGTCTGAAGCCCTTGGGCTGCACATAAGATGGCAGTTGGCAGTAGGGAAGGTGCATGTTGCATTCCGCGTTACATGAAGACGAACAGCCAGAGGCCCTTCCTCTAGGAAGTGACTGTGAACGCACCCGGAAGCAGCCAGACATGATGGCCATTCCCTGGGGGAGGGGACCAACCCCATGACCAGGGCCGCAGGTCTCAGGACACCTGCAGGGCAGCCGCCATGGCTTGTGGCCCTCCAGGCTGCACAACCCATGTGACAGTGTCCATAAATGTAGCACGGGCCTTCCAGAACACACACCTGCCACTCCCTACTCCTGGACCTGCTCACCACACACACACAGGTTCAGGCATTCAGTGTGACTTATACACTCACCTTTTCTAGCACTTTTACCACTAGGCTATATTCCCAGCCCCACTCACCTTTTCTAGAAGACACGAGAACCGGCACAATCTCTTTGTCAAAATGGCCAGCTTTCTGTGCGTGCTCTGTCCGGTTCTGGGACAGAAGTGCAATCTTGTCCTGATCTTCTCTACTCACCTGCCATTTTTTGGCAACATTTTCAACTACAGAGAAATAACAGAAACCCAACGTGTTTAGGAAATGTGTTTTAGCAACACAAAGCGCACCCAGCAGCCAGCTCCTGGGTGTACAGAGGAGCAGTGTCTGCAGAGTGAGCCTGCATTCCAAGCA
Source organism: Perognathus longimembris pacificus (assembly GCF_023159225.1). Lineage (NCBI taxonomy): Eukaryota > Metazoa > Chordata > Mammalia > Rodentia > Heteromyidae > Perognathus > Perognathus longimembris. The sequence goes on along the minus strand of NC_063169.1, from coordinate 68,117,353 downwards.
CACCGCACTGCTTCTAAGGAGACCACCTGCTTCCTCCCTCCCTCTCTGGGTCAGTGTGTCCCAGGAAGTGTTGGTATATTTGCACGTTGCGCTTTACCCTTCTCGTTCTGAACTGAGATGCATGTGTGTGTGCATGTGTGCGTGTGCATGTATGCGTGTGTGTGTATGTGGGCATACATACCAATTCATGGCTACACTGACATTTCTGAGCCCACCCCTGACCCTAGGGATGGAGCCCAGGACTGCTGGCTGCTCTGTGGGGGTTGGGGATGGAGTGAGTGGGTGCATCTGCAAGGCACAGCCTGTCTCCTTGTCGAACGTCAGGCCCACCCACCCTGTTCTTATCAATAACTTCTACTGCCATGACCGGCTGCTCTAGCATGAGGCCCAGAGCAAACACCGGCCAGCAGCCAACCTCCTCCAAGGGCCGCAACAGCCTCTACTTGCTCTTTGACACCATTTCATGACAGCTTCCTGGCCAGGGCAGAGTCAGTGTGATATGGCTGCCACACCAGAGCCTGAGAGAGCAACTGCCTAGCCTGCTATGCTTCTTGCAAACTTCTTAGCCGGGGTACTAGTGACCCCATGTGCCTTACCTGTGATGCCCATGTGGTAGTTGTGAAAGGCATCCGTAAGGCCATCATGGAGTATGCTGTCGGCCAGGGGCATCTCACCCATCCTCACGCCTGTTCTCAGGTGAGCCACGTGAGGAGCCTGCAAGAAGGGAAAAGGGAGCCTGTAATCCCATCTACTCGGGAGGCTGAGGTCTGAGGAGGGCGGGTGAAGCCAGCGTGGGCAGGAAAGGCCATGACCCTCTCATCTCCAGTAACCTTCTCAGAAAAAGCCACTAGCGGTGTGGGGCCGTGTACAGACCCGTGTGTGGCGCAGGCAAGGACCCTGAAAATGAACAGCCACTGCCTTTCGAGTCGTCTTTCCCAGGCCTGCGTCCGAGTCTACGCCGCTGCGGCCGCTCGGACGCCGAAGCTCTTAACTGCAGCCATGAGCAGCCATGAGCAGCAATGAGTGCTTCAAGTGTGGGCGATCTGGCCACTGGGCCAGGGAGTGCCCTACTGGGGGTGGACGGGGTCGTGGAATGAGAAGCCATGGCAGAGGTTTCCAGTTTGTTTCCTCATCTCTTCCAGACATCTGTTATCGCTGTGGCGAGCCGGGTCACCTTGCCAAGGATTGTGATCTCCAGGAGGATGCCTGCTATAACTGCGGTAGAGGTGGCCACATTGCCAAGGACGGCAAGGAGAGAGAGAGAGAGAGAGAGAGAGAGAGAGAGAGAGAGAGAGAGAGAGAGAGAGAGAGAGAGAGAGAGAGAGAGAGAGAGAGAGAGAGAGAGAGAGAGAGAGAGAGAGAGAGAGAGAGAGAGAGAGGAGAGAGAGAGAGAGAGAGAGAGAGAGAGAGAGAGAGAGAGAGAGCAGTGTTGCTACAACTGTGGCAAACCAGGCCTTCTGGCTCGTGACTGTGAGCATGCGGATGAGCAGAAGTGCTACTCTTGTGGGGAATTTGGACACATTCAGAAAGACTGCACCAAAGTGAAGTGCTACAGGTGCGGTGAAACTGGTCATGTAGCCATCAGCTGCAGCAAGACAAGTGAAGTCAACTGTTACCGCTGTGGCGAGTCAGGGCATCTTGCACGGGAATGCACGATTGAGGCCACAGCCTAATTATTTTCCTTTGTCGCCCCTCCTTTTTCTGATTGATGGTTGTATTATTTTCTCTGAACCCTCTTCACTGGCCAAAGGTTGGCAGGTAGAGGCTACTCCCAGGCCAGTGAGCTTTACTTGCCGTGTAAAAGGAGGAAAGGGGTGGAAAAAAACCCAAACACGACTTTCTGCATTTAACTACAAAAAACGTTTATGTTTAGTTTGGTAGAGGTGTTATGTATAATGCTTTGTTAAAGAACCCCCTTTCCGTGCCACTGGTAAATAGGGATTGATAAATGGGAAGAATTGTGTCAGACTGGTAAGCCCATTCTGGGTTTCTTAAATATTCCCATGAAAGAGGTAAAACCAATTCTGGAGGTGTATATGAACTTCCATAAGTAACTTTAATTTTAGCATAATGATGGCCTTGGATTGTCTGACCTCAGTAGCTATTAAATAACATCAAGTAACATCTGTATCAGGCCCTCATAGAACATACAGTTGAGTGGGAGTAAACAAAATGAGAAGGCAAACGTGTTAAGGCTGCAGGAGAGAAATTGGAATAAAAGCCTACAACAGTACAGCTTTATCACAGCGCTGATGCTGGATGTATAGATGGTGATGGCAGAGGTTAAGAACACATTTTCAAAGACTAAATCTAAAACCCAGCGTGAACATCAATTCTCAGAGTTTGCATAATTTGGATTTTTTTTTTTTTTTTTTTTTTGGCCAGTCCTGGGCCTTGGACACAGGGCCTGAGCACTGTCCCTGGCTTCTTCCCGCTCAAGGCTAGCACTCTGCCACCTGAGCCACAGCGCCACTTCTGGCCATTTTCTGTATATGTGGTGCTGGAGAATCGAACCCAGGGCTTCAAGTATACGAGGCAAGTGCTCCTGCCACTAGGCCATATCCCCAGCCCCTGGATTTATTCAGGAATTGCAGAGAAATGCATTTTCACAGAAATCAAGATGTTATTTTTGTATACTATATCACTTAGACAACTGTGTTTCATTTGCTGTAATCAGTTTTTAAAAGTCAGATGGGAAAAGCAACTGAGTCCTAGAAAATAGAAAATGTAATTTTAAACTATTCCAATAAAGCTGCAGGAGGAAGGGGAGTTTGACTTAAAAAAAAGAAAAAAAGAAAGAAAAAGAAAAAGCCGCTAGCACAGAGTGCTAAGGCAACAGAAGCGCGGGCACACTCCTCACTGCCGCAGATGTGAGGAGCAGGACTTACGGAAGAAATCCCATGTGGCAAACCTGCTGCTCCCGAAGGACACCGCTCAGCGGTCCTCGTCTCCGTGTTATCGAGTACAGGGCATGCACTCAGCCCTTGCACTCTTGGCGGCTTTTGACCTCAAAGCTGGCACTTTACACACTGAGCCACATCTCCACCTCTCATTTATGGTCTGAGATGAGGTTCTGGACTCAAGCTGGTCTCAAACCACTGGGCTCCAGGGATCCTTCTGACTCAGCCTCCCGAGAAGCTGGGAACACACGCGTGCACAAGCACACCTGACTCTTGCCGTGTTTTCTACCACAAAGTTAGTCAAGGCTGATCCCTGAGGTCTTCCTTGTCATGTACTGGAGGGAAAGTGGAAACCTCCATTTTTCAGTTTTCCCTGACAGGAGGGAAACTTGAAACCCGGGGTACTGCCTGGCCGGGGGCCTCATGCTGCCACCTGGGCACTCGGGACGATCACTGAGCTCCGGGCCAGCCTGGGCCATACTTCAAAACAAGACACCAGAGGTATCTCGTAACCATTCTGGACTTACTTCCGCAAACACTGCATGCATCAGTATCAGTAGGGAGGCAGGCTTTTCCTCTACTGGGATTTCCTAAGCAATCTGAAGAACACAAAGTGCACTTTCCCTGTCCATTTTGAGTCCAGCCCTGACAGGGACACGGCTGTGGGAGAGCCTTACCTTGCTCATGCTCTCCATGCCTCCTGCCACCACGATGCTGGCGTCCCCGATCTGTATGGACTGGGCTGCCAGGCACACGGCCTTGAGGCCTGACCCACACACCATCTGGCAGCTCCACGCCGGCACCGAGTAGGGGAGCCCGGCACCCACACTGGCCTGCCGAGCAGGGTTCTGCCCACACCCTGCAAGAAGGAGCACAAAGGCGACGGCCAAGGAAGGCACCGTGTCAGCTTCCAGGGTAGGCCACAGCCAACGAGCTCACGGCCACCTCTGACAATCGCCACCCGCTAAGTGCCCACCAAAGGCCAAAAGGCCTGGATACACCTGACACCTGGCAGCCTGCCCTTGATCTACAGTGCCAGCTCTCCCGGTGTTTGAAGGTTTCTCCTCCACTAAGCAATCGTTCTATTCTTTTTGGATGAATGGCTACAGTCTGAACTGACAACTCCCTTTCTGCTATTCAAGAAAAAATTCAGCACTACTTAAAAGTAGGAGAAGTGATATTTAAAAATTCCAAATACTCTCATTCACCACAAGCTGTTACCAACAGTCAAAATGGACACTTACTAGATATTCTATTTCTAATTGTTCATTTACTAGTAGTTCTAAGTTTCAGATATAACCATATCTCAGATGTTTTCTTAGGGTTTATTGGAAAAAATAACAATCAAGTGTGGTGGTGGTGACTGCTTTTAGTGCAGCACTGAGGAGGCAGAGCTCCAGGCCAGCCTGAGCTATAAAGCAACATCCTGGCTCTCTCTCTCTCTCTCTCTCTCTCTCTCTCTCTCTCTCTCTCACACACACACACACACACACACACACACACACACATAAACCTAGGGCACGGAATGTAACTGAATGGTGGTGTGCTTGCATGGCATGTCCAAGGTCCTTCATTTTGGTGTATAAAAAACCAAAAAAACCCACAAACATCTAACAAATGGGCCACAAACCAGAACTTTATATTTATCAACGCTATTACTCTGGCGTTAGGCTGTGTTCAGAACGGGTGAAGATCATTAGATATATAGGAGTTTGATCGCAAGATACAGAGAAGGTACATTTTGAGCAGGTGAATCAGGAGTCTTTATTGGCAAGGCGGTGGACTGTGAGCGGGTACATGTCCCCAAAACACTTGCAGCCTGGAATTCACTTAGTAATGTTAGGAAACTGAGCCACGTGGTTGGAGACAAATGAGGGAGGAGGTAACAAGTTTGACAAGAAATGTACTCACTATTTATGAATGTAACTTGAACCCCTCTGTACATCTTGAGAATAAAAATTTGTTAAAAAGGAAAGTGAACCACAAGGGTAGTAAAGAATGAGCAGAAAAACAATCTCACCAAAACAAACCAACTCTAATTCACGATAATAGAATAATAATCTAGTGCCTGAGCACATGAATAACTTTATATGCCTTAGTTGTGCCAGCTACAGTAATTGTATTAGGTGGCTAAAGTGCAACACCTACTGGATAGTAAATGAATAACCTATTACTCGATCAAATACATACTCGAGCAAATATGCATCTCCACTCATCCCTTAACTATTGTGCTCACTAAAGTACTTGCCTAGCATTCAGGGAGCCCTGGGTTTGATTCCTCAGTACCACATAAACTGAAAAAGTGAGAAGTGGTGCTGTGGCTCAAGAGGTAGAGTGCTAGCCTTGAGAAAAAACACTCAGGGGGCAGAGATGTAACTCGGAGGCAACGTCCTGGGTTTGATCCCCAGTACAGAACAAGAAGAGACAAAAAACAAAACAAAACAAAACCAAAAAAGAAATGGAAGTTCAAGGACAGTGCCCAGATGGTGTTAAGTATATGTGTGTGTGTGAGAGAGAGAGAGGAGGAGGAGGAGGAGGAGGAGGAGGAGGAGGAGGAGGAGGAGGAGGAGGAGGAGGAGGAGGAGGAGGAGGAGGAGGAGGAGGAGGAGGAGGAGAAGGCTCCACAAAGCAGATCAACTGTAATGGAGAGTTGGAGACACCATGGTGACCTGCGCCGGAGGGGTAGGAGACACAAGGCATGGTGCCGATGACAGCTGAGATGATGGGCCCTAAATAGGGTCATGGTTTGGGGGAAGAGGGCAGAGTCACAGGGAGCTCAAAAGTTCAGAGTCACCCAAGTTCAGGGTGCAGGTCTGGCAGGTCTGGGAACCTATTGTCCAAGTCCCTGCCCACCTGCTTCTCATTTACTAACCTATCACCAAGGGGTGGGCATAGGGACATGGATTTCACCTCTTAAGAGTTTTCAGAGAGTCCCCACCAGCCACCGAGATGCCAAGATGGTGCTGGTTAGCACTCACAATCTTCCACATTGAGGTGACAATGACCTTTTTGGCCAGATGTCAGCTCACGCCTATAGTCCTAGCTAGTCAGGAGGATGGGCTCTGAGCACAGCGGTGCACAGGCAGCCCTAGCAGGCAAGCCTAGGCGGTTCCTCTCTCCAGCGAGCCACCGGAAGGGCAGAAGGGGAGCTGCCGCTCCAGGGGCAGGGCGCTAGCCTTGGGCACAAAAGCTCGGGGCAGTGCCCAGATCCTGGCTTCGAGCCCCAGGACGGGCACCAAAGGAAACAAACAAAAGAGTCGCGAGCTGGGCGAGGGCCGGGCAGGGCCGCGGGAGGACCCGTACTGGGGGTGCGGGGAGCCCGACCTCCGGGGGCCCCCCCGAGGAGTTACCTGCGGCCAGCACCTGCCCGAGTATGACCTCGGACACCTCCTCCGGAGCCACCGAGGCCCTTTTCAGGACTTCTTGGATGACGGTGGCGCCCAGGTCGTGGGCCGGCACGGTGGACAGGGCACCATTGAAGGAGCCTGCAAGGGAAGGGGGGGAGAGGCGCAAGTGACCCGCGCCCGGAGGACCGGGGCCGCCGGGAGAGGCCCCTGCCGGGCGGGGTGCGTGTGCGCCACGCTCCCTAGACAAAGGCCGCGGGCTCCCGGGCCGCGAGGAGGCGGCGAGGAGGCGGCGGCGGCCGCGGGGCCCCGGCCCACGCCCGGCTCACAGGCCAGCGCCCGGCTGACAGGACAGCGCCCGGCGGGCCGCCTCTCGCGGGCCGGTGGCGGCTCGGGAACCGCCTCCCGCGCGCAGCCAATCAGAGGTCTCGGGGGAGGGCGCTCTTCCGCAGCAACCAGTGAGAGAGCCCAGCGGCTTGGCAGCGCTACTACAGCGAGCCAATCCGAGCCGGAGGGGCGGAGCCACCTGGCGGGCGTGAGCGCGCGGGGGTGCGGGGCTCCCAGAGGCCGGGGGTCCCGCGGTCCCGGGCCCCTCACGCAGCCCCCGTCCCTCCCCACGTAGGCCCGGGCCGCTGCGGCCGTGCTGAGCGGCCAGGCGGCCAGCACAGGAGCCGCAGGGCAACTCACCGATGCTGGTCCGCGCCGCCGCGACGATGACCACGGGGTCAGAGGCTGCCTGCATCCTGCCGGGACGGCTCGTGGCTCCGCGAGTGCCCGGCCCAGCCCGCGAGCGAGGTAGAAGTGCGCGCCGCCCCGCACGGGCCCCGCCAGGGGGCGGAGCCTGCGCGCGTCCTGCCGGGCTGCCCCCGCGGGGCCGGGCAGGGTGCACTGGGGGACCGGTGTGCTCCAGGTTGGGTGGGAGGGGCGGGGCGGGGCGGGGCGGCCCGCGGACCCGAGCCCCGGGGTTCGGGGATCCGGACCAGGCCTAGGGGGTGCAGCCCACCCGCGAACTAGACAGAGAACTTGGGGCGCAGCCTGCAGCGCGAGCCGTTGGATGCACAGCCCTCCGCGCACCCCGATCTTTATCTGACCTTGGTTGTTTCCGAGCTTGGTTGTTTTTCTCCCAACTTGGAGTTTTCGGTATCAGGGCGTTGTTTGTTCAACCCGCCGAGCTCAGTAAATATTGACCGTTGTGTTAGGGGGGAAAATGACACTATTAAAATTCCCTGCTGCCTTCCCTGCGTTCCTAGAACAAAAAGGTAATGTGAGGCACCTTAAAGTGATTAGAATTGAAGTTAGCAGTAGCAAATCCTATGGTAACAACTATTTCTTTGTAACCAGCCTGGTGACAAGCTGGTACTTGAAAGGCAAAAAGTAGCAAGATGAACAGTTCAATGCCAGTCCAGGACTTTGTAGCAAATCGGGCTAGAATGGCTTTGGGTGTTAAATGTGTGCCCTTCCTTCATTGAGAGTCTTTTTTCCCCTTAACTATTCACAAAGAAATGGTGATTTCTTCTCCAACATGATAGTAGATGCTATACTTGCTATTAAGTACACAGACTCAAGAGGCCAGCCCCGCTATCCGGTCACTTCTATTAATATTCTGAAAGCTCACGGGAGAAGCCAAACAGAAAGCATGCTGGTCAATGGCTACGCACTCAACTGTGTGGTGGGATCCCAGGGTAAGATCTTGGAATTAAATGACAACAGTGTAAAAGTGCCTTGTTTTGTGCCTGTGTACAATATTATCTTCTAACATAAGCACAGAGGTGGTGTGTATTTAGTGCCTTGAGGGTTAATGTAATGAATTACAATTTAAATTGTGTCTGTATGCAATATTATATTTCTGTCCTGTTTTTACTATTTCCATCTAGAAGTAGTTGCATTTTATGGACCATAGCACTATTATGGTTACCTCACATTATGTGTCTTTATAGGTATGCCCAAGAGGATAGTTAGTGCAAAAATTGCTTGTTTTGACTTCAGCCTGCAGAAAACAAAAATGAAACTTGGTGTACAGTGGTTATTGCAGACCCTGAAAAATTGGACCAAATTAGACAGAGGTATGGTGGGAAATTTGGGGCTTTTGAAAGGAGCTGTTTGTGAATTATTCTTGTGTCAGACCAGATTGAGTATGCTAAAAAAGGATGAGCCTTACAGATAAACAAATAAGTCGCTTATTAGTAGGAACATATGATTTTTTAATACAGTTAGGAGTTTTAAGTGTGTGTTTTGAAATACTTTAACATTTTATCCAAGTCAAACAGAAGTTTCAATAGCATTGAAGGTGATACATGGAAATTGATCTTTTTGTGTGTGTGTGTGTGTGTGTGAGTGTGTGTGTTATAAGCCAAGATCTAGGATCCTAACTCATCAAAGAAGCACTTAAAACCAGTTAGGCATTAACTTATTGTGCATGCTTGATACAAAGGCTGCAAGTCATGGGATTCAACCTGTACACTGGAATGGCCAGTTGTGGGGATGTTTCCCAAGGAATTTTGTCTGCCTACTTCCATGTGAACTGCCTCATTCAGATAGTTTGGTTACTTTTATTTCAATTGACAAGCGGCAACTAAATGCTATGGAGCACGTTGTCGGGCTCGGGTCGCCTCCCCTGGCGTGGGGTTCAAGGCTCAGCTACGTTTCTCACCACCCCCTTTCTCACCCTCTCTCCTGGTCACCTGGCCGGCAGGTAAGGCCAGGATGGGGCGGGGGAGCCAGCACTGACCTCTCCTGCACGCGGCCTAACGAGAACGCTTACCCACCTCCTTACCGGTAAAGAAAGCCAGGCGTAAGCAAGTCTCTGAGAAGCTTCAAGAGCTATCTGATTTATTAAGGCGGGGGTAAAGGGAAGTGATAGGAAGGGAAAGGCGATCGGCCAGGACGCCCATAGGCTGGGAGCCCACCACATGATCCCCTCTTGAGCTAACGTCACTTGAAAGCGCCGCGCCAGGGAGAGGCTGGGGGGGCGCTTGGGCTGGAGAGAGAGTTGGGGGCTGGGTGCAAAGCCGGTTCTTCTGGTTCCGGACCCAGAGAACCCTAGCCTGCTTCCGCATTCCCCTAGGGCTGGGGGAAAGGGCGTCAAGTCCCCCATCAAGTCCAAAGGCTGGATCCCAACAGCACGTGTGATGTTGCACTAATTGTGTACAGTGATTAATGACGTATCAGGGCATCTGGCATATCTGTCACCTCCTATGGATAACTTCTTTGTGTTAAGAACTTCCAAGTAATCAACTGTTATCAGCCGTGATCACCTACCTCCCATGACGAAGAACACTGAACGTTGCTTCTCCTGACTACCTGACCCGTGTACCCATTAACAATCTTTTCTCCAGTCCCAGGTGATGGGGTTGTAGAAGCAGCCCTTTCCTTTACCTTGAAAACTATTCGACCAGCATGGTAAGAACTGTTTGTTCTCAGAAGAGTGTGGGAGGCCAGTTCCTGTTTTACTAATTGTAGAGACTGCGGGAATCTGTGAAGGCTGAGCAGTGAGGACTGATGAAGAGAATTGGAATGCCATCTCTGACCCTCAGAAAGCTGGGCAGAGACCCAAGATTCTACCCTCAATGTGATTTATGCGGAACCAAACTTCCTTGGAGGGCTGGGAATATGGCCTAGTGGCAAGAGTGCTTGCCTCACATACATGAGGCCCTGGGTTCAATTCCCCAGCACCACATATACAGAAAATGGCCAGAAGTGGCGCTGTGGCTCAAGTGGCAGAGTGCTAGCTTTGAGCAAAAAGAAGCCAGGGACAGTGCTCAGGCCCTGAGTTCAAGCCCCAGGACTGGCCAAAAAAAAAAAATTCCATGGACTGGGGATATAGCCTAGTGGCAAGAGTGCCTGCCTCGGATACACGAGGCCCTAGGTTCGATTCCCCAGCACCACATATACAGAAAACGGCCAGAAGCAGCGCTGTGGCTCAAGTGGCAGAGTGCTAGCCTTGAGCGGGAAGAAGCCAGGGACAGTGCTCAGGCCCTGAGTTCAAGGCCCAGGACTGGCCAAAAAAAAAAAAAATTCCTTGGACCTTGGAGTTAGATAAAAGCTCATACAAATTGTAAGTTGTTTGCTGTTTGCCTCCATTTCCTAAAATTAGGAAATCATTTATCCCAGGATTGTTTCATATACTGGTGTTTATAACTTCAAAGAGATTGCTACCTTGCTTTCTGCATGTACTTCCCCGTACCTGACTCAGTAAAGACCCTGCTAATGGCACCTTGGGGAGTCTGTTTTTGGCCAGAGGCAACAGGCCCCTGGTGCCCCCAAACCAGTCCCATGATCTGGTTTCCATCACGGCCTTGCTCCCAGTCTCAGTGGGTTAAGCACTTGTGGAGTATTGCAACTTCTGGTGCCCAGTGGGGGGCAGGTGGACGAACGACAGAGAACCCAAGACTTTGGAAGGTCAGCTGTTAAACACTGCCGAGCATGCAGCCTGGGCATGTGCACTAGGACACACTTCAGGATTGCCAAGGTAACCAATAGGGTTAGCCAAAAGCAAAGGGATCAGGTATCTTGAGCCAAGGAGCACGTTGCCGACGGAGTCAGGAATAAGAGGAAAGAGAAAAGATATGGAGAAACTGGCCCAGTATATAGAAAAGTATGGTTATCGCTGCCTCCACAGGGAACACTGGGAGTTACAAGCAGTGGGGGGAAATAGTGCGATCCTTTTACATGGCTCAAAGCAATTTAATTATAATGGTGTTGCAGCCTCTTCAAGCTCCTCAGCCACCAGAATATGCATCTGTTCAGGAAGCTCCCATGCAACAAGGCAAAAAAAAGGAGGTTGAAACTACATCTTGTAACAATGAGTATAAAGCTTGTACCACAAAGAGCAGGAAAACGTGGCTGAAAACAAAGAGCGGAAAGAGGTGTTGGAAGGCTTTAGATCTGGTATAAAGCTTGTACCACAAAGAGCAGGAAAACGTGGCTGAAAACAAAGAGCGGAAAGAGGTGTTGGAAGGCTTTAGATCTGGTAACGGGGAGCATAAGAAATGTGAAGCCCAGGAGGATGAGGATGAGGGGTCTTCCTCCGACTCCTCTGGAGATGGGAAATGTAGCCATTCTCAGACCCCTTGGAGCCCCCCTGTGCAGCCATCTGCTCTGCCCATAGCATGTTGAGCAAATTCCCTGGTCTCTGGGTTTCGCAACAAGGGGAATTGGAAGCTTCCAGTGATGTGTCTTTGGTGGTGCCCGTCCAATTGAGCCACTTAACCGAGAAAGGGCAAAAATCCCCTGGAAGACGGTTTTTGTTTTTTTTTTTGGCCAGTCCTGGGCCTTGGACTCAGGGCCTGAGCACTGTCCCTGGCTTCTTCCCGCTCAAGGCTAGCACTCCGCCACTTGAGCCACAGCGCCGCTTCTGGCCGTTTTCTGTATATGTGGTGCTGGGGAATCGAACCTAGGGCCTCGTGTATCCGAGGCAGGCACTCTTGCCACTAGGCTATATCCCCAGCCCCCTGGAAGACGGTTTTTATGCTGAGTGTGAAGCACTGTCATATAAGACCCTTCAGGAGTTTAAACAGGCCATAACCACCTATGGGCCCCTCCCCTTACACTAAGGGCATTCTGACAGGACCAGCAGAAATAGAGTGTCTAATTCGCCATGACTGGAAAAATTTGGCCAACACCTGCCTAGAACCCCATCAGTATCTACAATTCAGAATGTTCTGGAATGAGGAAACCTATAGCCAAGCTTTAAAACAAACCAGGGCTGATCAACTTATGCAGCAATGGCTCAACAGGTACTGTACAAAAATCAAGTGATTAATCAGATACACAGAGCAGGGAAAGAGAGACCACAGCCAGGACAAACAGCTATCTTTTCTGTAAAATTGGGCAGGGAGGCCTGGAACGTTATGTTGATTTGATAGCCTAGTTAAAAGACAATCTTATAAACCTGTAAGACCAACTGAGTTAAGAGACTTACTTCTCAAAATGCCTACCTTTCAGTAAGGCTAATTCGGTGTTAAATGGCTTTGCATACACTCCTTTAAGGCCACAAATGGCAGTCATACAAATTATATTAAAGCTTGTAATGACATTGGCTACTCTGCTGCAGCCATCATTTGACTCGTCATAGATGGTTACAAAATGATTTACATGTGAAAAAATTTGGGATGCAGAAAAAGAAATTGTTCAAAAAATGAAAACTAGGAAATTCAGAGCCTTGTGTAAGGTCCAACCCCAGGAGGGCTCCATGCAGATGCCCCCCACCTGGTTAAGTCTGCGCCCAGTACCTGTGTTACCTAGGTAACTGGCACACCTGGAGGCGGTTACTTCCCCCTTCTCTAAGGTCACATCCAATCCACATGTCCATACCTCCAGCCTTTCTCTATATAATCTGGCTCAACACCAGTCCCCGCTCTTTCCTTTTCTCTGTCTTTTTCTCTCTTTATTCCTTCTTCCTTCCCCCCCTGTCTCCCCACGCCTCCATCTTGTGTGGGCTGGCAGTTTGCTTTACCCCCAGTAAACTCCTTTCTGCCTGAACCATGTGGCAGGTTTCCTTTCTGGTGAACTGTACATCTTGTACAAGTTAATTAACCCTCTTGGTGTAGGAATGGGGTTGCCGGGCCTTCCTATAAACTTTTATCACATCTATAAAATGATTCGGGAAAGGTGTCCTCTCCTCCTCCATTGTTCTTTGCAGGCCCTGAATTCTAGAAGCCCACCTAGGAGATAAAGGTTAATTCATATGATAGTATGCCTTGATAACAAAGTTTTCTAAATATATTCTGTTCTTTACCGTCTGGTTTTTTTTCTTTTTATTTAATTTATTAATTGAACACAAATTTTTTGACAAGGTGTTGTGCAAAAAGGGTACAGTTACATAGTAGGGCAGTGTGTACATTTCTTGTGATATCTTACGCCCTGTTACCGTCTGGTTTTAATCATCTGTAAAAAGTGCTCTTTATTGTTAACAAATGTTTTATGCTTTGCGTTTCCTCTCCTAGTTGGATTGTGTTGTCTAACACTGACCATGTGGTTTATCATACTGGGCAAGTTAATAGTTGCCACTGGAATTCCAAAGAATTTACAGCTGATTTTAATTTTGAAACACAGGCAAGCCTTAAAACTCTTGTGCACAAGTATGTGTGTGAACATGTTCAAAAGAACCTGAATTTTTAATGCTTAAACTCATCATGGTGTAAACAAGTAGTCTTCTCGGGGCTGGGAATATGGCCTAGTGGCAAGAGTGCTTGCCTCGTATACATGAGGCCCTGGGTTCGATTCCTCAGCATCACATATACAGGAAATGGCCAGAAGTGGCGCTGTGGCTCAAGTGGCAGAGTGCTAGCCTTGAGCAAAAAAGAAGCCAGGGACAGTGCTCAGGCCCTGAGTTCACGGCCTAGGACTGGTCAAAAAAAAAAAAAAAAGTAGTTTTCTCTAGCAAACTAAAATGATTCTGTTTTGTATGGTAATATTCTTTTTTTTTAATTGTCAAGATGATGTACAGAGGGGTTACAGTTACATACTTAAGGTAGTGAATGCATATACATTTCTTGTCATAATTGTTACCCCTTCTTCATTTTTCTCCCTCTTTCCATTCCCCCAACCTGCCCTCCCTTGCTGTCTTCATTTTTTTAAAAACCTTCCCCTGGATGGACATTGTCAGTCTAGTCTACAATGTTTATGACCTCTATGATTATTGAAAATAAAACAATTTCTTCCAGATGGGGTGATATATACATTTCTTCCCTTTAGCTTAGTGTAATCTGTTCCTTTTTCTCTCATTTCTTCCCTCCTCCCTGCTGCTCTTGAGTTGCTTAGTTTGCTCTCATCACTGTCCATTGCAGCTATTGGGCCCTTTCTACTGTATTTTCCCCCCAGGTAATATTCCTGGTACTGGTATTTCCTGCAGTTGTTTGCTTTGGCTGCAAATTGTAACCATTGTCTGTGTTGGATGCGACCAGGAGCCCCATGAGGGATGTGAACCTTGTGTTGAAGGGGTTTATTATCACGGGTGCTGCATGATAGAAGGAGAAATCCTCATCAGTGGGAACAGTCGACCATTCTCTCCTCAGCCGCACTCTCGGCCGGCTGTGCTGTGAGCCAAGTCCTTCCACAGGAAGGACAGTTTGGAGTGGAATAAAAATCAAGTAGGTTGCTCTGTCCCCAGCATCTGAATGTGGGTGGACTGACAGTTGCCTTGAGGAGAGCCTGTCTTGAGGAATTTTGAGATAACCGGGCTTCTCAGGCCCAAGGGGGAAAAAAAATGGGCAGTTTATTTTTTTTTTAATTAAAAAAAAATTTTTTTTTTGGCCAGTCCTAGGCCATGAACTCAGGGCCTGAGCACTGTCCCTGGCTTCTTTTTTGCTCAAGGCTAGCACTCTGCCACTTGAGCCACAGCGCCACTTCTGGCCATTTTCTGTATATGTGGTGCTGAGGAATCGAACCCAGGGCCTCATGTATACGAGGCAAGCACTCTTGCCACTAGGCCATATTCCCAGCCCTGGGCAGTTTATTTGGGTGCAAACAAATGTGTCTAAGAGTTGTGATTCTAGTTCAGAAGTTTCTTTTCTAAGAGTTAATCCAAAACACAAATTAAGAAAAAGTCAGACATGAAGCCCTGGGTTCGATTCCTCAGCACCACATATATAGAAAAAAGCCAGAAGTGGCGCTGTGGCTCAAGAGGTAGAGTGCTAGCCTTGAGCAAAAAGAAGCCAGGGACAGTGCTCAGGCCCTGAGTCCACACCCCAGGACTGGCAACAAAAACAAAACTAAGCAAGAAAAAAAGAAAACTAACAATAACAAAAGCTGGAGGGGATGTGGCCAAAAGGGAACCCTACTACATTGTTGGTGGGAATGCAAACTTGTCCAACCACTCTGGAAAGCAGTGTGGAGGTTCCTCAGAAGGCTATACATAGAGCTCCCCTACGACCCAGCAGTCCAACTTTTGGGCATCTACCCAAAAGATTACAAGGAAGACCACACAAAAGCCACCAGCACAACAATGTTCATCACAGCACAATTTGTCCTTGCTAAAATATGGAACCAACCCAAATACCCCTCAGCAGATGAGCAGATCAAGAAAATGTGGTACATATACACAATGGAATTCTATGCCTCTACCAGAAAAAAATGATACTGCCCCATTCAAAAGGAAATGGAAGGACTGGAAAAAAATCATACTAAGTGAAGTGACCCAGACCCAAAGAAACATAAACCCTATGGTTTCCCTCATAAGGAATAATTAGTACATCTCTAAGATAGACATAGCAGAAGAGCACAACAGCTCAATAGCTCTGCCTATATGAACATATAAGATAACATTAAATGAAATGAACTCCATGTTATGGAAACAAGTGGTATATCATTGCTGTAGTTAATTTCAACATACCATGTAAAGCCGTACCATTTGTTCTCTCATATTCCCTTCCTGTGGTCTTAGTCCTTCTATTACTGTAACGATCGTAGTACCCCAGAATACTGTATAGACATGTATTGGAACTAGGGAAGGGGAAGGGAATACCAAAAATGAGAGACAAACCATTGCAATAGTGATACTTACAAAACCAATTGGTGTAAACCAACCATACAACTCATGACGGGGAGGGAACTGGGGAGGAGGGAAATGAGGGAAAAATGAGGGAGGAGGTAACAAGTTGGATAAGTAATGTACTTGCCTTACATATGAAACTGTAACCCCTCTCTGTATTTCACTTTGACAATAAAGAAGAAAAAAAAAGAAAAAGTCAGGTGGAGAATGTGGCTTACTACCATGCATGAAATCCTGGGTTCAACTCCTCAGTACCACATAAGCAGAAAAAGCCCGAAGTAGTGCTATGGCTCAAGTGACAGAGCTCTAGCTTTGAGAAAAAAACCACTCAGGGACAGTGCCTAGGCACTAAATCCAAGCCCCAGGACTGGCACAAAAAGAAAAATGAGAAAAGGAATTAGGAGGTAAGAATAGTCCTAAATGTTTGTTTCAAAATGAAAAAAGGAAAAAGTAATGACTGGACGTTCAAGTAAGTGGTCGATGGTGTGACTGTCTTAAAGTTATAAGCTAAAACCTCTTAGTAAAGTTAGCAAAGTTAGTATGTAACTAAATTGGCAGTAATTTAAATGAGGTTAGAATTAATACACTATGAAAATCAACATTTCATTCTTCATGTGCATTCATAAAAGTCATTGTGAACTGTTCAGTTTGTCAAGGTTGTGTTTTTTGTTTGTTGCCAGTCCTGGAGCATGAACTCAAAGCCTGGGCACTATCCCTCAGCTTATTTTTTGTTTGTTTTTGTTGCCAGTCCTGGGGCTTCAACTCAGGGCCTGAGCACTGTCCCTGGCTTCTTATTGCTCAAGGCTAGCGCTAGCACTCTAGCTCTTCCGCCACTTCCGGCTTTTTTCTCTATATGTGGTGCTGAGGAATCGAACCTAGGGCTTCATGTATACGAGACAAGCACTTTACCACTAGGCCACATTCCCAGCCCCTCCCTCAGCTTCTTTTGCTCAAATCCAGTGCTCTACCAATTGAGCCACAGCACCACTTCTGGCCTTTTCTCTTTATGTGGTACTCAGGAACTGAACCTAGGGCTTCATGCATGCTAGGCAAGCACTCTACAAGTAAGCCACATTCCCAGCCAGTTTGTCAAGGTTTTTTCTTCTTCCTCTTTATTGTCAGAGTGAAGTACAGAGGGGTTACAGTTTCCTATGTAAGGGAAGTACATTTCTTATCCAACTTGTTACCTCCTCCCTCATTTTTCCCCCATCTCTCCCCTCCCCGATTTCCTCCCCACCATGAGTTATAGAGTTGGTTTATACCAATTGGTTTTGTAAGTCAGTTTGTCAAGTTTTTAATAACGTAAAACAAAGTAGTAACTAAACCAAAGTTCACTTAAGTGTTATGGCAATGCTAGTTTTTACTTTAAAACTAATTTAATAAGTCCTTTACCTAGCAAATCCTGATGGGCTGCCCCAGCCAGGGAGCCATAAATCTTCAGCCTCTCAAAAACCACAGCGGGGGTTTAATATGTGCTTAATATGTCTTCAATATGTGTTTAACATATGGTTACTGTGTCTGTTTTCCAGGTATGTAAGTTGCCTTAAATACTTCTGTAACAATTATAGTCAGGCCCAAGAGAAGCTACAACCGCTATAACAGATTCAAAAAAGTAAGCTGTGGTTCTAAATGGTAGAGCACCAGTCTTGAGCTGAAAGAACTCGTGGGCAGTGTACCCAGGCCCCGAGTTCAAGCCCCACAACCACCACCACCATCAACAGTAATAATAACAACAAAAAGATAAGGTCTTTTTATTTCTAACATATACACAATGGATTTTGCCAAAAATTGTTAAAAGCTATCCTATTTCAAAAGCACCTTATTTTACTGACAGGAGCAAAAAGGGGAAGGCAGATGGTTCTAGTGATGATTAACTCCCCTTGTCTACACAGCAGAATAAACCTGCTTCTATTAACCTCATTAGACTTCATTCCCAATTGATTTGGTCTTTTGTCCTAGGGCAATGTTTCTTGTTTTTTTTTTTTTGCCAGTCTTGGGCCTTGGACTCAGGGCCTGAGCACTGTCCCTGGCTTCTTTTTGCTCAAGGCTAGCACTCTGCCACTTGAGTCACAGCGCCACTTCTGGCCATTTTCTGTATATGTGGTGCTGGGGAATCGAACTGAGGGCTTCATGTATACGAGGCGAGCTCTCTTGCCACTAGGCCATATCCCCAGCCCCTGCAATAAGTTTTTTGATAGTAAATGTTCCCTCTACTATTAAAAGGGACAGTGTTCCTATTTATACTAGTGCTAAACTGCAAACTTTCCTAAATAAGTGGCAAATTAAACATATTACAGGAACCCTTTATAATCCACTAGGACTAGCCAGTGTCGAACGCAGTAACCTTATGCCTTTATTACTATATAATAAAAAGGGGTTATAGGTGTGGTCACTGGACCCCCAAAGAACAGATAACAATGACACTATATACTCTTTTAATTTTGAAATTTAAAATTTTCCATCTAATACTTCAGCAGCAGATACACATTGAAAGGATCTGAAAAAATTGCAATCTTCATATCAACTTATATGGTGGAAGGATACACTTGCTGGGCTCGGTTCCCCTCCCCTGGCATGGAGATCAAGGCTCTGCTCTGTTCTAACAGCTCCCTTTCTCACCCTCTCCCCTGGCCACCCGACCCGCAGGTAAGGCCAGGGTAGAGTGGGGGGCTCAGGAAAGACCTCAGGTGCACGGGGCCATACGAGATCGCTTTACCCACCTCCTTACCCGTGAAGAAAGCCAGGCATGTGTGGATCTCGGAGACGATTCCTGAGCAATCTGATTTATTAGGGCGGGGCAAAGGCTAATGGTAGGAAGGGACAAGAGAAGGTGATCGGCCAGAACGCTGATGATAGGCTACGAGCTTGCCATAGGACCCCCTCATGAGCTAAGTCACTTGGTGGAAAGCGCCAAGCCAGGGGTGAAAACCCGCGAGACTGGGGGCATATGGGCTGGCGAGAAAGTTTAGGGGGCTGTTCGCAAAGCCGGTTCTTCTGGTTCCGGACCCAGAGAACTGTGGCCTGCTTCTGCATTCCCCAGGGCTGGAGAAAGGGCGGCGTCTCAGGTGCGCTCTCCAATGCCCTTTCCCTGAAGGCCAAGGCTTCCCCAACATACACTGATAACTAGAAACCTGGAACTGTCAAAGTATGGGGCCGTGGTTATGCTGTATGTCCACATACATGTGTCCTACAGACGTCTGGCTGCCAGTGCAAACTAAAACCCAGAAATGAAGAGAAAAATCATCCAACGTGGAGGAACCTCTGGAGGAATCCTTCAAGATAAGCAGAGGTTGGGGAAAAAAAGACAAACCAGAACAGTGACCATTCCCACCTGGGAACAAATGAAAGCTTTCTCAAGAAGCTGAGAGACATTTGGCTGGGAATATGGCCTAGTGGCAAGAGTGCTTGCCTCATATACATGAAGCCCTGGGTTCGATTCCCCAGCACCACATATATAGAAAATGGCCAGACATGGCGCTGTGGCTCAAGTGGTAGAGTGCTAGCCTTGAGCAAAAAGAAGCCAAGGACAGTGCTCAGGCTCTGAGTTCAAGACCCAGGCTCTGAGTTCAAGACACAGGACTGGCCAAAAAAAAAAAAAAAAGCTGAGAGGTACTTAAAAGACAATGGATAGGAAACTAATGCAATGAATTTGTTTATAATGATAATGGAGCTTATTCATACTGCTAGTGCCTCTTGCATAGTGCAAGCCTGTGTTGGGAGGAAACTCAGCAAACTTGAAGGGCCCTGGATAAGCATCTCTGATCAATCTAAGAGATAATATCCAGGGTTGGGGACAGGGCTGGGGATATGGCCTAGTGGCAAGAGTGCTTGCCTCACATACATGAGGCCCTGGGTTCAATTCCCCAGCACCACATATACAGAAAATGGCCAGAAGTGGCCCTGTGGCTCAAGTGGCAGAGTGCTAGCCTTGAGCAAGAAGAAGCCAGGGACAGTGCTCAGGCCCTGAGTCCAAGCCCCAGGACTGGCCAAAAAAAAAAAAAAAAAGTAAAAAAGAGATAATATCCAGTTTAGTATAAACTTAAGGCCTCCCCAGAGGATGAAGGAAAATATAGTTGTTCCAAAATACAGAAAGGCTACCCACAGATAGTGTTTCTTTTTTTCTTTTTGCCAGTCCTGGGGCTTGGACTCAGGAGCGCTGTCCCTGGCTTCTTTTTGCTCAAGGCTAGCACTCTGCCACTTGAGCCACAGCACCACTTCCGGCTTTTTCTATATGTGTGGTGCTAAGGAATCAAACCCAGGGCTTCATGTATATAAGGCAAGCACTTTACCACTAGGTCATATTCCCAGCCCCAAGATAGTGTTCTTAAAGGGAAAAATGTACATTTGGCTTCAGAGTCAGAACTTACCAGGTATGGCTTCAGCTAGCCGTTAATACCAAGAATAAAACTTCCTTTTGTGTCAGGGAAGGCTCTTCTGTGCAAAATATCCTAACAGAATTTAGTAGGACTTGCTGTCAGTTTAAACGGGCACAAAAATATAACTGAGGATAAAACCAGTCAGCAAAATGATGAGACCTTAGAGAATTAACTGGACCTTGAGTCTATAGTACATCATGAGCGCTAATGTTTCAACTGTGTAGATGATCTTTGTAACTGCTCCTCTGTAACAAGACTCAGGTTGCCTAAAGAAAAAAAGACTCGTCATTGGCTGGTCTTTCTTTTGTGAAGGAAAGGCATATCCTATTCTAAAGAGAAAGTAATCAGGACTTTGTTATGTTGGGGAAGGGGAAGGGTTGCCTCTTTTTTTTTTTTTTTTGGCCAGTCCTGGGGCTTTGGACTCAGGGCCTGAACACTGTCCCAGGCTTCTTTTTGCTCAAGGCTAGCACTCTGCCGCTTAAGCCACAGCGCCACTTCTGGCCATTTTCTGTATATGTGATGCTGGGGAATTGAACCCAGGGCCTCATGTATACGAGGCAAGCGCTCTTGCCACTAGGCCATATCCCCAGCCAGGGTTGCCTTTTACTTAGTAATTTGACCCATGAGAATAAGGCAACTATGAGATGTGATCTCCCCCCAAATTATCTTTTTTTTGGTGGGGGGGGACATGCTGAGCCTTGAGGTTTGATAAAGTGGACTGGAATGGCATTCTCAGACGCTCAGAAAGCTGGGAGTGGCTGAGAAAGATCAATCACTCCTAGCATTACAGAGACCCCAGATTCTACCCTAAATGTGAGTTAATCTGGACCCAAGCTTCATTGGACCTTGGAGTCAGATAAAACCTTATGCAAACTGGCAGCTGTTTGCTGCTGGCCTCCACTTCCTAAGATAAGGCCACTTACCTCATGATTGTTTCACCTACTGGTGTTTGTAACTTCAAAGATTGTTACTTACTTTCTGCATGTACTCCCCTGTACCTAGCTCAGTAGACCCTGCTAATGGGACTTTGGGGCGTCTGTTGGTGGTGAGAGGTGAAAGACCCCCACTAGTGCCTCCAAAGCCAGTTCCATGGTTGGGCTCCATCATTGCCTTGCTCTCAGTCTGTGGATTACGGGGCTCCTGGGGGATTTCAGCAGGAGACGGTACTGCTGCTGGGGGATTCAGGCACCTTAGGGGTCTCGGAATCAGCTTGCGATTGCTGAATTTGCAAGATCTCCTTGTTATTCCTAATACTCTGGCAGCTAACGCTGCTCAAGACTCCACAGATGTGAATGCAGAGTTAAACGCATTTCATAGTGAGGCTCAAGTTAACCCAGAACGCAAAAACCTAAAATGGTGAGTACTCCATTTCCAGCTCTCTTACATTTTCATCTACTTATGATACATGGCAATATAGTTCTGTGACCATTTCTTTTTAACTCTTTTCATTACTTAAAAATTAAGCACTTGTACAAAGGGGTTTCAATTCAATGTCAATTTACAGTTATAGTGTCTTGATGAATATCACCTGTCCCCTCGTTCTCTGAAAACAGCAATGCATTTATTTAAGTATTTGCCATTCCTGTGTTTGAATTCTGTGACTGTGCACTGTCCCTAAGTTTTTGTGATCAAGACCAGTGCTCTACCACTTGAGCTACAGCTCCAATTCCTGGCTTTTTGTGTTGGTTAACTGGAGAGAAGTCTCACAGACTTTATAGTCTGGGCTGGCTACAAACCACAGTTCTCAGGTCTTTGGAATATACTCATGAACCACTGGTGCCTGGCTCGAAACAGCATTTTTAAAAGATAGACAGCACAAATATTTAAACCATTGTAACAGGCCTTTATTATTTAACCACTCATAACTTATTTAAAGGATGACAGATGATTAGTGAGGTGTGCCTTTCCTACTCTGCTTGTCTGGGTAATCACTATTACAGGAAGGTCAGAGTGCCAGTTTGGGGGCAGCTCTCACAGTCACAGAGATTCATGGGAGTGCATTCTGGGAAATGTCACTGGCAAATGTGAGCCTCATGTAGTATACTTACAGAAATGACCAACATGATTGGGTACTAGAAACTGTGTGCTGCCGTATCAGCTGTACTGCAACACTTGGTGCAGTGATCCTTACTAAGATTTGAAGGCATGATGGGAGTAGTATGTTATCAGATTAAGAGCTATTAAAGGGCTGGGAATATGGCCTAGTGGTAGAGCGCTCGCCTTGTATACGTGAAGCCCTGGGTTCGATTCCCTAGCACCACACGTATAGAAAATGGCCAGACGTGGTGCTGTGGCTCAAGTGGCAGAGTGCTAGCCTTGAGCAAAAAGAAGCCAGGGACAGTGCTCGGGCCCTGAGTCCAAGGCCCAGGACTGGCAAAAAGAAAAAAGCTATTAAAATCCATTTTTCCTTAACTAGGACTGGTATGGATTTGATCAATGCAAACCCCAAGATAACAAACAGGCAGGGGTTTGAACCTACTATTGTTAATGGGAAGAGCTTGAAATTAGCCGCAGAAGCAGCAATTACCATTCTTTGAATCAATGATCTTATAAAACTATACTCTGAGAGAGGTACTGGTGGCTCATGCCTGTAATCCTAGCTACTCAGGAGGCTGAGATCTGAGGCTCGCGGTTCAAAGCTAGCCCAGGCAGGAAAGTCTGTAAGACATTTATCTCCAATTACCCACCAGAAAACTGGATTGGTGCTGTGGCTCAAAGTGGTAGAGCACTAGTCTTGAGTTGGAAAGCTCAGGGCAAGGCCCAGGCCCAGAGGTAAAGCCCCAGGACAGACAGACAGACACACAGATTATACTCTGGGAGCAAAGATGACAAGCATAGGGGCTATCAGGATACAGTTCACTCTGGAGCCCTTGATGACTGATCTCACTCCCCTTTATTTATGACGATGTTAGACACAATGTCTTACACCTGAAATACTAAAATTACAGTGAGCTGTCAACTTGCATTCTGGTGAAGTTGTAGACTGGTTCCCTTCCTCACTTTGGTCCTTAGATTTACAAGTTTCAATTCCCTTGACTAAAAATTGAGTGAGGTTCAAGTATCATTGTTAGCAGTGCTAAGTAGTTCACCCTCTCTGCACACACATTGCTATTCCCATCCCGCCTCCAATACACAGGGCTGCCACACCTCGGCTCTTGTCCATTCTCTCCAGGGTGTGCAACAGGGTCACCAGGACCCTGCAGCCTGAGGCTCCCAGGGGGTGGCCCAGGGCTATGGCTCCGCCCTGGATGTTCACCTGCAGAGAAAGCAAAGGCTGCAGTCATTTGTTTTATAACCACATTAAATTCCCAACTTTGACTCTAGCTGTTTTATGACTGCAAACCACCCTCTGACTGCTTACAAATAAATTCATGCCTTTGACATCTGGGTTGACTGTACCCCGTTCTTTCTTTCACAATGCCCCAGTCCCTGTAAATAAACTAATGGAGTCAAGGTCTTGTTGCCCTGGGAAGCCAACTGAACTGTCCTAGTGCGGGCTTAATTAGTTCATTCATTACCAAATGGCCAAGGCTGGGCAGTTACCTTCTCTGGGCATAATCCAAGTTCTTTAGCTATGGCAGCAGAAACAGATGCAAAGGCTTCATTGATTTCAAATGCATCGACATCCTCCAGAGCCCAGCCTGCTTTTAAGACCTGCAGGAAGGATGGATGGAGAGAGGCCTGGGTGATAAAGGCTGAAGTCAAACTAGTCCTTGTTGACAAAAGATGCACAGCATTAATGCATCACTTCCATGCCACTCTTTAAAGGTGCCACTAGGAAGCTATTTGTGTGATACTGCATGCCTGTAATCCCAACACAACATTGAGCTGTAAAATGATGTAACTAAATAATCTTTTTTTTCTTTTTTTAAATGTCAGTCCTGGGGCTTGAACTCTGGGCTTGGGTGCTGTCCCAGAGCACTTTAGCTAAAGGATATCTCTCTACCATTTAAGCCACCAGGGCATTTCCGGTTTTCTGGTGGTTAATTGGAGATAAAGAGTCTGAAAAACTTTCCTGCCTGGTAGACTCTGAACCAAAATCCTCAGATCTCAGCCTCCTGAGTAGCTAGGATTACAGGCCTGAGCCATTGGTCCCCAGTTGCAAAACAATGTTAAAAACATGGTCCAGGCTGGTTGTGGAACTCTGCTGGAACACTTGCAGATGCTCCTGCCCTGACTTTAAACTTCACTATATGGAAACAATGTTTGGCTGTGCCGCATGGTAGAAAAAGAATAAACCTAAAATGAGACTCTAGTAGGGAGAATGCAATCAAGGACAGTCCTGATCATCTGGAGTAGGAAGACGGGTTTAAAGAGAACGTAGTACAGAATTCTGGGTCTGGCCTGAGCTCTGTCCAGAGAGCAAATGACAGGTGGAGGAGGAGACACTCACGGCTTGCTTTATGGCTGGAATCGGTCCTGTTCCCATAATGGAAGGGTCCACACCTGCCTGTGACCAGGAAATTATGTGTGCCAAAGGTGTAAGGCCACGATTCGCAGCTTCTGACTTCTTCATGAGAACCACCGCGGCGGCACCGTCGTTGATCCCTATAACATGTTATACAACTTACATAAGATTATTTTGTTATTTTTTCCAGTCCTGGGGCTTCAATTCAGGGCCTAAGTACTGGCCATGAGCTTCTTTTGCTCAAAGCTAGTACTCTACCTCTAGAGACACGGCACCACTTCTGGCTTTTTTTTTTCTGTTTATGTGGTGCTGAGGAATCAAACCCAGGGTTTCCTGCATGCTAGACAAGCACTCTCTAATAAGCCACAGTCCCAGATCTATATAAGATTCTTTAATTTATCATCTGTGGATCCCTGATTTCCCACGAATGGGTGTTTTATACTCAGGTCTTCGCAAAGCTATTCAGTGAAATTGAACAGAGTTCACAGTGTACTTATACGTACATTAGCCTGTGTAACTGACCACAGAACATCACAACCAGATTTCCCCAGAGCAGAGGGGAAAGGGAGATTTAGGCAGGGAAATGGAACGAATAAACTGTTAGGAATGTTGGGTATTTTTGATATGAGAAAAGACGGGACTAAACTCAGGCATGCTGGCAAAGAGCTCTACAACGTGAAGAAGGCTCAAGGTCCTGTTTTGTTTTAAAGATACGGCCATGCTAACTGCCTGGGCCAGGCTGTATCTGAGATTACAAGGGATAGCGACCAAGTCCAGACTAAGCTCTGGAACCTTTATGGGTAGTTGAGAGGTAAGGAAACTATAAAGGCCAGGCATGGTGGGACACTCCAATCCCCACTATGTGATTTGAGTCAGGATGAATTCAAGGCCAGTTTGTGCTTTAAGGACCCCAACCCTAAAGAATGAAAAGATCAGTACACGGCAAATCAGGAATTAAATATGGAGAAACTGCACTATTGTTTTCATTGTTCTGGGAGGAAAGGGTATTCACTGGGCAGACCTTACAGAAGGTGGCATTTCCCCCAAAGCCCTTTGGACCCCAAACCTGAGGCGTTGGCTGCGGTGACGGTCCCCGTGCCGTCGGTGAGGAAGTACGGCTTCAGCTTGGCTATGGCTTCAAGGCTGCTCCCGTGGCGAGGAAACTCGTCCACTTTCACTTCATTAAGGCCTGGGAAGAACACAGCGAAGAATAGCAGAAGTGGCAGAGAGCAGAGCTCAGAAACAACATAGGGGCTGGGAATATGGCCTAGTGGCAAGAGTGCTTGCCTTGTATACATGACGTTCTGGGTTCCATTCCCCAGTACCACATATACAGAAAACGGCCAGAAGTGGCGCTGTGGTTCCAGTGGCAGAGTGCTAGCCTTGAGCAAAAAGAAGCCAGGGACAGTGCTCAGGCCCTGAGCTCAAGGACCAGGACTGGGAAAAAAAGAAACAAGAGGATTCACGTGCGGTTAGACAAAAAGGGTTGCCAGTAGTGCCCACGTTCACTCCAGCAACAAAGTACACACATTGCAGGGAACCGTTCCTAAGCCCTCTGTCCTTCAGGTGAAAGTTCGGGAGTGGGGGGCACGAGGAGCCGTGCCTTGTGTCCGGGCACTTGGCTGGTTAGGACGGAGGGGCAGAAGTCTGAAGCCCTTGGGCTGCACATAAGATGGCAGTCGGCAGTAGGGAAGGTGCATGTTGCATTCCGCGTTACATGAAGACGAACAGCCAGAGGCCCTTCCTCTAGGAAGTGACTGTGAAGGCACCCGGAAGCAGCCAGACATGATGGCCATTCCCTGGGGGAGGGGACCAACCCCATGACCAGGGCCGCAGGTCTCAGGACACCTGCAGGGCAGCCGCCATGGCTTGTGGCTCTCCAGGCTGCACAACCCATGTGACAGTGTCCATAAATGTAGCACGGGCCTTCCAGAACACACACACGCCACTCCCTACTCCTGGACCTGCTCACCACACACACACAGGTTCAGGCGTTCAGTGTGATTTATACACTCACCTTTTCTAGAAGATACAAGAACTGGTACAATCTCTTTGTCAAAATGGCCAGCTTTCTGCGCGTTCTCTGTCCGGTTCTGGGACAGAAGTGCAATCTTGTCCTGATCTTCTCTACTCACCTGCCATTTCTTGGCTACATTTTCAGCTACAGAGAAAAGAGCAGAAACCCAACGTGTTTAGGAAGTGGTTTCAGCAACACAAAGCGCACCCGGCAGCCAGCTCCCGGGTGGACGGAGGAGCGGTGTCTGCAGAGTGAGCCTGCATTCCAAGCACACCGCACTGCTTCTAAGGAGACCACCTGCTTCCTCCCTCCCTCTCTGGGTCAGTGTGTCCCAGGAACTGTTGGTATATTTGCACGTTGTGCTTTACCCTTCTCGTTCTGAACTGAGATGCATGTGTGTGTGCATGTGTGTGTGTGTACGTGGGCATACATACCAATTCATGGCTACACTGACATTTCTGAGCCCACCCCTGACCCTAGGGATGGAGCCCAGAACTGCTGGCTGCTCTGTGGGGATTGGGGATGGAGTGAGTGGGTGCATCTGCAAGGCACAGCCTGTCTCCTTGTCGAACGTCAGGCCCACCCACCCTGTTCTTATCAATAACTTCTACTGCCATGACCGGCTGCTCTAGCATGAGGCCCAGAGCAAACACCGGCCAGCAGCCAACCTCCTCCAAGGGCCGCAACAGCCTCTACTTGCCCTTTGACACCATTTCATGACAGCTTCCTGGCCAGGGCAGAGTCAGTGTGCTATGGCTGCCACACCAGAGCCTGGGGCAGCAACTGCCTAGCCTGCTATGCTTCTTGCAAACTTCTTAGCCGGGGTACTAGTGACCCCATGTGCCTTACCTGTGATGCCCATGTGGTAGTTGTGAAAGGCATCCGTAAGGCCATCACGGAGTATGCTGTCGGCCAGGGGCATCTCACCCATCCTGACGCCTGTTCTCAGGTGAGCCACGTGAGGAGCCTGCAAGAAGGGAAAAGGGAGCCTGTAATCCCATCTACTCGGGAGGCTGAGGTCTGAGGAGGGCGGGTGAAGCCAGCGTGGGCAGGAAAGGCCATGACCCTCTCATCTCCAGTAACCTTCTCAGAAAAAGCCGCTAGCACAGAGTGCTAAGGCAACAGAAGCGCGGGCACACTCCTCACTGCCGCAGATGTGAGGAGCAGGACTTACGGAAGAAATCCCACGTGGCAAACCTGCTGCTCCCGAAGGACACCGCTCAGCGGTCCTCGTCTCCGTGTTATCGAGTACAGGGCATGCACTCAGCCCTTGCACTCTTGGCGGCTTTTGACCTCAAAGCTGGCACTTTACACACTGAGCCACATCTCCACCTCTCATTTATGGTCTGAGATGAGGTTCTGGACTCAAGCTGGTCTCAAACCACTGGGCTCCAGGGATCCTTCTGACTCAGCCTCCCGAGAAGCTGGGAACACACGCGTGCACAAGCACACCTGACTCTTGCCGTGTTTTCTACCACAAAGTTAGTCAAGGCTGATCCCTGAGGTCTTCCTTGTCATGTACTGGAGGGAAAGTGGAAACCTCCATTTTTCAGTTTTCCCTGACATGAGGGAAACTTGAAACCCGGGGTACTGCCTGGCCGGGGGCCTCATGCTGCCACCTGGGCACTCGGGACGATCACTGAGCTCCGGGCCAGCCTGGGCCATACTTCAAAACAAGACACCAGAGGTATCTCGTAACCATTCTGGACTTACTTCCGCAAACACTGCATGCATCAGTATCAGTAGGGAGGCAGGCTTTTCCTCTACTGGGATTTCCTAAGCAATCTGAAGAACACAAAGTGCACTTTCCCTGTCCATTTTGAGTCCAGCCCTGACAGGGACACGGCTGTGGGAGAGCCTTACCTTGCTCATGCTCTCCATGCCTCCTGCCACCACGATGCTGGCGTCCCCGATCTGTATGGACTGGGCTGCCAGGCACACGGCCTTGAGGCCTGACCCACACACCATCTGGCAGCTCCACGCCGGCACCGAGTAGGGGAGCCCGGCACCCACACTGGCCTGCCGAGCAGGGTTCTGCCCACACCCTGCAAGAAGGAGCACAAAGGCGACGGCCAAGGAAGGCACCGTGTCAGCTTCCAGGGTAGGCCACAGCCAACGAGCTCACGGCCGCCTCTGACAATCGCCACCCGCTAAGTGCCCACCAAAGGCCAAAAGGCCTGGATACACCTGACACCTGGCAGCCTGCCCTTGATCTACAGTGCCAGCTCTCCCGGTGTTTGAAGATTTCTCCTCCACTAAGCAATCGTTCTATTCTTTTTGGATGAATGGCTACACCACCAGTATGAAGTCTGAACTAACAAGTGCTTTTCTGCAATTCAAGAAGAATTTCAGCACTACTTAATCGCCATTAAGTCTTGGGTTTGTCCCTCAGCACCACCTACACAGGAAAATCCGGAAGTGACCCTATGGTTCAAGTGGCAGAGTCGTAGCCTTGAGCAAAAGGAAGGTACGGACAGTGCTCAGGCCCCGAGTTGAAGTCCTTGAACTGGCACAAAACAAACAAACCCTGGAGAAGAGGTTTTTAAAAAAATTCCAAATACCCTAACCACAATCTGATTCTAAAGGTCAACAGTAAACACATATTTACTAGTTTTTCTATTACAAGTTTCAGATCTAGCCATTTTTTCTGATCCTTCCTTAGGGTTTGTTGGAGAAAACAATCAAGTGTGGTGGTGGTGGTGGTGACTGCTTTTAATTCAGCAATGAGGCGGCAGAGCTTCCGGCCAGCCTGAGCTATAAAGCAACATTCTAGGTCACTAAAAAACAAAACAAAACAAACAAACACCAAACAAACAGAAAAACAAGGGTAGGGAATGTAACTGAAAGGTTGTGTGTTTGCATAGCCAAGTCCAAGGTCTTGGGTTTGGTGTACCAAACAACAAAAAGCAAAACAAAAACATCTAAGAAATGGGCTACAGGCCTGGGGATATGCCCTAGTGGCAAGAGTGCCTGCCTCATATACATGAGGCCCTGGGTTCGATTCCCCAGCACTACATATATGGAAAACAGCCAGAAGGGGCACTGTGGCTCAAGTGGCAGAGTGCTAGCCTTGAGCGGGAAGAAGCCAGGGACAGTGCTGAGGCCCTGAGTCCAAGCCCCAGGACTGGCCAAAAAAAAGAAAAGGAAAAAGAAATGGACTACAAACCAAAACTTAAAATTAAATTTATCAATGTTATCAGTCTGGCATTAGGATGAATGCTAAGAACACGAAGTTCATTTGATATATAGGAATCTGATCACAAAATACAGAGAAGCTACATTTTGAGCAGGTGAATTGGGAATCTTTATTTGCAAGTCGGTGACTGGGAGCAGACACACGTCCCCAAAACACTTGCAGCCTGCAGTGCACTTACACTGTTAGGACACTAAGCCACAGAGTCAGTACAAAAAGAGCAGGGGCTGGGAATGAGGTGTAGTGGTAGAGTGCTTGTTAGACTGGCTAGCATATAGTAAACAAGCCCAGGTCTGCTTACATCACCAATCACCAAGAAGGCATGTGGGCTTAAGATAAGTAAACAAACTGCTCACAGCTGGATCACAGCAAGGAGACACCAGTGGGGTGAGACATGGGAATGAACTACGGAGGAGGTGAGACAAGCCTGCAAGAGGGGCATACAAACCGAGCGAAGGAAACCAAGTCACCCCTGCTTGGAAGCATTCGGGGTCAGCAGACTGGATGGAGAGACTCCTGGAGTAGGTGACTTGATTTCTGACCAAGTGACCTATCAGATAAGCAGTTCTGGGACAGACAGATATAGGGGATGATGTTGGGATAGGATAGGGGAAGCGCAACACCTACTGGATGGTACTGGAATAATCTAGTGCTCAAGCAAGTCAATACCTTTATGGACCTCAACTCATCCACATAATTCTCCTGCTCACTACAGGGCGTGCCTAGCACGCATGAAGTCCTGTGTTGATGCACCTCAGTACCACGTTAACAGAAAGAGCTCGAAATGGTGCTGTGGCTCGGGTGGTAGAGTAGCAGCTTTGAGAAAAAAATGAATTAGAAAAAGCTCGGGGCAGTGCCCAGATCCTGGCTGCGAGCCCCAGGACGGGCACCAAAGGAAACAAACAAAAGAGTCGTGAGCTGGGCGAGGGCCGGGCAGGGCCGCGGGAGGACCCGTGCTGGGGGTGCGGGGAGCCCGACCTCCGGGGGCCCCCCCGAGGAGTTACCTGCGGCCAGCACCTGCCCGAGTATGACCTCGGACACCTCCTCCGGAGCCACCGAGGCCCTTTTCAGGACTTCTTGGATGACGGTGGCGCCCAGGTCGTGGGCCGGCACGGTGGACAGGGCACCATTGAAGGAGCCTGCAAGGGAAGGGGGGGAGAGGCGCAAGTGACCCGCGCCCGGAGGACCGGGGCCGCCGGGAGAGGCCCCTGCCGGGCGGGGTGCGTGTGCGCCACGCTCCCTAGACAAAGGCCGCGGGCTCCCGGGCCGCGAGGAGGCGGCGAGGAGGCGGCGGCGGCCGCGGGGCCCCGGCCCACGCCCGGCTCCCAGGCCAGCGCCCCGCGGGCCGCCTCTCGCGGGCCGGTGGCGTCCCCGGAGCCAGCCAATCAGCGGTGTCGGCAGAGAGCGTTTCCCCACGGCAACCAATGAGAGAGCCTGGCGGCACGGTGGCTCTACCGCAGCGAGCCAATCCGAGGCCGAGGGGGCGGAGCCACCCAAGGGGCGAGAGAGGGCGTGGCGGGCGGGTAGGCGCGAGGCGCGGGGCTCCCGGGGGTCCCCCGGTCCCGGGCCCCTCACGCAGACCCCGTCCCTCCCCACGTAGGCCCGGGCCGCCGCGGCCGTGCTGAGCGGCCAGGCGGCCAGGACAGGAGCCGCAGGGCAACTCACCGATGCTGGTCCGCGCCGCCGCGACGATGACCACGGGGTCAGAGGCTGCTTGCATCCTGCCGGGACGGCTCGTGGCTCCGCGAGTGCCCGGCCCAGCCCGCGAGCGAGGTAAAGCTCGGCGCAGCCCACAGGCCCCGCCAGGGGGCGGAGCCTACGCTGGCCCGCCCGCCGCGCGCAGGCGCAGCTCCGCCGCGCCGAGGGCGAGTTGGGCGGGTGGGCGGGGCTGGACTGGCCGCCGGGACTGGGGTCTCGGCTTCCGGTTTCCGGTCCAGGACCCCGGGCGGCGGCGTCGGGCGCGTGCGGTCCGGCGGTGTGGGACTGCGGCCCTCCGGAGCGGGGCCTGGCGCACGAGTGCGGGTGGGGGAGCGTGTCCGGATTTCCCGCTGCGCGGCCCGGGCGCTCTCAGGACGGCGCCCGGGTGGGGGGTGGGGGGCGCGGGCCCACCCGCGGACCAGACACACTACTTCATCGTTCTCCCCATCTCTCTCGCCCCCCCCCCCCGGTTTCTTGGCTCCATGTTCACAAAGGTACATTGAATAGTATGACTTTATTTCCCCCCTTTTCCGCCCTCCATTTGCCTCCCGCCCCCCACTTCTCTTGTGTTCAAAGAAGTGTCACGCACTCACCGCTTCAGTTCAGGTGTTGGTGAATATCCGCACAGCACTCCCCGCGTGTCCGCATGTATGGCGTGCCAGCTTTTACTCTCCGCATCAAAGCTCAGTGGACGGTAGTGTAACCTGTTCACCAAGCTAGACATCTCTCAAGCTCCACTTCAGCTCTCCTCCCTGCAGGTAACCTTCCTAGTTCTTGTATTTGGTACCCCTCAATCTTACGCTTAACCTTTTCTGCTTACCATGTTGCAATTCCTAGTTTCATCTGCCTCCTGTCTGATGATCAGATTTTATGTGTGTGTGTGTACATATATATGTACATATGCATGTATATATAACTACATGTAACTTTATGCAGAGTGTAGGCTTTTAATATGAATGAATACTCGCCAGACACTGTTGGCTCACACTTGTAGTCCCAGCTCCTCAGAAGGCTGAGGCCATATATATTCGCTAGTATATTCGCTAGTCTTTCGAAGGGGCCTGTAATCATTCCTAGATTGATTTGTAGTGGCAGGAATCCAGGACAGGTTTTAGCCGCAGGCAGAGTTCCCCTACCTACCATACAGCAAATATCCTTCTGGGTCTCAGAGGAGAACAATGAATTCCAATGGATTTGCTATGGAATCAAGTTAGAAGTATACCCCTTACTTACTAGTTTTTGTTTTAAATTTATTTTATTTTATTTTTGTTTTGGTTGCCAGTCCTGGGGCTTGGACTCAGGGCCTGAGCACTGTCCCTGGCTTCTTTTTGCTCAAGGCTAGCACTCTACCTCTTGAGCCACAGTGCCACTTCCAGCTTTTTTCTACGTATGTGGTGCTGAGGAATCGAACCCAGGGCTTCATGTATATGAGGCAAGCACTTTTACCACTAGGCCATATTCCCAGCCCCCCCCCCCCCTACTTATTAGTAAGGGTAGTTCAACACTGTCTTCCCACAGCTGCCCATATGGGTCCATTGCAGAAGCAACGGCATCCCTTACCACAGAAATTTTCAATAACCACAGAGTGCTGGGTATGATGGCATATGCCTGTAATTCCAGCACTCAGGCAGATGGGAGGATGGTGGCCGGAAGCTACCTATGAAACCCTGTCTCAAACCCACACACACAACACAGATGAACTCACAAGACAAAAGAAGGAAGGGCACAGGTGGCTAATACTTATAATCTATCTACTTAGGAGGCTGAGATCTGGAGGTTGCTGTTTGAGGTCTACTCAGACAGAAGAATCAGACTCTTATTTCCACAGTAAACAGTAAAAAGCCAGATCAGAGGCATGCCTCAAGGACTGTTATTCCAGATGAGCTAGAACTAGGCCTTGAGTCCAAATCCTGGTCCTCCCTAAAATTATTTTTAAAAAAAGCTGGGGGGGGGGGGGCTGGGGATATGGCCTAGTGGCAAAGAGTGCTTACCTTGTATACATGAAGCCCTGGGTTCGATTCCCCAGCACCACATATACAGAAAACGGTCAGAAGGGGCACTGTGGCTCAAATGGCAGAGTGCTAATCTTGAGCAAAAAGAAGCCAGGGGCAGTGCTCAGGCCCTGAGTCCAAACCCCAGACTGGAAAACAAAACAAAACAAAACTAGGCAGTGTTTGAGTACAGCAAACACATTCACTCAGAACATCTGAGAAAAAGCTATCAGAATAATGCTTGCTTGCATTGTTTTGTAAAAGTGGCCAAGAAACTAGAATGATCAGCCACGTTACTATGGAAGTACTTTTATCTGTTTTCATTACACAACATCCCTGTAAAACAGGCTGGCCTCAAACTGGAAACCCTGTCACTTCAGCCCCCTAGTCATTGGATAACTTTTTTTTGGTTGCTGTTGGTCCTGGGGCTTGAACTCAGGGCCTGCACTGTCCCTGAGCTCTTGTGCTTAAGGCTTAGCACACTCTACCACTTTGAGCCCCAGCTCCACTTCAGTTTTTTTTTTTTTGTTTTTTTTTTGGCCAGTCCTGGGCCTTGGACTCAGGGCCTGAGCACTGTCCCTGGCTTCCTTTTTTGCTCAAGGCTAGCACTCTGCCACTTGAGCCACAGCGCCACTTCTGGCCATTTTCTGTATATGTGGTGCTGGGGAATCGAACCCAGAGCCTCATGTATACGAGGCAAGCTCTCTTGCCACTAGGCCATATCCCCAGCCCCTCCACTTCAGTTTTTTGAGTGGTTAATTGGAGATAAGAATCTCATGGGGACTTTTCTGCTAGGGTTGGCATTGAACCGTGATCCTCAGATCTTAGCCTCCTGAGTAGCTAGGGTTATACATGTGAGCCGTTAGCACCTGCTTCCAAACAGTAACTCTCACTGAACTGTGATAAGGCAATGCCATCTTCTTGTGAGATTATTTTCATCCCTTGTCTACAGATTCACTTATTTCTTTTCCTGTGCTGGGGAGAACTGTGGCCTGGTGTATGCTAGGCAAGCACCCATCTGCACTCCTCACCCCACAGTTCTCCCGAGACTCCCCTTGACGAGGCCTGTTGCATTAGCTGTCCCCAAGGCCTCTGTTTCAGCTATGGCCTTGCTCTCCCTGTGACTACCTCCAACTCTTTTGTATTTGGCACAGCTGTCATCTCCATTCAGAAGGCGAAGGGAAGCCTTTTGTAAAGCTGCAAGAGCTTCAGATCTTAGAATCATAGCTGGTTCTAATACCTTTTTTTTTTTTGCGGGGGGGTGCCACTCCTGGGATTTGAACTCAGGGCCTGGGCACTGTTGAACTTTTCTGCTTAAGGCTAGTGCTCTACACTTGAGATAGAGCTCCACTTCCAGTTTTTTGGTAGCTATCTGGCAGTGAAACTCTCAAACTTTGCTTCATAGGCTGGCTTTGAACCGTGATTGATCCTCAGATTTCAGCCTCCTGAGTAACTAGGATTACAGGCAGGAGCCACCAGCACTCAGCTTCAACTGCCAAATCTGAGGTAGACATCATCCAGGGAACTTTAAGGACAGCACCCTCAGAAACAGCAACACCTGCCAACCTTTAGTATTGTCTCTTCCTCTTAACACACTTCAAATAGTAAGAATTTGAGCCAGGGGCTGGTGGCTCACACCTGTAATCCTAGCTATTCAGGAGGCTGAAATCTGGGGATTGCAATTTAAAGCCAGCCTGGGCAGGAAAGTCTATGAGACTCTTATCTCCAATTAGCTACCAGAAAACCACAAGTGGAGCGGTGGCTCAAGTGATAGAGGGCTAGCATTGAACAGAAAGAGCTCAGAGACAGCGCCCAGGCCTGGAGTTCAAGCCCCACAACCGACAAAAAAACTGGAACCGGGATGTGATGGTAGTGGTAACACTGAGCAGTCTCTTTGTTGGCACTTGTGAATCGAATGTGGCTGGCCCCATATTCATACATTGAAGCTCTAATCCCAATGTAATGGATGCTATTAGGCCAGTCCTTTGGGGTGGGGGGGCAGTAGGTCTTGAGGGTAGTACCATCCTACTGAAGATAAGAGATGGTCCCTCTTCACTCTCTCTAGGGAGAATAAATACAGCAAGAAGGTAGCCCTTTGCAAGCCAGAAAGAGGGCAGGCCCTCACCAGGAACCAAAACAGCTAAATCTGATTGACTTCTCACCCTCCAGAACTGTGAAAATAGCTGTCTGCTGAAATATTCAGTCTATATAATAACAGCTCAAGACAGCATATGTACCTACTTCATTCAGGGCTGACTCAGTGCAGTACTTTCCCTAAGTCGTGTGATCAGATACACATTCAAAGCCACGACTTCCAGGAACCACCTCCACCTAGAAGTGGTCTGTCACCACTCATCTTACCAGCAGCCACAGCAGCAAGCCAGTTACTCAATTCCAGAAATGAGGAATTCCGACTGTACAACCACCGTAGATAATCTCCTCTCAGCTATTTGTCAAGGCAGATTTGACATATGAACACTAGTACTTAATACTCACAAGCCTCTTAAGTCATAAAATTTCTTGTTGAGGGCTGGGAATATGGCCTAGTGGCAAGAGTGCTTGTCCTACACATGAAGCTCTCGGTTCGATTCCCCAGCACCACATATATGGAAAATGACCAGAAGGGGCGCTGTGGCGCAGGTGGCAGAGTGCTAGCCTTGAGCGGGAAGAAGCCAGGGACAGTGCTCAGGCCCTGAGTCCAAGGCCCAGGACTGGCCAAAATAAAAAAAATTTCTTGTTGAAAAATTAATTTCCAACTGCATACCAACGATTATGTAACACCAACAGAAGTTAAAATACATAAAACCAACGCCCCTTATTTGGCAAAGATATAATATATATATATATATATATATATTTTTTTTTTTTTTGGCCAGTCTTGGGGCTTGAACTTAGGGCCTGAGCACTGCCCCTGGCTTCTTTTTGCTCAAGGCTAGCACTCACTCTGTCACTTGAGCCACAGCACCACTTGTAGCTTTTTTTTATATATATGTGGTGCTGAGGAATCAAACTCAGGGCTTCATGTATATGAGGTAAGCACTCTACCACTAGGCCATATTCCCAGCCCTGACACAAATATTTTATTGTGCATAAAAATGTCTAAAATTTTGTTATGTATAGAATTATTTTACTTGAGAAGACTGCACACAAGACTAAACAGTGCAATATTTCTGGTATACCCCTTTAATGCCATAGATATCTACAGAAGCAAAAAACGTAACTGCTATTTTCAAATAGCAGTATGTACTTCAGTTTCAAAGGAGCCTGTACTTCTGAGGTTGATTATATTACAAGTTATATCTGAAACAACTGTTTTGCTTTTACCAGAAATGATACATCTCAACCACATATATAGTGTGCTTTCTGGAGACTGGATACTTTGTTAATTGCACTGTATAAAATAAACCAAACTTTGCTGTCTTAATGCCTTGGTAATGTTTTCTCATATCCTAACTACTGAAAGACCTACTGATAACAGTACTTGCACACTGTCAGCACTGGCTAGAATTTTAACAAACAACAGGTCTCCAGGGAGACACTCATTTTCCTAACACCAGCAATTCATTTAAAACTTAGTGGTAGAGGGCTTGCCTAGCATGCATGAAACCCTGGGTTCGATTCCCCAGCACCACATAAACAGAAAAAGCTGGAAGTGGTGCTGTGGCTTAAGTGGTAGAGTGCTAATCTTGAGCAAAAGCAGCTCAGGGACAGTACCCAGGCCCTGAGTTCAAACCAAAAATACTTGGGAGGGTTATTTTCTTTAGATTTTTATTTTTAATTATTTTGCAACAACATCTTTCCATGTGCCAGAAAAAAATTCTAAGTGTAATGTAATTTCATCCTATAAAAGCTAGGAGTACAATAAAAATCAACGCAAAGACTATTAACTTCAATTTGTGGTATGTATGTCCTAGGATGCTATGCACGAATCCAGTGATCCAATGAAAATACATAGCCAAGGACAAATGCACAGAACAATGAGTGAAGGAGTTACAATAAAAATCTTTATTTAGGTTTGGTCAGTACAGGTAAGATATACTGGAGTCACAGCAATATGCACTAACAGGATACAACAGTTCATTAAAAACTGAGTAACTCTGCACACAGACTTCTTAAACATTCAGTCATCTAAAGATAAATGCACAGATGTATGATGGAAAAAAACTGTATCTAACACTGAAACTACTGTAGGACTCCATCAACAAGTCCAATTTTTAGTGATAAAAAAACTACTGTACTGGGCAAACTTGGCAGTCCTAAATCACATCTACTCTAACAAGTCTGGATGGTGCGTAAGTATTTAACAGCACGAGGAAGAATAAGAATGCCTTACAAAGCACAGATATATACAGACATCATTGTGTTATACTTAAAGATTCCCATTTACAACTTCACATTAACTCATATAAAAATAACTTGACCCTACACAAAATGTCCTTTTAGCAACATTCAAAGGAATTAACTATTACAATGTTCAAAGTGGCAGAGGTATTGAAGCAAAAATAAAAAGAACAAAACGAAAACACACCCACAAAAAGGCAAATTGTGACAAAAGTATGCATTGATTTTTCTGGACAGTATCCTCTCCCAAATTAAATGACACTGTATAAAAATTTGCTGGAAAAAATATTACAAAACTGAGCCCTGCACATTTACACTTGAGTCCAAGCCATTCTGAGCATGGCGGGAACCCACAGTTCGGTTGCCTTTCCCGCTCACGGCTCTCTCCTCTCGCGGGTCAGGATTGGAGTCTGTATCATTGGAGTGGTGTGTGAGAGAGTTTTCACTGCCCGTGGGAGAGTCTACACTTTCATACCCAGCACTGAGTTGGTTTACCAAGCTACTACCTCTGCCAGTTCTCTCCTCTGAGCTGCTGGTGGCCTTATTCCCATTCCCGGGAGAAGAAGGAAAGCCATCCTCAGCTGTGCTCCCCTCCCTGGGAAATCCAGACCCAGACGTCCTCTGGCGGGAGGAGCTGCTGCCGTTACTTGGTCCATTTGCCAGTCGGCTGCAGTCTTTACTGGTGGTCTCCGCCTGCTCGGCAGGTTCAGACGATGTAGTCCTGCTGGTGCTGGGAGCTGCTGCTTGCGACTGCTGCTGCTGGTACTGAGCTAACTGCTGGCGCGTCTCCTTCAGCTGCTGCTGCAGAACTAGAATGGTGCTCTGCATACCCTCTACTTCTTCATCAAGTTGAATGATGAAGTCGTTCAGTTCTGTGCAAGGGAGAGTCAAACTTTAATATCTCTCTTAACATATTTGATAAATTTAAGTGTCTGCCACAAAGCCAGTCAGTAAATTCCTGAGAAGTTAACAAATACATGTTTGAAATACAAATACAACTCTAAAACCATAACATATTTTTAAGTTTTACTTGGAATTTCTGTGTGTGCGTGTGTGCATGCATATATGCTGGTAACAAGGCTTGAATGCGGTGCCTGGGCACTGGCCCTGAGCTCTTTTGCTCAATGCTAGCTCAGCTCCACTTCCAGCCTTTTGTGGTTAACCGAAGGTAAAAGTCTCACAGAAGGCTTTGAACAGCCATCCCCAAATCTCAGCCCCCTGAGTAGCTAGAATTATAAGCATGAACCAGTGCTGCTTGGCTTTGGCTTGGAATTTTTTTTAGCAGACATTCAGGAATGAGATTGGAAGAAAGTCAGATGCTTCTAATAATATATGAAAGCAGCCAAGTTAACATTGATTTGATTCAAAGTATCCTGCCTGATTGAAGCGAAAAACTCTAGTCCACATTTATCTGAAAGGTCTACCACAGCAATCCTTCTACCCCTAACTTTTACCCAGTGTCTTGGATCCAGTCTTGGGCCAGTCCTCAGGACAGTGAGCTCCTATCTCTAACCAAGGTGTGTTCCACATACAAGAATAAAACCACACAAAACAGTTCCTGGCAATATTGAAGTTCACATGTCCATTATGTTTCTAAAAAGGCTTTAAAAAAATCCCTCACTGGTAGATAAAATCTACTTAATCAATACCAAGAGCGAAGAATCATTACTTTGAAAAGGCAGTTTTAAAAATAATACTTGGAGCTGGGTGCCAGTGGCTAAAGCCTGTAATTCTAGCTGTTTAGGTGGCTGAGATCTGAGGATTAAGTTTCGAAGCCAGCCTGGGCAGGAAAGTCTGTGAGACTCCTACCTCCAATAAACTCAGAAAAGGCCAGAAATGGTGCTGTGGCTCAAGTGCTAAGAGCACGAGCCTTGAGCAAAAGAAGCTCAGGGATAGTTCCTAGAACCTAAGGACAGGCACAATAAATAAGTTTGAAGCTGTGTTCAGGGGGTCACACCTATAATCCTAGTTACACAGGATCTGAGGACCGTGGTTTAAAGCCAGCCTGGGTGAGAAAGTCCATGAGACTTATCTCCAGAGAACTGGAAGTGGCAATGTGGCTCAAGATGGCAGAGTGCTAGCCTTGAGCAGAATGAAGCCAGGGACAGTGCTTGGGCCCTGAGTTCAAGCCCTAGGATTGGGGGGGGGGGGGGGAGGGAGTTTAGTCTTAGCAAATTTAAATATTAAATCCATTACTAAACAGGACCTGAGTAGATATTATCTTCTGGAAATTTCCAACTGTTTCCAACATTTCCAACTGTTTCCAACATTTATACTTAAGATACTTTCAAGT
Organism: Perognathus longimembris pacificus; assembly: GCF_023159225.1. Classification (NCBI taxonomy): domain Eukaryota; kingdom Metazoa; phylum Chordata; class Mammalia; order Rodentia; family Heteromyidae; genus Perognathus; species Perognathus longimembris. The sequence continues at coordinate 68,077,302 of NC_063169.1, read as the reverse complement.
AATAAACACAATACCTTGGGGCTGGGAATGTGGCCTAGTGGTAGAGTGCTAGCCTCACATACATGAAGCCCTCGGTTTGATTCCTCAGCACCACATATAGAGAAAAAGCCAGAAGTGGTGCTAGTCTTGAGGGAAAAAGCCAGGGACAGTGCTCAGGCCCTGAGTTCAAGGCCCGGGACTGGCAGAAAACAAAGAACCCCCCAGAAACACAATACCTTTATCCTAAAAAGCAACCAGGAGAACAAGGAAGGAAAACCCCTAAAATGCAATTTCTTTGCTGACTCTGTAAGAAATGTTTCATATAATCATCAACTGAGAACAATCTAACCTACAATATTTCATGCCTGGCACTTTTTAACAGGCAGTTCAAAGTTAAAACAAAAGCAATCAAAACCCCTCCAGCCTTACCATCCTGACTGCTTTTAAGCTCCTCACTATATTTCTTCTGTAACGCCAACTCTGCTTCAAGCTGTGCAATGCGGCCCTGGGACAGCTGCCTTCCAAGCTCTTGGTTCTCCTGGATAAGCATTCGACACTTCGCCATTAACTTTTTGCCTGTTTGGCTGCAATGGAAAGAGTCAACCATCACAAAATGAAGACAACCTTCTCATCTGCCTTTGTTTACAATTATTACAGCGATGGGTGGAACACATACAGAACACAGGATAGCACCTGTAGTTTCCATCTTCTTTTCTGGAACATATCCATCTTCTGCATTTCTGTATCTTACCAACACACTGACAAAAGTAAACCCTGAACAAAATGTGTCTAGCCCCTTTTTGTTTTTATTAATTATCCATTCCATTCTGAATTACCATTTGAAATAGAAACGGGCCAGTTAACAGATGCCTTGGAAGTACCACTATTAATACAGCATTTAGGCACTTATCTTTATCATACAAAAATAAATGCCACTATAAAATACTTTCTCTAGCTAAGTGCTGGTGGCTCACACCTGTAATCCTAACTAATCAAAGGCTGAGATCTGAGGGTTGCAGTTCAAAACCAGCCACAACAGACATATCTGAGACTTCAATTAACCAGCAAAAAGCCAGAAGTGGAGCTGTGGCTCAAATGGTAGAGTTGCCACTGTTGGGGCCAAGTAAGTGGATAAGATTCTAGGCTCAAGCCCCAGTGCTAGCCACCCCCCTCCCCCCCAAAAAAAACCAATTCTTCTACTATTTCTACTCACTAATTCCTTATTTAACTTCTTTATGAGTTATGTACACTTTTGGGCTCCCAAATTGGGGTGAAGGCTTTTTGTAAAACTTAATTTTGCCATGACTCAGATGTTATTGATGTTAGTAAAGACCATCCCTGCATCATAAAAAGACTACTTATAACAAATACTAAAAACCTGGAAATATCTGCCAAATTAAGAGCACCATACTTTCCAGTAGAAACCAACTAGTTTTTGTTTTTAAAGAAACCTGATTTAAATACCTGTGACACAGGAGACCTAGACAGGGACATTCTCATTGAGTTAGGTCCTTATTCTATTCTACTTTTCTTTCTTCTACTAGGACCTTCCGCTTGACTGGTAACATTATTTCCAGGGTATTTAGTAAAACCATACAATTTTTAAAACAAAGCAATTTTTTAAAAATTAATAATTTTTTGGTGCTGGTTCTGGGGCTTGAACCAAGGGTTGGTTGAGCTTTATTGCTCAAGGCTGGCTCTCTGCCAGTTGAGTGGTGCCTCCACCTCTGTCTTTGAACTGCAATCCTCAGATCTCAGGTCTCCTGAATATCTTGGATTGTAATGGTGAGCCATTGGCATCTGGACCCTCATAGTGCTTCTTACATTTTTCCTTCTCAAGTAATATTGCAAAGTTCTTTTACGTAGACCTTGTGTTCTTTGCTCTTCCTTCCTACTGTGACTCCAGATGTTTCAACTAGCACCTTCAGACTTTAGTCTCCACTTAGAAATCAAACAGTAAAGAAAGATGAATACACCACTGTCAAAGACAGTGGTATCCTTTCCACTTGGCACCTGGGCTCTAACAACTTTGTTTCTTGCCAGCAAATAGCCTCTAAGTTTTCCAATTAGTCTGCAAAACTCTTAAATGGATTTAATTTTTTTTTAAAGATCCTATTGCAAAATACATTGTGACCTGACTTAAATTATTGTCATTAACTACGCCATAAAGAACCTGTGCTCTTAGCACACACACAGAAATGAGATTAGTAGTGCACTAATATGGAAAGTGTGCTTAGCAGATATGAGGGTGCTTAGGATATAGTTCAGTAGTACGGTGCAAGACCCCTAGATTTAATTCCCAACACCATTAAATAAATAGATGGATGCATATATACACACATACAAAGTTGAGAATTGCAAATACTTGACAAATAAATGAAAACTGAGGATTACTCCTTTCATTCAAATCTTTTTGGAATTTTTTTTTGCCAGTCCTGGGGCTTAGACTCAGGGACTGAGCACTGTCCCTGGCTTCTTTTTGCTCAAGGCTAGTACTCTGCCACTTCAGCCACAGCGCAACTTCTGGCCATTTTCTGCATATGTGGTGCTGGGGAATTGAACCCAGGGCCTCATGTATATGAGACAAGCACTCTTGCCACTGGGCCATATCCCCAGCCCCTTTTTGGAATTTTTTTAATCATAGAAAACCCAACTCACTCAATAAACGCCAAGTAAGTATAATAGAACTTAAGGTTTATAAAGAACGAATATTATATATACTACTATGCTCTTAAATATATGCATCACCAAAGGTACAAACAAGTGGACAAGGTAACTCAGAAAATTGTCCCTCTTTCCCAACCCCTACCTTTCTTCAGGCAGTCTTACTACTGCATAGCCCAGGCTAGCCTCAAATACTGGATCTTTGTGCCTTAGCCTCCTGAGTGCTTAAGATTATTGGCCTGAGACACTATGCCCAGCTCAGAGAACTTCCTTCCTTAAAATCTAAGCAAAAAACTGGGCCGGAGAAGTGGCTCTAAAGTACAAGGATCTTTCATCAGAAGTTCAAACTCCAATACCACCAAATAGGAAGGCAAGCAGACCAAGTAAGGGGATACAAAACACCAAATATATACTTCATGTAAAAAATAAAAAATTTTTTAAAAGCCCACAAAAAAACACAAGCCAAACGACTTGACTTATTCTACATTAAATATTACTAGTTAAGCATGACTTATTTCAAGTTAATAATGCATAGTACCTAAAATACTCTGGCTTATGGTCTAATTTACATAAAATATCCATTTATGGGAGATTAAAGTAAATCACGATTCATTGGTATAATGGAACTACTATATACACATAAAACTGTAGTTAATCTAGATACACTAAAAAATGCCCAAGAGATAATATGAAGCGCGGGGTGGTGGTGGTGAGAGGGTGGGAGGTGAACCTGCAAGTTATCTGTATGTGCAGTATTATCCCACTTGTTTAAAACCAATATACATAAGATGACTGTATGTGCATATACATTACCTTGACAGTACCCAAGAATCAACAATTACTGCTCCTAGAGAGCAAAAGGTGTCAGGTTTACTCACATCCAGGACTGACACTTACTTTCCACCTCTACCTTTCACCAATGTTCAATATTATACATACATATTATCTTAGGAAGGGAAATTTTAACAATAACAAGAAAAACAGGCCATAGGCCTCAGAGTGATTCATTACCCAGCTAGAAATCAGATGCTAGTGGCTAAATTTGAATACATGGTAATAATACATTTTATGAATTACTTCTTGACCTAGTGAAGATACTTAGTCCATTTCTACAGTGATAATAAAACATGTAAAATAAGCACCAAAGACTTAATTTGGGCACAGTAAGCTAATTTCAAACATCTGGTGTACTTACCCTCAAAGTCACACAAAATCCCTCTGCAACCCTCCCCCACCCCACAATCAAGTTCCCTAAAGCACAAACATACATGATACTTACAATTGATTTGAATGATTAAGAGAGAACTTAAGTCACCCTTGTTAAAACATTTAACGTTGGGGCAAGCTGGATTTATCTTCCACTCATCTCAGACTCCATTATCACCAAGCGAAAATTCAAATTGGTGACATATAGAATGATCTGACGAAAAAAATTCACCTCCAGGACTGGATGAAAAATAATGCCTCATTCCATCTAAATGATCACTATACCATTTGTCAATTCACAAAATGTCTCATCTCACTGAGGCCAGCTCGAAGTTCCACATATTTCCCCAATCTTGTCAGGTAACCCTGTGAGACTAGCTCACATTCATTTCTACTGCAATATTCTGGGAAAACATGTCAAAAAGCAACAATCAAGTCTCCTTGTCTTTTATACCAGCTGGAATAAAATAAGTCCTTGAAAATAAACAGCCTTTTCCTTCACTTTGAAGAGCACAGAACCATTGTTTCAAAATGAACCTGCTCTCCACAGCCCCTCCCCAAATAAAAATGTTAAAGAGTACAACAAAATCAGAGTATTCCTTGAATTAAAAAAAAAAAACCCAACTACTTGAAGGCACATTTAATTTAATATCAAGAGTGCAATACAAAAGGCTCAAGTACAATGAAGGAACACATTCCCCCATTAACACCAACATCAATGCTCTTTCAACATGTGCCTGTTGGATGGGATGAGGGTTTACGTTCACCACCGAAAAAAATAATGCAGTGAATCTCATCACAGCCATACAATCTAGTTGTGAAATGAATGTTTATAATGCTTCAAACAGTTGAAAGCTCAAGTTTGATACCACACCTTGTTTGTACATTCCTCTGTTAAGATTATCTACAGTTTTTGAAACCATTAAGCGAACAAACCATTGATTGAAACCACATGGATTTAAGGCTCCATTGAGGAATTCCGAATCCTAAGCTAATAAATCAAATATATGCACTACTTGTACTGACATCTATTACTTGATTCTCTGATGGCTATTCAAAGTTGGTTCTTAGCAAGTAAAACCTTTAAAAGCAAAATTCACCTAATTTGTTTTAACCCAGTAGTAGTTCAACAGCAATCATGAAGTCCACAGTCTTATCAGTAAAACTGATATACAGTGTCTCTAAGTCACTGTGCTCAAGGTTAAGAGCGATGAATATTCCAGTTTTTACATTTTACAGGAATTTTACATGTTCAATTCAGGATTTAAAAATCTCTAGGTTTTCAATCCTCCAAATTGTCTGAAGACACACTGTGCCACAGACTTAAGACTTCTTTTTCTCCCTCTATTTTCTTCAAACAGAAACATTTCTCAAGTGTCTACGTGTTCTAGAAGGGGAATTTTTCGGAGGTGGCCTCTTCTTCGGAATAGTCCGATGGCAAATCGGGCCTCTGAAGCAAGGGGAAGGGGAAGAGAAAAAAGCTGAAACACAAGGTTCATCTGGTAAGTCTTACATTAACCATTACAAGCTGGACAGTCTAAGAATGTGGCTTTTTTTGGCTCAAAAAGCCTGAGTCTTGGTGTGGAAACGAGCACTTGGCTGACCCACCACAGCTTTCTCGCAGTGGCACTGTCAGGGAAGTCTTGACTGGGGAGTATGATTTGTTTACCTATCAGGCGTAAACTTCCAGGCACTCAGTTCATTTTGGGCTTGTTCCAGTTTGTCTTTAGTCTGTTCCAGTTCACCTTTCATTTTGAGGAAAAACAAGTTGATCGCTGGGTCGACCATTGTAGATCTCAGTTGGGCAACACTCGGCTGTTGGACTTGCTTGAGGTACTGGATTTGAGTCTGTGCAAAACAAAAGAACTATTATTACCAAATCCAAGGAAAAGACAGGGGAGCTTCCCTTCTAGTAACCTGAATCACCAGTTGGTTCATTAAGCCTCCATCCTATCCTCTTTCATCTTAACTATAGAAAAAGTAAAAATGAGTAAGACCCTGTTTCCAAAGAAACAGAGGGGGGATGTGCTCAATGTAAAGTCATGGCTAAGCAAATGTAAGGCCTTGGGGTTGATCCCCAGAACTGCAAAAACAAAAATAAAATGAGAAAATAAAACAGATGCATACCTACAATCCCAGCATTCTGAGGCAGGAGAATCACAGGAGGCTAGCCAGGGTTACACAGTAAGACTTTGTCTTAAAAAAAAAGCCAATCAGATCAAACAAAAACCAAACACCGTTATTCACGTAGTAATTGTGGCAATCTACTGGTGTTTTCATGACTAGGACTCCAAATAAATAAAAGTTATATTTCACTTTGTAACCAACAGTGTTTCGTTGTTGTTTTGTTTTGATTTTGTGCAGTTGTGGGGCTTCAGCTCAGGGTCTGGGCACTGTTCCTTGGCTTTTATTTATTTTTTTTCTCTCAAAGCTGGCACTCTATTACTGACTTTTTGGTGATTAATTGGAAATAATACTTTCCTGTACCAAACTGATCAGATTGTGATTCTCAGATCACAGCCTCTCGAGTAGCTAGGATTACAGATGCGAGCCACCGTGGGGCACCCAGCTAGCATCTTACTTTCATCTTTAGGAGCCAGTGGCTAGTTACTCCTAGCTTCTCAGAAGGCTGAGATCTAAAGATCAAGGTTCCAAGTTGCCTAAGAAGGAAGCCTACAGTTAGGATCATCTCCAAAATTCACCAGAAAAAAAGCCAGAAGCAGAGCTGTGGCTCAAGTGCTAGAGCACGGGTCTTGAGAGAAAAAGCTAAGGGACAGTGTCCAGGACCTCAGTTCAAGCCCAAGTACTAGCACAAACGTGCACATACACAAGAAAAAGGATGGGTGTGTGTGTGTGTGTGAAAATCAGTGCAGTATTAGCTCGTTTTCTCTCATTTTCTGCTAAAAGAAATTATTCTACATTAAACTCTTCTAAAAACATAAAAAACACTTAAGCAATTTCACTTCTAAATTTAAAAAATGCAATACTACTATTATAGCCTTATTTTCTAGTACTTTAAGGGGAAAAAAATATGATCGCCACCCCTTTTTGATCTAAATCACAGAACTATAAAGCCGAAATGTAACTAGATCTAGGTCATGATGCTTATTTTGGGGGGCAATGAAGTAGCCACTTGTGACTAGAATTCTAGCTCTCAGGCCTCTTGACTCCTGGTGTTGTGCTCATGCCACAGTACTAGAACCCTCCATTACATATGAAACATTGCACTTTAACTTTAGTTTACTATTTGGCAGCACACTAAAAATATATTGCTAAAACATGAAATAGTCACTTAGCAATAAATTTACCACTTTCTTCATACCCAAAGCAGAACTGGCTCAAGATCCTGCTTCACACTACGACTTAAATAGGATGAAAGTTAAAAAATTACCTACTATAAATTTAGTAAAAGGGATACATATGGAAATATATATGGTTTCATTATGAAAAACAATGCTGAGAACCAGTGGCTCAGGCTTATAATCCTGGCTATGCAGGAGGCTGAGATATGAGGATCATGATTTAAAGCCAGCCCTGGCAGGGAAATTCACAAGACTCTTATCTCCAATCAAGCACAAAGTGGAAGTGGTGCTTCGGCTCAAGTAGTAGTGCTAGAGCCTTGAGCATAGACAGGCTCAGGGACAGCATCCAGGCCCAGAGGTCAAGTCCCAGGACTGACAGGAAAAAAAAAAAAAAAAAGGAAAAGAAAAAAAAAAGTTTAACTTAAGATTTGTTTAAAATGATTCATTTTAACCAAAAAAGTACAATTGCTTATTCGATGCTAGGCAAGCTAATGATAATTTAATATAGGAAGAATAAAGCATATCACATGCATAGGTTGCAAAGTCCAAAAAGTCAGTAATTTTCAGTCATGGAAAAAAGACGCAAATATGACTGAAACCAATTCCTTTTTCTGAGGAAGAGATTACTGTTTTCTTTCTCTTTTGGGGGTGGGTGGGTAATGGGGTTTGAACTGAAGAGTCTCCAACTTTCCTGCTCGGGCTGGCTTGAACTGCCATCCTCAGATCTCAGCCTCCTGAGTAGCTAGGATTCATTTTAAAGTGTTTTAAAAGTGTATTCATAAGATATTTTGAGTTGACAAATGATTATATGAAAAATAGTAAAAACTAGAGGAAATTAAAAACGATTTTCATTTATGAACAAAGAATTAAAAGCAAGTGAAATAAAAGGGATATGTTCAAAGTAGGTAGTTTAGAACTATGAAAACAGAACAAGGAAACCTGCTGAAATGATTTTTGGGAAGAAGAGTTAGTTACAGAGAAGATGAGATTGATTGGAATGTGTAGAAATGTAACTGAGATAAGAGGACTGAAGTTCTAGACCAGCTTAGGCACAAGTTTGCTTTAGCGACCATAGCTACAAAGAAAAAAGCTGGGAGTGGAGGCACAGGCTTGTCATCCTAGCTATGGTGAGAAAACAGAATCATAGTCCAGGTTAATCTGGGGAAAAATAAAGACTCTATCTCAAAAATACCCAGAGCAAAATGAGCTAAAGGCATGGCTCAAGTGAAAGAGCACCTGCCTAGCAAGCACGAGGCCCTGGGTATAAACCCTGGTACCTAGAAAGAAAAGAGGAAAACAAAAGAAAATGAGTGGAAATTTCATAGAATGTCTTCTTGGCCACAAAAGGAAATCTAAAATCTAAACAAGAAAACGCTGTCCATGAAAAATTTACACTCAGCATTTTTACAATGCAAAATGTATACACCCTAAAAATATACACCATTACCAATACTTTTTAAAATAACATGTATAATCTGCACGAAAATCTAATTCTTCAATTTGACTTTTGAACAATTTGAAATACTTACAGTACACTCTTGCATCTCTTGTTCCTTGGTTGCTAGTCGCATTACAAGGATGTTTTCTCTTCGTGCAGACTCCTGCTGTTGCTGCTTTAGTTTTTCTTCAGACTCCCTTAAGCCAGTTACATCATTTGCTGATTAAAAAAAATCCAAAATATGAGTATTTCAAGATAAACAAAAGTTAGAACTTCCTTCTAAGAGCAATAAAAAACGTATCAACTTTTCAGTCTTTATCCTTTCTTTTAACAAGGACATTCATTCTGATCATAGTGATCCACAGCTATTCAATTATGTTCTTAAGGGCTGGGAATATGGCCTAGTGGCAAGAGCGCTTTCCTCGTATACTTGAAGCACTGGGTTCGATTCCCCAGCACCACATATACAGAAAAATGGCCAGAAGTGGCGCTGTAACTCAAGTGGCAGAGTGTTAGCCTTAAGCAAAAAGAAGCCAGGGACAGTGCTCAGGCCCTGAGTCCAAGGCCCAGGACTGGCAAAAAAAAAAAAAAAAGGATTCAATTATGTTCTTAAAAAATACTTCTTGTATTTACTTATTTTTGTTTATGTGTTGGTCATGCATGCTAGGCAAGTCCTCTACCACGATGTCATAGTCCCAGCCCTGAATTATGCTCTTTAAAGCTTATTTGTCAGGAACTGGTAACCCATGCCTATGATCCTAGCTACGCAGGAAGCTAGGGTCTGAACCTCATAGTCCGAAGCTAGCCTATGCAGGAAAGTCCATGCGACGCTCATCTCCCTCTATCACTCACCCCTGTTCCCTTTTTGCTTTCTTAACACTGTTTCAACGTTCTATTCTCACAGACGCATATGATATACTATGACCATACTTGCCCTCCTTCTGAGATCCCCCCACCCATTTTACTTATCCTGTCACTCTCTTTTTAATGTATGTTAAATGGCACCAATGGGATCTGCACTATGGGTTTGCACATGCATATATTTTACTTTAATCAGAATAACTCAATTCATCTATTTCCTCATTCCCTTTACCCCAATTAGTCCTTTTATAACCTACTCACAATACAAAATGCCATTTACCATATGGACAATTTAATTAGTACCTGAAACTTTCTATACCTACAAATAGCATGCTATTCTACTGAAAAGTGACAAACGGAAATTAAACTGTTTGGATTGTTTTTAGCAAAATTTGAAAAATCTAAATATAGGCTATATCATAATGTTACATTTTCACAAAGCTATTACTGGATGCATCTACCTATTTCTAGTAACTCATGCTTCAACTCAAACTGCTCCGTAAAAGATTTAGGCATCAAAGAAAGTCTGAAGTAGTTGGGAGTTACTCTCATATACACCCTTGGAATCTCCCTCAGAAGACATTCTATCTCCTGTGTGATATTATCATGTGTATCATATTTTCCAGCTCAACACAGTGCCTGCACAGAGCTCTTGTAATGAAAGTTGAATCCAAACTATGACTACAATTAAAAATAAAAACATTGTAATAAACTTAAAATACAGCCTTTACAAACGTTACCTAACATAAAAAGAATACATTAGTAATACAGCCAATTTTTCTTTAACAAGCTAAAAGAAGATGGCTACACTAACAATTTATAGGAAGCTAAAACAAATAAAACTTACAGTTAAGATCTGTGTACTTGCCCTCCAAAGCTTGGACATATGCTTCATACTGTTTCCATCTAGTATAAAAAGAAGTCCATATTAGGGTGACATTGAAATTGCTCTTGTGCTAAAAGATGTATCTATAAACTTAAATTTTAAGACAAGGCAGGTACCAAGTGGCTTATGCCTGTAATCCTAGCTGCTAAGGAGGATGAGATCTAAGGATCACGGTTTGAAGCCAGCCCAGACAGGAAAGTCTGTTAAGATTCTTTTATCTTCAATTAACCTCCAGCAAACTGGAAGCAGACCTGGGACTCAAAGCTGCAGAGTGCTAGCCTGGAGCAAAAAAGCTCAGGGATAGTTCTCAGGCCCAAGTTCAAGTTCTACAACTGACCAAAGAAAAACAGATTAAGAGAAATTCTGCTGGATGCTTTTTCATTTGGGGACAATTATAAATCTAGTTTCACTAATAATAAATTAGTTGCTTCATCTCACCTCAATTTTGAGGAGACAGGTAAAAGAAGCCATGGAAATATGCTTTCTGTTCTGAACACAAACATACATGCTCTTCTGGGGGAGATTACATCCCAAATTCACTCTGGAATCACTGATGGACAATGTCTAGATGACAGAAGTTGAATAAAAACCCCAGGTACAGCTGGGCACTGGTGGGCTCATGTGTATAATTCTAGCTATTCAGGAGATTGAGATTGGAAAACTACGGGTCAAAGCCACCTGAGCAGTAAAGGTCTCCAGATTCCATCTCCAATTAACCTCCAAAACTCTTGATTGGGGTGTGGCTTCAAGTGGTAGAGTGCCAGTTGTGTACACAAAGCTGGAATTGCCAGGCACCTGTGGCTCATGCCTATAATCCTAGCTATTTAAGAGGCTGAGATCTAAGGATCCTGCTTCTAAGCAGGCCCTACGAAGTCCCTGAGATTCTTATCTCCAACTAATCAACAAAATAGCCAGAAGAGCTCAAGACAGAACAAAAAAGCTTTGAGTAAAAAAGTGCGTGCGCGCACGCACACACGCGCGCACACACACACACCACAGCCAGAATGAAGAGAGGGAAGCAGTGAGGGATGAATCAAACATAAAAACAAAACCAATCCTATTAAGTTGAAAAGTACACTAAAGAGCAGGGTCTCTACATTAAGTTCAAATGCTTTCCAAGCAACAACTCTATGGAAAAAAAAACAAAACCCAAAACACCCAAGATTCTATGTTAGAAATTATCTAAGCCAATGCTGCTGTTCTTTGAAGTATTACACAGAGCAGAAGTAGGCCACAGGAAACATGTTTAACATGAGAGCTGGGTGCCAGTGCATCACACCTATAATCCTAGCAACTCAAAAGAGGCTGAGACCTATCACAGTTCCAAGCAAACCCAAAGCTACTCTCATCTCCAATTAACCACAAAAAGCCAAACAACACAAAAGCTAGGGGACAGTGCCCAGACCCAGAGCTCAAGCTCCAGGACAAGCAAAAATAAAATAAAATAAAATACAAGGAGAGACTGAGGCTGTATTATTCTAGGTGTGGTGGCATACCCCTGTGAATCCAACAATCAGGATTCTGAGTGAGGAGGACCATGAAGTTCAGAAAAGCCTAGGCTATACAGCAGGAAACTGCCCCAAAGAACAAAAACAAAACAAAACTACTGGTGGCATATAAAGATAAACGCTACAGTAGAGTAACAATCTTTTTTGGATAAAACAACATTTTACCTTAGGATTAACTCATCTCGTGCCATAACTTTGAAGTCTGTTTCACTCAGACGAACCTATAAAGAGAAAGAATTAAAGAGAACTGAATGTTATTCCTGAAGAAATACAAAGCTGGGCTGTGGCCCACCCAGGCTTGTGATCCCAGCATTTGGGGACCAGAATGTACAATAAAACTGTCTCACAAAACTAAACATAGCCAAGTGCTGGTGGCCACTCCTTTAATCCTACTCAGGAGGCTAAGATCTGAGGATGACAGTTCAAAGCCAGGCCAGACAGGAAAATCTGTGAGACTCTTATCCCCAATAAAGTGAATGTATAAGTACTTCAGATTAAGATGTTAACGTTATAATCCGGCTCCTCAGAAGGCTCAGATCTGAAGCCACTCTGGACAGTAAAATCCCAAGAAACTCCATTTCCAATTAACCAACAAAAAGACAGTCTGAAGACATGTTGGCTAGAATGGCAGAGCACCAGCCAACCAAGCACAAGCAAGCAAAGAAAGGGTGTGAAGCCCTGGATTCAAGCCATAGCACTGGCACGTAAAGAAAGAAAAGATGTTCAAAACAAACCAACGAACACAGCATAAGCTAAAAAGGCCTCATAAATTGAGAAATACTGTTTTCCTTATCCTAAGAGAATTATAAAGGTGAGGTACTTTTCCTGGTTTAGTATAGTTAAAACTTTATCAAGTTCCTATGTAAGAAATCAATTTTCCCACCTGGAACTAGGGGTGTACCTCAGTGCTAGAGCATTTGCTTAGTATATTTGAGAGTTCCTGGGTTAGATTTCCAATACTACAGGGAAACAAGCCAAAAAAAAAAGCTTCCTTAAAGAAGTTTTAAGTTGTAAAAACAATCAGTAATATAGCACTATAAAAGAGGGAACAAGGGCTGGGGATATGGCCCTAGTGGCAAGAGTACTGCCTCGTATACATGAAGCCCTCGGTTCAATTCCCCAGCACCACATATACAGAAAACGGCCAGAAGTGGCGCTGCGGCTCCTCAGGCCCTGAGTCCAAGCCCCAGGACTAGCAAAAAAAAAAAAAAAAAAGAGGGAACAAGCACTGGACCAGAAGAATAAAAAACTATCTGAAGAAGCGCCCAGCAATCCTTTAATTTATATAAACACAGTGGAATTCTTCATTCATTTCACAATAATCTCATTCTCAAATTTAAGATAGAAATTTCTGCTACAAATTATCTAATAGCTCAATTAAGCAGGGTCCCTGTAATCCTTCCTGGCTAGTCAGTAGGCTGGGATCTGAGGACTGGTTCAAAGACAGCCCAGTCAGGAAACTCTGTGAGACTGTTATCTGCAATCATCCCATTCAGAAAAAGCCAGAAGTAGTTGTGGCTCAAGTAGTAGAGTGCTAGCCTTAAGCACAAAGAGGCTCAGGGGCAGTGCCCTGAGTTCAAGCCCAGTACTGGCATGCATGCATGAATGAATAAATTGCTCACTTAAATATTAACCACTTAAAAAGCCATACTCTACTCTCCCAGCTGAACCAAAAATTCCACTTATAAACTGTTCCTCGTCTGTGGCAGTCATTCTGTGTGTAGGTTTGCAGAATACATGCATTAGTGACTAAACTCAAGGCAAGGACATAGGAGGATTTCAAGGTTAGTAAATAAAACTCTAAAAGAAAAAGTAGATACTCGTACCTTTTTAGGAAGAGGTTCTTCGTTGGTCATCTTGAATCCTAAAAAAACAAATGGAAGACAAAAAGTTTAATTGATAGTTTTTTCCAATTAAAGCAAAACAAAAAGATAATTTGTTATTTTAAGCCAATTTATTAAACTGGAAAATGCTGTGTGATTGAACCCAGCCCAAATTCCAACATAAAACAGACATTAAAAAAGGTACAGCCAGATGCCAGCGGTTTACACCTGTAATCCTAGCTACTCAGGAGGCTGAGATCTGACAATTGAGGTAAGCCAGCCCAGGCAGGAAGTCTGTGAGACTCTGTAAATCTACAATTAACCACCACAAAACAGGAAGTGGCACAGTGGCTCAAGAGGTACAGTGCCTTGAGCTTAAGAGCTTAAGGGACAGTGTGCCCAGGCCCAGAGTTCAAGCTCCATGACTGACAAAAAAAAAAAGATTAAAAACACATGAGAGTTTTTGTATAATCTACACCCAATTCCCTTTTTGTTAATGTCTTCCATTATGGGATTTAACTTTTTTTTTCCTTTAAAGGTACTGATGCCTTTGGATGCAGCTATAAAGAGGCAAGATACAAATCTTGCATAAGTGTTAACTTTGTGCTGATGTTAAATACTGACCTCTGGAGGTAAGCTAGATATGTAGCTGGAAAGGATAAAGAAAGGCAGCACTTGAGATGAAAAGATGAGATGAAAAGA